>NW_004955499.1:5565029-5667288 GCF_000276665.1 Chinchilla lanigera | reverse complement strand
GTGGATCATATGATCTCTGTGGCAACTATTCAACCCTGTTGTTGTAGTTCCAAAGCCATATATGACTCACAAATGAATGGTCAAGGATGTGCTTCAATAAAACTTTACTTACATAAATGGAAAGGAGGCCAGATGTGGCCCATGAGTTAGTATATCTTGATGCACGGTCTAGACTTCTACCTTCATTACTAGTATACTGAATGATGAATATTTATTAATGAAAGTAATTATTATCATTTGAATCTTATTACATGTATGGCTATATTGTAAATCTATGTACATTGTGAAATATATTTAATCTTCACAGCAACCTAATAAGATAGCTAAAAATAAACTCAATTGTGTAATCTGGCTCATGTTTTCAAAGCTACAGAAGTACAAAAAGATTGCATAAAGAATAATGATTTGTTCACATCAGGGTTATATGTATATATATAAATACTTTTTGGTCTACATATATATGCAAATATGTAGCTGGAAAATGCATATGTATGCATATATAGGTGGACATGTATGTATATATGTACATTTAAGTACACAGTTTGGAAAAGTTGGTTTGTTTGCACTCAGCTTGAGTATCCCACTGTGTTAAAGACTTTCTACCCAGGATGGTGCTCTTGGAGGTGGAGGGCCCATTAGGAAGGGGGGTTGGGGAGGAAATGAGGTCATTGGAGGTGTAGTCCTGGAGGGGACAGTGAGATCTCAGTTCTTTCCTCTTCCACTCTTTCAACTCCCCAGCCAAAGGGTGAAAATTTTTCTCTGTTACTATGCATTTTCCCCTACCAGGGACCCAAAATGAGTGCGTCTCCCCAGGGGTGAAACAGAACTTCCAAAACTGTGATCCAGCACAAACATTTTCTCTTTGCAAATTGATGGTATCAGGTATTTTCTTATAGTACCAGAGAGCTAACTAGTTCACAAAATCAGTGCAAATGAAGGTATCACTTCTGTTGCTATTAACACAGATGAATATTGGATGAAAAAAGATGAAGAACAAAGCAATATGACACTTAAGAAGTATAAAATCCATGGGTAAACAAACATAAATTATTTAGAATTGCACCAAAACTACAAAACAAAACAAAACAATGACATATGTGATTTATTAGTTTTCTCATTGCTGGGACCTGACACACACAAGTTAAAGGAATAAAAGTTTAGTTGGGCTCACAGTCTGTAGAGGTTTCATTCTATAGTCATTTGGATCCAATGCAGGGCAACATGGCAGAGGGAATCACAGAGGAAAAACAGTCCATGGCAGGATAGGCAAGAGGTAGTGAGCCTCTCTTACCCTTTTATTTCATTCAGACTACAATTCAGTTGATTGGCATTGCTTACCCTCAGGGTGAACCTTCCCACTATCCACACTCAGAGCTATTCTGAATTGATCAATGAACAAATGTAGTTATCACACATCCTTAATCTAAATTCACACACAGTATTTCTGGCCACCTCTGAAAAGCTCAACCTTTGAGCACATGAGGCTTTGGGGGAAGAACCATGTCCAAGCCATAACATGTGATGATTAAAAAACGAAGAGAGAAGAGGAGAGTGGGACATTCATATGTCCTCAATGACATTTAAATAATCTACTTACGAAGCTGGGATGTGGGTTTGTGAGATGTATTTGTGATGCTGCTTATAACTTACCAGCCTTACATGGAAGAGCTCCTGATAATATTGTTTTTAAAAATTAATGCATTTTTTTCTCTCTCATGATAGAATATTATTACCAGATAGATTTTATGGGACTTAATGTCCTAAGATATTGAAATACACTCATATAAATTTAGACCATTAATCTTTTATTTTATTTCAAAGGACAACCGTTCAATGCTAGGTCCTCTGTTGTAGATCCATAAAGAATAATGACAGACAGACTTCAGTATCCAGAAATTCATAATTTCATTTGCAAATATGGAAGCCCTATTGACTTAAAGTGTCTTAGCAAATGGGTGAGTGGTGTGCTAGGAAAACACATAAAACAGCGGAAAATGGAACGTACACTGCTGAGCAGGGGTTATAAATCAAGCATTTTGCAAAGTCGCTTCATATATATTTTTCTCTTTCCATCTGTCAGCAATAGCCCCATGATGTACGACTGCCTTATAATACCAGTGAGGAAAATAAGGTGAAGGCTATTGGAGGATAAAATTTCTGGTTAAACCCTTTGGTGGGAGTGTAAACTACTAAGACAACTTTGACTGGTCATCTCCAAAAACTTGGAAGGTGCATTATGTTCTGTACGCAACAGTTTCACTACTCAGCACTTCTTGGGCCAAACCAACATTGAGACAGAGATCCAGCCACAAGCCCTCTAGACCCCCAGGTTTCTGTTTTATATGACCTCCCTGCTTCCTCAGTCATTTTAATCACAGACCACAGCCCAGGAAAGTCAATTTAAAAACATCTTAACTTTCCCAACTTTGGCCACGGAGGTCAACATCGCCTTATTTTTTTGCTAGATACACTTTCCCCTTACACAGTATATTGATCCATTACAGTCTCTGCTACACAGGGACATAACATAATTATGTAATCTCCACTTGCCACTTTCTATAGGTGCTACAATTTCTGCAAAAGGGGAGATCACTTGACATGTTCAGAATCAAATTGAGGGAGAGACCAGCCCCAGTTATTTCCATGTATGGTGTTTGACTTGGATGGTCTGAAAAATGAATTATGATGCAAACCAAGTTTGCAACATAATCTTTTGAGATCACAACAGCGTTCTCTTTGACTGTCAGAAGAGGATACCGCATTTCATGGGAAATACTTTTCAGATGATGTAATTGATATGGTATCCCACCCTGAGTACAAATTGATTGGAATCTCTATGTGAAAAGCATTGAAAAGCTTGAAGATGTCTGACAAGGGGTTTCTTTCTGTTTGGGGGCAGCATGTAAAAGGTGTGACCTCATGATTGATGATCACATGCATTTCGACGAATTTTCGCACCATGTTCCTAGACATTAGGTCAGCCTACATGGGGCATCTGATTATGATATATGATGCCTCTAAGGTGATTTCCAGTAGTATCATAGTCCTACCATGATGACAAATAGTGGGAAATTAGTCTGTATTTGCAAAACCATCTAGAGGCACTGCCTTACACGATTATTGCATTTGGGCTTGTGAGAAATATTAGCACTACCTAGCAATAATGCACCAAGGAGAAACCTGAAAAGGCACATGTCCACTTTCAGGTTTTTAGACCAAAGTCCAGTTGATCTGTCATAGAGTCCAATCCAAAGCAGCACAGTAGGTGTAGTCAATGCTAGCACAGTAGGTGTAGTCAATGCTAATAGGATAGGAGAAAATGACACTTCTGTTTTGATTGGCTATCAAATACCACAGAGTCACTTGTTTTCATCAGAACATCAAAGAATGTGCCACTTTCAGAAGCCATCTCCCCAAGCAGTACAATGGTCCCTCACCTATCACAGGAGTTACATTCCAGAAACTCCCCATAGATGAAAATCTGCAAAGTAGCAGTGTTATATTTATTTTATTTTACATATCTATCTATATCTATCTATCTATCTATCTATCTATCTATCTATCTATCTATCTATGCTTTGTAAACCCTTCCCACACTCCTATAAACCTTTCCCACTCTCTTATTAACCTTTCCCACACTCTTATAAACACTTCATATGCTCTTAAACACTTTCTACACTGTTAAACATACATAATTTTAAGAACATGTAAAAGTCTCTATGCGTACTTGATATGAAGTGGACAAGGAGAAATGTTGAGCATACAGGCACAGTGCGGAAGAGAAGAAACATCGGTGCTATGGTCACTGAGCCAATCAGCAACCAGGATACAGAACTTAGTGTTGTGGTTGGTTGCCTTCCATTCCATCAGCCAATAGCATACCACGTACAATCTCACATTGGCAAACTTGTGCAAGTGTAGTGGTGTACTGCATTTCCATTGTGTACCGAATGGTATTCATCCACTGATGAAATACATACTGTATTTTACTTCAATTTAATATTTTAATATGTTTGAGTTAACATTTTTTATGTTTTTATGTTGTTTTAAATATTTTAGGCAAAAGTAAGTAAAATCGTAAATATTATATAAATACCTATGTACTGCAAAATCCTGCGATATAGTGAAAACTCCACAATATAGAATTAGATACATTTTTTTAAAAAACCTTCAATACAGTAAAGCTGCAATAAGTGAACCACAATATAGCAAGGGATCACTGTAAATTATCAGAGATATTCTGACAACATCAGTTGTCAATTTCCAAACCAATTTTGGCAGTATTAAGTGGTGGAATTCAAGAGGATGGCTGGTACTGATGAATGCTACACCTCTGCCAGGGGCTGCACGGCTACTTTGGGCAACTTTGCTGAGGGCACCTTTGATGCCATATCCAAAACCTACAGCTACCTGACCCCTGACTTTTGGGCAGACACTGTGTACACCAAGTCTCCCTATCAGGAATTCACTGAGCATCTTGTGAAAACCCACACCAGAGTCTCCATCTAGAAGACTCAAACTCCAGGAGTAGCTACAATATAAGGGTTCTTACACAAGCAAAATAAAATAAATAAAATAAAAAAAACAAATTTCTAATTGGGATGATAATTATTTTTTACTGTGGGTCACACTCACTAGTATAGACTAATACCATGAAAATGGCCAGAACTAGGGATCAAGATCTAACTTTGACTCCAAGTCAGCACGTAAAAGCAAGCTGAACTTGAAAAAAAATCACTGTGCTTCTAGGAAACTTGGAATTCTCATTGCATGTACTTATTCGTGAGGCTCCTCTGAAGATGCACAAAGGGATTCCTAATTTCTACTACCCATTCACAGAAACTGTGAAGATTCAACAATGGGATGTAGTCTTTCACCACAAAATAGGCTTATCTGTTCTATCCTAGAGTCTGACACTGTGCAATATATTTGAGGGTAGTATTGTTAGAGAGAAACAGAAACATATGCTTACCCATATGCATAGTAAAAGCACCTTGTAAACTGCAAAGTAGGAAGGAAATCAGAGTTATTATTATTCAGGCATATAGCCAGGTGCTACACTGCTTCAGTGAGGTGCTCAGTACTCTGTCTGCTTTGGGCTGGCTAGATGTTTACTTTCAGTTGACAGACATTATCACTACAGCAGGGCAGTGTAGCTACACCAGATATATCCATGTGTGTTTGTGACCTCTTCTCTAGATATCCTGAAGGCCTTAAAATACACTATGAACAGCATCCTGAATTTATGAATGGCTAGAAAACCTGAGCAATAATAACTTGCTGCAACTGGCACTCTGATATCTCTGATTCATTTCTTTGGATGTCTATAATCAGTTGGACTCCCTGCATATAAAAAGGACATTGTATTGAGAAATTCAAAGGCAAAGTTGAGCTAGTTGACCAACAAAATAATTAGAAAGGACGTATTTTTAGTGGTTCATATTATCCCATCAAATTCCATTTATAGCAGCAAAATATGCCAAGTTACACTGCCCTCCATGGGGAATCCAGTGAGTTATTTAAAGAGTGAAAATACTAGATGTTGATCAGAAAAATATAATTTAATAAACAAAACCACATACAGCAGTAGATACAGTGGTACCTTGGTTCATAAACATAATTCTTTCTGTCACGCTGGTCCTAAACCAAATGACAAAAGAACTAAACCAAATTGGCTGGCAGTTACTATTCTCATTGCTGAGACAAAAACCTGGCATCCAAAACTAAGGGGGAAAGGTTTGTTTAGCACACAGTTCATAGAGATTTCTGTCCATAATTGGCTGGTTGGCACATGGCAGAGGGGAACAGTTCATGGCAGCAGAATGCAGACAAAGCGACAAGAGCAAAAAAGGAAGACAAGCCACTTCCTGCCCCTTTGATCTTATCCAGACTGCTGGGATTAGGACGGTTCCAATCTGGTCAGTGGACTGATCCAACAATCACCCATCCTAAATCCCAGTACCCTTATCCCTAGCACTGCACTATGAATCAATCACACACTCTAGATTCCGCCTCTGAAAAATCCTCTGAAAAAGTCCTATCACTACATGAGGCTTTAGGGGGACATCTAGACACAAACCATAGCAGTTAGGTTCATTGTTGACCCACGAGGAAATATGATGCAGTTCTCATTCAATTTGGTTTATGACCAGAGTTGTGGAAAAAATTAAGTTTGTGAACAAAGGTACCAGTATAATTTTCATAAGAAAGTTGACTCATGTTGTAGTTTGGATCTGGAATATTCCCTGAAACGTTCGTGTGTTAAAAGATTTGAACCCCAAGATAATACTGTTGGAGGCAGTGAAATCTTCAAGAGGTGGGGTTTAATGGGAGGCCTTTAGGTCTTTGGAGGCATGACCTTGAAATTGATAGTGAAAACAAACTACCATGATTCATTACAAGGAATACATTTAATGATTCAATAAACAGCTTATAAATGAAGATGTTAATGGAACAATTCCTGATTATAGTAAAAAAAGAGACAGTGGCAAGTGACTAATGGTGAGTATTATTCAATACAATACAATGCTCACGAAACCAGATCATTTTAAGTTCTCCTTTAATCTTAGGTATCACTCTGTGTAGGAAAGAAAAGGAGAAAAGGGAACCTATTAAATGCTGTATAATGAAAAGTAAATTAACTTGAAATTGTGTCTTCATCAGAACTAAAATTTTAACCGTTAAGACCTTAATCCCCTATCATCACAGCATTTAGTAGGAGGATTTTGAAGAAAGTTGAGAAATCTGTTAGAAAATTTAAAATATTATCTTTAGCACTAGAGAAGTACATTCATTTCAATTCACTATAATATTAGATGAATAAATAATACCACACTAAAATTAAATATTCATTTCATGGCAGGAATATCTTTATCTATATATCTCTATCTATATATAGTATTTTTTGCTTTGTTCTCAAAAAGCTTTCTTTAATTAGTTTTTAGTTTCTATATACTAAATGGTATTTTACATTAATTTACATCGTGGGTGTACTTCAGTTCTTATGAGTAACACTACGTCTTACTCTCTTTCCCATGCTAAGTAGTTCTACATCACTAAACAGAATACTGAAGAGAAAGGTGGACTGACTATTTACTGCCCAAAACTTTTAAGATCTATACAAAGATGCTCAATTTTTCACTGAATGCAAAAGAGCTGAAGTCACAATTATTAGGTCAAACATAACAGTCCTTGTAAGACCTGTCTTATCTTTCAAAGATATAATATGAAAAAGTATAGAAAAATCCATCATTAAAAATTTAATTTTGACTGCATGTTGAAATGGTACTGTGGATAAACCCTGTAAATAAAAATATCTTATTAAAATTAACACTTCCCTAGTTATTTTTCTCCTACATCTTATTTTTTTATTTTTATTTTTATTTTTATTTTCCAGTACCAAGAATCGAACTCACAACCTTGTGCTTGCCAGGCAGGCGCTGTGCTGCTGAGCTAAATCCCCAGCCCCTCTCCTACATTTTAAACATGTGGCCAGTTGTGGGTCTCTCCTGTAATCCCAGCTACTTGAGAGGCTGAGGCAGGAGGGTCACAAGTTTAAGACAGCCTAGGCAACATAACAAGACTCAGTCTCAAAAAATAAAGTAAAATAAAAATAAAGGATTGAGAATGTAGCTTAGTGTGACGGCCTTGGATACAATCCCTAATATCCCAAAATTAAATAAATGAAAGTAGACAAATAAACAAAACAAACAAACAAATGAATAAAGTGGCTGGGATTGTCACTCAGTGGCAGAGCAATTCTGAGTTCAACCCCTCATACAAAGCTAAAAGTGTTCCTACTAGAAAACTTTAAGTTATAGATCTGGTTCTTTCATTATTCTTGTCTTACGTTGTTACCTTCCCTTATGTCCCAGATCTTCACGCCTACAAGGACCAAGTGTCTGACATCTCCCACATCTGGTGGAAGCATGGGTTGCAGCACACTGTGGAGACAGATAAGATAAAGCAGGAGCATCAGTATCCAGGAAGCAACTTGGACAAGTGAGGAACAGAAATGGGAAAAAGTCAGAGAATGAAGTCCCCTCTCTGCTTGTTCTGTGAAGCCGAGTTGCTACACAACCCACTCATGGGTGGTTCTTTCCAACCTGAACTTTTGTTTCCTGAGGCCAGCCTGGCCTGGCACACATAGCCCTATGCTGCTCATCCTATCTGCTCCTATTCCTGCTACTCCTCTCTCCCCATGTCTGGGGTGACCACTTTCAGTAACACATCAGCCAGCATTTGGGCTGAAGCTGGCTGTTTGAAAACCCTGCACTAAGACATTGGCTTGGTTTGTTTATTTCTTCTCACTCTTTGTCTTCAGGCAGTCGCTCAGCATGTGTGAAATGACCACAGTTCACTTTGCAATACTAGGATTACGCCCTGAAGCATCGTGTGAACCTGGAGTTCTCTTCGATGGGCAGGCTGTACCTTCAAATACCAAACTGTTGTTTACCCCTGATAAACCTACACGCGCGAGGCTTTTAGCTTTTTCACTGTGTGTTTCTGGCAGCTCAGATGTCTAGCACCTTTCCTAGGCTCACAGCAGGCATGATCAGATGTCTTTACCCTACTTGATGTCTCCTTTTGATGGCTCTGTTCTCTCTGTTGAAGATCAATGAGGAAAAACTAAAAACATCCATACAAAAATCCCTTGCATATTATTTAAGAAATGAAACTGAATGCCTGTATTTCCAGCATTTGGAGTAGCTGAGGCAGGAGGATCTCAAGTTTAAGCCCACCTTGGGTAAATTAGTGAGTGAGCAAAAGCGTTTCAAATTTGAAATAATTTTAAAAGAGCCTGGGATGTAGCTTAGTCATAAAGCTCTGGGCTCAATCTCTGGTACCTTAAAGGAAAAGAAAAAAAATTAAATGATATTGAGATGACACAAAAACAGATCAACTAAGATATGCAAGTGAGACTGAAGTGTTGCTTCAAATTAGCTGAAGGGTCACAGGTTCAGCCTTAATATTCCAAATTTTGTACTGTTACCCTGTTGGAAGGAATTGTGTTTCTTAAATATATCCCATAAAAGACTAAAGTATAGTAAAGAAATTTGATTTATGACTCAATCTATTGTGAAAAAAAAAATAGAAACTTTCAATTGGCATGTCTTTGTGCTTCCAGCAAAACTGGGACAAGTTTTACATAGCTGGTAGCCTTTAAACAATGTGCTACTGCTCTCAAAGTCATGAATTTCAAAACAGAAAATAGCAGGCCAGTATTGAAGAAGAAAGAATCAAGGACTCCAGAATTTCCCTCCAGACTTCCTTTAGATACTCAGGAGAGCTGTTTGGCTCTAAGAATAATTAAACAATGGAAGTGTTTTCCAAGGCCGTGTGTGGAGTCTCTGAACCCCCAAAACATTTAACGATAGACTGCTAAGCAGCTTGCCGGATTTGTCTAGGTAAAGACTTATCTCCAAGGAAAGAGATCTTGCCTGGTTTGCTGTATAAACAATGGTGAAGGGTGTGATTGTTCAGGAACACCTCCTCCTCTTAACTTTGGAGGACCAACCAGCCACTCAATAAGGGAAGTCCTGCAGTCACTGGAATCCATTTTTCTGCTCAGTTGGTGGAGAGGTAACAAGAGGAATTAACTCCATAGGGAGGGCCGCTCAACCCTCAAAAAGAAGACTTGATAAATGCTTCCCACAACTCACTTGCTTTCTCTCCATTAATACAACGTCCATTAGCAACATTTCATGGGCAGAATTAACCTCTAAACATCTACAAAGACCCCTGCCTTATGGCACCAGTTTTGCCACTCTGCGGTCCAAAATGGTAGCCACTAACCACAGTTCTATTAAACATCTAAAATCAAGACCATCTGAGTTAAGATATACTTTAAATGTAAAATACATACCACATTTGGAAAACAAGATGAAAACTTTAAAAATGTGTGCCAAATGTGTCATTAATAATTTTGTATCGATTGAGATGGTATTTTGGATATATTGGGTTAAGTAAAATCTTATTAAAATTAACATTTCCCCAGTGTCTTGGTTACTTTTCTCTCATTCCTGAGACAAAATACCTGACAACTAAAATTAAGGAAGAAAAAGTTTATTGAGCTCACACACTATGGAGGTTTCAGTCCATACTAGGCTGGGTCCAAGGCAGGGTGGCATATGGCAGAGGACAGCAGTTCATGGTGGCGGAAGATAGAAAAAGCAGCAAGAGCAAAAAGGGAGGGTTGGCAGCAAGCAGCCTCTTTCTCTCTCTTATATATGCAAACTACCCTCCCCAGGGCAGGTGTAGCACTCACACCCATAATTCCAACATTGAATCATGGATCAATCATAAACTCTAAAAGCCTGCCCCATGGCTGCATGAGGCTTTGGGAAGACATGCAGACACAAACTCTAATGCCTAGTTTACTTTTACATTTTAATGCAGCTCTTGGACAATTTTAATTTATGGGCTTTGTTCTCAAATATTTATTATTTTTCTTTAGACTTCACTATTATTATGGATAACTCCCATTCTCTGTCTTGTGGCTCCAATGTTCTTAAATTTATGTTCCAGATAAACACTTGTATCTGAATTCTGGGTTGAATGTCTGTGTATGCAGGAAACTCAAATTCTAACAAATACTAATATCCCATTCACAGCTGGGGTGACAGTCCGTGATCTTGCTTTCTAGTCATTTATAATAGGTTCAGAAGATTATTTCTCCTCCAAAAGGAGTTCTGCAAGTCCTCTTTCTGTAGTGTTTTTAGTTGTATTGTTGCATCTGCCCCAGGGTCCTCAATTGCTTCAAAATATTCGTCTTTCGAGCTCTTTTGACTTTGGAGTAGAACCAGAAGTTGTACAGAGCCAGATCCAGGAAACAAAGTGAAGAAAGACACACTGTAATGCGTTAATATGACAGAAATTGCCATAACTTGTAGTTGATCAACAAAGTGTGATCAAAAGAAGACAATAAATGTTTAAATAAAAATTATTACAGTAAAAATGCATTGCCATTAATTTTCCTCATAATACTCAAAACAATTCCCCTCACTTTCTCAGCATCCTTGGCAATGCATCATTTCCTGTAGTAAATTTTCTTTTATTTAAACATCCACTGTATTTTTTCAATTGCTCTGTGTGTATGTGTGTACAAGTCATAGAAAATTAGTCAAAAATCAAATCTTTCAATGTGCACTTTTTTGTCCTTTTGGTGAAACTGCAATCAGTTTGCACTGCTAAAGTTTAGGGGGAGTGCTGCTGACCCCAAAATCACACAAATGGAGATAAAAACTAGTGCCCCAATTCCCCAGGAAGAATTAGACTCTAACGTTGCTGTATACACTTTAATTAGATACCCAGAAGAGATATTTGACTCTAACAGGAATTAAGTAATCAAAACGTGTTCTAAGAAAAATGAGGGGCCCCTGTAAATGAGAATCAATAGTTGTTTTAAAAGTATATGAACTTTCATCATCTCATTCTTCTTATTTAGCACTTTAAATTGTTTGCTTTGTTTGTAGAACCCTGGTAGAGACGTGCAAAGCCGTATCTCCCTTACTCTACCTGTTATATTCTTTTGAGTGTTTTGCACAAGATGACCCTGAATGATCTTTTTGGTGCTATTGTGAAATTGTTTTTATAATTTCCTTTATGGAGAGTTAACTATTACTGTGTTTTATTACAGCAAGCGACATTTATGTGTTGATTTTCTATCCTGCAATTTTGCTCAATTATCATTATTATTTAGTTCTGTCAGCCTTGCATGTGGGCTCCTTAGGATTTTGTACATATTAGCTGAACATTTGCATTTTGAGATCTCATGCTTTGCGTTCCAGAGGCTATCCCTGTGGTCCCAAAAGAGATACTCGCTCTGCTGCCGCAGAGCCCTACAAAGACATCGGGATAATTGATTCATTATTTAAAAAATCACAGCAACAGGCTAAATGAGATTAGCTCCAGCCCAGTCTGGTTGATAGCTGAGCCTCCAAGCCTGTCATTGGGACATTTTAATAAGAAAACAGAGCAAAGAAAAGTGTTTCTGCCCATGTACCTGGCTGACTCTCTGCTGGCTGGCGGTGATGGCTTTTATTCACAATCCAGAGCTAGAGACATAAATGTACTCGAAAGTACCGTGGGGAAAAGAAAAGGTAAAAACACTCTAGCGTCTCTGGCAGCCTCATCTGTTCTGCCAGGCACCAGTGAGAATGAGCCAATTGTCTTCCAGGGCTGGCTCCTTAGAGCTCACCAGCTCCTAGCGCCGTCATGGATTTTTAAACTGCAGTGTGGATGGGATTTGAAACCTGGTGGATACACCTTCCCTCAGCATCTTCTCCCTCCACACAAATTTAAACTGGCACTGGGTCCCTTACACTACAATTCCAAGCTTCTAAAATAGTACAAGTTCCATTCGCCATTTCAATGGGCTAGGAGATTAAAACAAAGATAATTCTCCCAGCGTGGGAAGAAATCTAACTCTGAATAATTTAAAGACTGCTATAATAAACTCACAGGAAATGAAAGTCAGAATTGCTTGTCCCATGGCACTGAAATTAAAAGAAGCTGTTGAGTTGTAAAGGAGACTGAAAAGGAAGGAAAGTATTACCACCACTTAACTCATCACTCTGAGCAGGCTTTTCCCTTTGGGATACAATTTGGAGAGTGCAAACTTTAAAAGGCTGAGGACGTGTTTTGTTAAGAAAAAGAGGACAATAAAACAAAAGGATTCTAGCTTGAATAGGAAGTATCTAAGCCAGATCTTCTTCCTCATCTAAGGCTAGACCTATTTCCCATCTTCCCTTGCACGTGGGTGTCACATGACTCATTTCCCGCTGGAGGAATATGAGAGCAAGTGTTGGGTAGAACTAGAAGATATTTCCATGTGGGCTTCTCTGTTTTCCTTCATTTCCACTGCTGTGACTCCATAAGACAAGAAACCTGGACACTAAACAAAGAAGATGGAGTCTTTGTAAGACTTCAAAAGTCAGGGGGCTGGGGATTTAGCTCAGTGGCACAGCGCCTGCCTGGCAAGTGCAAGGTCGTGAGTTCGATTCCCGGTACCAGAGAAAAACCAAAAAAAAAAAAAAAAAAAAAAAACAAAAGTCAGGGTCCAAGATGGTGGCTACCTCCCAGCAGGGCACCTATTGTGTCATTTTGGTCATGGAGATGAACTTTCATCCTATTGGAGCCATCATACATATTTGGATACATTTGTTTTAGCAGCTAGAATTCTTTATCTAATGAAACAACTGTGGAACCTTGAATAAGACATTCCGTGTCTGATGCTTGGGCTTCTCATCAGAAAATAATCATATTAGACTGTCTAGCAGGAAATGAAGCAATGAAAATAAATACACTTTGGATGCCATAATCAGTATTATTAACAATGTTATCTTAATCATAATCTTACATAAATGTAAGATTAGATAACTCTTGCCTAAATAGGCAGTGGAGATTTAGATATTAAATTTCATTGGTTTGAAGGACTAGATGTGAAACTAACATGTGTCTTAAAATTGATGGACTGGAATTGTCAAAGGGAGAGTTTGTTCTTTGTTTGTTTTTCTTTTTCCATTTCTTAGTAGTAAATAATAAAGGCCCAACTTTTATTACATGGCATTATAGACTTCATGAAAGGTCATGCCCTGTCTGGATTCCAGGACTATAGTTGTCATATAATTTCTGTTCCTCTGCTATTCTGTTGACATTGTCACAAGTCCTTAATCACAAAGTGGGAGACTCTCCCTGAATATCATGTACCACTGGCCACTGGAATATTCCATTTTCCCCACCATAATTACCCTACCTGAGGTTCAAAACTTTAGTAGAATGACTTACAGAGTGCTTTAATTTTTTTTTCGTAATGGTAACTGTAAGACATATGGAGACATTAAATAAGAAGAAATTACTGTCATCTCTCGAAGCTAAAATTAAGCCATAATTAGACAAAGATTAATCTCTATGAAACTTGATAGATGTTTTTTCTATGTCCCGTTGATCCACAATATATTGTTGAAGTCACACGAATTCAGCAGATGGTTGATATCTGCTCCAAACAAAACATCTATACAATAAAATAAACATAGAAAAACAAGTGCAGTCCCAATAATCAGGATAATATTCTTTGTAAGTGACTTTTTATCTTTGGCTTGTTCTCCAAACAATAGAAAACACTTGGGAGTGGACCAGAAATCTCTGCTTCTCACAGAAGTGTGTTTCCCATCTTGTAGATAGCTCAGCCTTATATCCAGTGGTCAGTTAGAACAGGGATCATCAAGCTGCAGCCCCAAGCCAAATCTGGCTAACCCACCTGTTTTCATACAGTTCCCCAGCCAAGGATACCATTTGCATTCTTAAATGTTTGGAAAAAAGAACTTAATTTTAACGTGTTACTGCACATAAACATTATGTACAATTTAGATTTTCGTGACTGTACATAAAATTTAATTGAAGCAGCTGTCTCTATTTATATTTGGATTGTTCCTTGCTGCTTCAGGTCAAAGAGGGAAGGGACTCCACAGCAAAGACCCAGAAATGTTTACTATCTGGTGTTTGATGGAGAAAGTTTGGTAACCCTCAGCTAAAGCATTACTACTCACAGGACCTGAAACATTATCAATGTCCGTTGGGGCTTTTACGAAATATGCAGTCTCAGCCCCAAAACTGCTGAGTTATAATCAGTATTTTCAAGACAATTACAATGATTTCCAGAAATATTAAAATTGCATAACAGATATTGTGAAAGGGAAACAAACTGCCCAAAAGGAAAGAACAACTGGAATGAGTGAAGGGAGAAAAGAAAAAAAGAAGGAAGGGAAAACATGTATGTCTATACGCACACAAGATAGCTAAGAGAATTGTACTACTAATTTCTATTGGTTTATTGAGAGGATCAGTTAATGTGTAATTGTTTGATCGATCGTGCATACCTATATCTGGTAATCTAAGCAACTACTTTGAAGATAACAATATCTAATACACCAACCATTGTTAATTTCCTCTCATCTTTTTTAAAAATTTTGTATTGTTCTCATTTTTTATGTTTTATTGTTTGTGTTTTTGTTATTTGATTTTTGTTCTATTCTCTTTAAAATAAAAAATATTTACAAGCACTATTATAAAAAAATGATCCCTTCTACATTAATAAAGGAAAGCATCCTAATTTGAGGAAATGCAAACAAATATATTCATAACTCATGACAAGCCATGGTTATGGTAGCTAAAGGTAAATACAAATGATGAGGTATTAATTTTCATGGAGCCAATAGCTGAAGAATTTCTTTTAGAAAGAGCCCTAGAGATCATGTAAGGAAGTAAATGATATTAGCCTAGGTTAGTTTTCTAATGTGTATGGTTTCTTTTTTACTATTTTAGCCTAGGTTAGTTTTCTAATATGTATAGTTTTCTTCTATTATTTAGTTTATTAGTACATGTGTGTAGTACATAATGTTTGCATTCCTTGTGGTAAGTTGGTACATGTACATATCACATCTTAATTCCTTTTTTTAAAAATGGATACCTCCTTAATCAGCGTTATTCTATTTATTTCATAATAAATAAACCAAACCATTCCTTTCATTATGGACATGAAAAATAAATCAAGAACACTACATATTTCTTTTTTACATTTGAACCAAATACCAATAAGATTACAATGTATGTTCTAAACTTGCACACTAAAACACAAATCCAGTTAGACCACTTCCATTGTGTGTGTGTGTGTGTGTGTGTGTGTGTGTGAGTGGGGGAGGTTTTAAAAGCAATTAATGGTTATCTAGTTATCAGAACAAGCAGTTTTTTATGCTTTTTGAACTCACATTTTCTCCTTGTGACTGCATTATCATAAGAGAGTATTTTCTTCAGGATACCCTAAGTATATTATATACACAAGGAGAGTAGCTTAAGATTTCACCATCCTGTGTTTCTTAGATTTAAACTCATATTTCTTCAGATGGTAGCCTGGATAAATCTTGAGCATTTCTTCTCTGCTCATTAATCATAGAGGAAGAGCTGACAAGATGATTGTAGCTTTTCCTTAGGCAACTGTTAATTCTTTCCTAAAAGAAAGCTGGTATATAGTCCAGGTTATAAGGGTTGACCTCAAAGAATTGTCACTTACTGAGCTCATTTCTCACCAACGCATTTGTGTTCTTCTGGCCAAATTCTCAATTAGAGAGATCAACCTCAAAAGGGCTTACTTTCAGACTATTGGAGGAAAACAAAGTTTGTAAACTATAATGACATGGAGGGAATTCTCCCCAGATAAAACATCCATCCTCACCCATCCTCTCCATTTAGTTATGCATCATTAAAAACATTTGCATAGAGATCAATTGTCATAGATTGTTTACAAACTTAATCCATCTTCTGTATCTGTCCCTAATTCTTAACAATATGGTGATCTTTATCCACACAGGGGTTGCTTCAATTTCAACCCATAGTTAAACCCCTATCCATTCTGATCCACATCACTAAGGCCTCATTTAGAACATGTCGCAAAGAGTTTACCCTTTAATCATTCTTACCCTTTGGGTTTCTAGAATGTCCGTTAATCAGCCTCTGACTTAATATCCAGTTCTGTCTCATTCTACTGGGTGTGAACGGGAGACAGAATACCAATTGTGTTCGTAACTACAGCGATTGCCCCTCAGGGAATGGAACCTTCCTCTGCTAATGAAATTATTGGGACTTCGTGGTGTGAGTCATTCTCTGGAAATATCTTTGTTCACACAGGCACTCTGGTTTTTCATCTGAAAATTTTACAGCTTTTAATGCAGTGTCTCCAATAAGTATTATAAGTTTTTTTTTTAACAATATTAACATTCTGCGGTTCTGTTCAAGAGGAAAATGAACAGCCCAGTGCTTTGAACCAGATGGAGAATCAATTTGAAGTAAATCATATCCATCTAACTAATGGTCGTATTTTGAAATTAGTTATTAGGAACTGTCAATTTGGATTTATTTATTAGTCCCAGGGATAGAAAGGAAGCTTAGCTAATGTAAAGAAAGAAACGAAAAAGGATTTCACAAGTAGGGTTGCCAGTAGGTCCGAAAGAATTAGAGTCCAGAACCGAAAAGAACACAATCATCTCCAAGATTTAGGCAACTAAGTTTGTACGTCTGCCCTATCTGGGCAGAGATCTTAGGATATAGCAGGTTTAATCCTTTTGTTGATCCTGAAAAAGAGAAGCTACTTGCTCTGGGTTAGGTTACATGGTATCTCCTTCATGATGTGCTCCTACTCATTTTCCATGTTCCTGATTGTGCTTAAACAACAGTGCAACGCCAAATCTCCCCCCAGGAAGTCAAGATGGTGGAGAGGATGAACACGTGATGGGTGGCCTTAAATAAAAATGTCCGTGAACTTCTTCACCTCACCACTAATTAAAATTATTCTCCTCTTACTTTCAAACTTTTCTGGCACCTAAAATGTTGCAGCAGTTCCATGTACAATAAAGTCTGGTCATTACTTCTCTCTGAAGCGAGGCAACCCATAGACCTCACTTGGCCTTGGGTCCTGGGCATCTTAAAGATATATTTCTCCTCTCTGTGTTATCTGAGCTTCATGTTGATGTTGACGTGTAGAAGCAATAATTAACCATGAGAGCCAATGTGCCTCATAAGGCAAGAACGATGAAATGAGGCATTTAATGTCAAAATGTAAGTATACAAGGCAGAGAGAACACAGAAAATACAGAGAAATCCTACAGAACTCACATGAATCTTTTGCTATCTAATTCTAATCCCTCTTTGTTACAGACAGCACTTCTATTTTTGAGAGTCCTTTATCTGGCAGAGTGAAACCAGCACAAGCAACTTAATATTTCCAGGGCTATCCAGGTAAGATTAAGATCTTCCATTAGCTCTGGCCATCACACGTGATGTGAAAAGAGTGTCTAATAAATAAAGGGTTAATGGTCCGATGATTATTAAGAAATTAACATAGAGAGACTATTTGGTCAAAACTATCTTAAGCACCAGTAAAGTGTTACATTACTTACTTAAGACTGTATGGTTCCTTTTTGCTTTCATTTTAATGCTTCTTTAGTACTATTTTACTTTTTGAAAATCTACTTGTATGTATCAGACTGTAGAAACTACTTTTCTCTGTACAGAAATTCTGCAAATTATTTTCCAAGAAATTTATTTTTAAATATTATCTCATTTTCTAATGTTATGATCCTATTGCCTTGCACTATGGCACTTAAAAGCAGATTTGTTGCTTTGTGTGGGAGGTTTCATGGAAAGCCATCTATGGGAGAAATATAATGGAATATTTTGATGGTAAGTACACTTACAGCATTAATAAAATAATTAGTGGTCATAAATAGAATACAGAGGACAGAGTGCAAAAGTATCTGTGCCATGCTTGTTGTGATTATTGTTTCTTATGCTTTACAACTGAGAAAAGAAGAATGAGAAGTTAAAAGTGTGAAGAAAAAATAATAACAGAAGCCATAATCCTAAGGATTTATATGTGATTACTACAAAGAGTGATCTAGAAAGAACATAATAGAACAAAAGCAATTACCTATTTATTACTGCAAAGATGTGCTGAACAGGAAAAAGGAGAATACTTGTGCTCTGCAAGGATCATAAACCAGCAAAGAGTACTGATTCATGTGTGCAGGGCAGGAGTTGGGCAAATAACCTCCTCAAAGCACTCTCTCGGGATACCTGGAATGCTTCATTTTTTATTTATTGCAACAACATTCTTTGTTTTAGAGCAATGTTTACAGTTTACTGATTTACTGGTAAACAGATACATCCATTCCAGGACAAAATTCTGCTTATAAATATGTGGTAGAAAACATAAAATTAATACAAAGAGGAATGGCAAGGGAAACTCAGGCACAACATTGAGGTAATAAATTAAGGCAATTTTTTTTTTCTTGTGACAAGTGTTTTTATGACCCAGATTGTGTTTTATTGCAGAAAACTAATGTGACCATTTGTTGTAAATGAAAGAATTCTCCTGTTGGTATTCCCTCAACAAGTACTCAAAGCTAAATCTAGTTGAGCATTATAATCATTAACAGTATTTTGTGCCTGGAAGGAAAGAAGGTCTTGTTTCAAATGTTCATTCAGTACTTGATTTATAGTTTCACTTTGTGTCACAATATATTACATCTTCATCAGCAAATACTTTAAGATTTAATCCTTACTTACAGTCTCCCAGAAGATAAGAATGCCAAATATAATGGGCAATTTTCCCAAAGCTGGAACACCCATAATTTAAAGAAGGAGTAGCTTCATTTAGCTTACAGTTTCATGAGGTTCAGTCCATGATTAGCTGGCTCCAAGACATCATGGCAGAAAAACATGGCAGAGCAAAGATCTCATTGCACAGGACTGGAAGTTAGAGCACAGGAATATTACCAGACAGGAAGGGGCTAGGGATCAGATACAATACTCAAGATCACACTTCCATGACTCAATCAGACACTACCAGAAGTGTGTTGTTGACACAAGCAAGCATAAATCTCACACCACCAATGTAACTTTCTTAGTGGAACCACAAGTAGAACAGGAGGCCCTTAGAGATGGGGAGGGTGGGGATTTTTTGACCAAAACTCTGATTCATCCTTTGATTCTTTTTCCCAAGTCATTTTAATGACTCTACTTGTAGCTAGTGTTTTGGTGACATCTATATAGTTTAATGTGTATCCCCATTGGAAGATCTTCACTTGAAAAATGTGTCATTTGTAAAAAATATGTCATTTGTAAAAATAGATGCTTGCGCATTACCATAATTCAGGATTTCTTGGGTTTCTTCTCATTCTTAACATTTGGCACTGGATAATGCTTTGTTAGAGAGGTTCTATGCATCATGAATGATACGATACCATCTCTGGCTTTTCCACAGTAGATGATACTAATACCCTTCTTACTTAGTTATGGCACCCAAAAATGTCCCTAGACATTGTCAAGTGTCCTGTAAGGGTTAATTAAATTTAAACATAAATCTGGACATCGTAGTGCCTAATTTAAGGTGGGGGAGAGAAGGAGGAGGAGGAGGAGGAGCACAATGAGGAGGAGATGGAGAAGGAGGAAGATATGGAGGAGGAAGAGAGCAAGAAAGGAGAAAAAGATTGAAATTGTTCCTCCATTCATTCCTTCTTCATCTAAAGTAGTTTCTATTACTTGTAATTCTTATTCTCAGAAAAAGATTTAATCGTTAGCTTTTCTTATACTCTCCTAGAAGACAAGAACCTAACATGTATTAGTTAATTTTCCCATAGCTAGAACACAGTACCTGACACACACAACTTACAGGTGCAATGGTTTAATCTGTCTCACAGTTCAGGAAGCTTAGTCCATGGTCATTTGGCTATCAGAAACATCATGGCAGAAAGGAATGTCTGAGCAAAGATGTTCAATTCACAGGACCAGGAGTTATGGCAGGGGGATAGTACCAGAGAGAAGGAATCCTGAATCTTTTTATTCTTATTCTTTGCATAATTACTTTGTCATAGGTATTAGAAATTTTTTTGTATTTCTCATGTCTCAAAAAGTAGATAGTTTTCCCCTGTTTTACATCACAGGACATTAAAATCCAGACAGGATTAGAATTGGAGGTTGGACTGTCTCAGAAATTAAAGTATAGTCTCATCAACTAAGCATCTGTTAAAAATTCAGATTCTGGTTCTCATTCAGCAGAGAGCTGAAGTAGATCCTGATATTCTACAGTTTTAAGAAGATCATAAGTAATACTTAAGCGATGGCCCATGGAATTATTTTGTGGAGTAAGAAAGGAAACTTTCTTGTCTCTTACAGGTAACAAATGGCTGTGCCACAATTGAAGCTCAGCACTGTCTCACAAGGAGTGTCTTTTTTCCTCTTCCTTCTTGCGATGTGTCCATGTGATCATCTGTGTTAGTTCAGTTAGCTCTTCTTCAAACAGTAGCAGGTTCTGCATCTTATTTCTACCTTCTTATTCACCAATTGTACTGAAGATATGATAAAGAATTGGATACATGTGGTCAAAAAACTCAAATACAACTTAGTCATTTCACTTTTCATGCATCCATCCACCCTACCCACCTATCCATTCATCCATCCATCCATTCATCCATCCGTCCATCCATCCATCCATCATCCATCCGTCCATCCATCCATCTATCATCCATCCATCCATCCATCCAATCACCAACCCATCCACACACCCATCTTTCCATCCTTCCATCATCCATTTATCTGCCCAGTAAGCATTGATTACCATTTCTTGTAGTAACTAGACAGTAGTCTAGAAGCATCAAAGATGAAAGGAAAATTGTCTCTTTTTATTTTGAACTTTATGTTTAGTTGGGCATATCAATGCATATACAGACTGATTGTGTATCGGCATAGTATAACAGAATGTGTCACTGAAAGCTGAACAGAGAAATTATTAGAGCATAGAAAAAGGGAAAAAAATACAATGACTACCTGGTGTACTCGTGTAATAACAGCATGCTAGGAGGCTGAGGAAGGAAGATCAAGTTTAAATTCAGCCAGGACAACTTAAAGACGCTGTGAGATCTCGTCTCAAAATAAAAAATTAAAAAGGGGGATTGTGGATGTATTTCATTACAAAGTCCCTAGGTTCTATCTCTAATACCTTAGAGAAAAATAGAATTGCTTATGTTGTGGTCAGCATCAAATGAATATAAGTTGTTGTTCCTTCCTCTATGATAAACTTCAACCCAAATTTTATCCTCTAAACATCTGTCACCATTGCAGTGTGGGGCCAGCAGTTCAAGATCAGTTCCTTGTGCTTTGAATGTCCTTTCAACTTCTGATTGACAACGTGGAGGCCATAATGGTCTTGGATCACACCTTAACGAGATCTATGGCACAACCATGGAGAAAATAGAAGGCTTCACTTTGAAAGGACCACAAAGAAATCATTTACTGACAGCCTTTCCTGGTCTCCTCCTTGGGATTTATCCAAATTATACCTATGTTGGTGTATCAGTAGGTATTATGAGATAGTGAGTCCTTATTTGATCGATCTTGCATTCTTACATCTGGTAATCTGAGCAACTTCATTGAAGTTAACAATATGTAATATAACAACTATTGTTAATTTCCTATCATCTTGTCTGGAAATTCTATATCATTTGTATTGTTTTTGTCTTTGTTGGTGTTATTTTGTTATTGTTTTTTCTCTAAAAAAGAAAAAATGGCAAATAATGGCCTCTACAGTTTAAAATTTGTCTCAGATGAACTTGGGTCTGTAAAGTTGACCATTTCCAAGTTACCAAATATTTGTTAGGTGGCAGAGTTGACCGAGGTGGCTCCTGATGAGACCTCATAGTTATCGGATTAATCACATCCAGTGGAATGGACTCTGTTTGATGTTAAATTATTTGGGACCTCATTGCATCTAGCACCTCTCCCCCGTATTTTTAAGATCATCCTTTCTTCTGATACGCACCTATTTCTTTGTCATGAATTAGCTCATATAGTAATGGTAACTGGAGAAACAATATCAGTGTGCATTGCATTGGTTCATATAAATTTTATTCCAGAGATGAATGTTACACCCCAGCAGGTAATAGCAATGGAGTACAAAATAAGTTAATGTAGCTGAACACATCAAACAGATAGGAAAGAACGAAGAACTATGCATAGCTTCCATTCACTCTTTTATCTCTCTGCTCCACATCGCCAATCACTCATTGAATCTTGCAGATATTCCCTACCTGGTTCTTTTTCTGTTCTGCAAGTTCTTTAACATTCCCTTGCAAAACCTTCCCTGCAACCCCTCCCAATCAAGCTATGTTTATTTGAAGGTAATATTCTATACTCACCCTAGCATCCTTTAAAAAATATGATGTTAAATATCTTTTTCATTTACTAACGGTTTTGAATATGTACATATATATATAAATATATATATGGAAAATTGTTTCAACATTTTTCCATGAGCTTGACTATATTACACAATTTTGTTGACTATTGATTTATATATGCAAATATATATTTCATATTAAATATAAAACATTAAATTTATACATAAAATATAACTAGATTAGGCAATAGCAAATGACTCTCTGCATTCACTACTAAAGAATTCACATGATTGTATATCTCTGATCCTCCTAAAACAAAATCTGTAAAATCTTTATTTCACCTCATTTCTCCCCGGGACTTGGATCTCCATAATTTCCTCATGCGATAACCTGGTTCCATGAAATACTATCTATTTTGCCGTTTCCTCTTTCCCATGCCTCACTCCACCCCAATTTGAGTTTCATCCTAACCAATACATTAAAATTGCTTTCGCATTGATTTTCAACAATATTTTTGTAACTCAATTTAATAGACAAAAGCACCAGACACATCATCATCCCCTTCAACTGGGGAAGGGATAAGTGGATTGTGGCTGCACCTATGAAATGGCATAGTATTCAGCAATTAAGAGGAAAGAATCAACAGAATAGATCTATCTCATCACGCGATGCTGAGCACAAAAGTGAAATTCAAAGGCTACCTTCTGTATCATTCCATTTCTCCCCAAGACAAAGAAAGCTGTGTGGATAGGAGCAAATGGTGACCACAGCCAGGGTTTTACATTCTTTTAACCATAAAGGAGCATCATTTTCTGCCTTCTTGTTTACTTTGGTTTGTCTTATTTTGTTTTGTTTCATTTTGTCTTTTAATGATGCTATTAAATGGGGTTAGGGAATGATAATTGAAGGCACAAGTAAGTAATTAAATTTAATACCAAGAATTTTTAAATTGCAGCAACAGAAAGAAGAAGAATGATGTCTGGAAGTTATTCTACAGAAGAAAGAAACGCTAAGAAGAAAAACAAGTCCATAAAGAGAATATTAGGAAGTGTTGTCGGCATTACTAAACGGATGTCTAGATGGAGACGTTTGAATCTCACAGACAAGAGCAGGACAACTCAACAACCGCCTCTATCTTCAGCCCATCAATCTCTCCCCTGGAAGGCTGTCTGCGTGAGGGTAGCACATATTGGTGCATAATGACTTCCAAACTTGGAAATCATATTTCATAGAAAATCACTCCATTTTTAAATGAAGCACACATAAAATATAGCCAGTTCTATTTCAAAAAGTATTTCACTCTGACAGACCTGGCAAAGTATGAACATTTTCAGGTTGTTTGTCAAAAATGCACAAACTGTATCCTAATAATCTCTTTTTTTCCCTTTTTACCAGACAAAATATGTGGTACTATATATCTGAGAATGTTGAATAAGTCCCATCATTTTTTCTCCCGTGTTTGTTTATTGCCCATAGTACTGTTTTATTATCTCTAAACATAAAACAAATGTAAGCCACCTACAAAAGCAAGATTATCCAAGTCTTTCTGCTTCTGGTGAATCTGATACATAGTATGCGGTGACCTTGGATAGTTGGATGCAGATTCTTTAAGTGAAAATATCTGAACGTAAATCTCTGCAGTGCGTTCAGGATGGGTATTTCTTCCAAACGCTAAGCGTGTTTCTCTTGGCACTGCCGGTTTTAAAGATTTACCAAATAAGAGTTCAAGATAATATGCATGGTTTCTCTTACACAAAAAACGCAAGTTATAAATGAGAAGCAAAATAAAAGATAGACAAGAAGAGGTAGAGAGACAGATGTTCCCTACGTGTGAAGAGGATCAAGAGATGGAGGGAGAGGCAGAGAGAGGAGGGGAAAGGGATGAAAGAGGAATTAAGCTGCAGTATGTACATTTGCCAAATTTACACAGGGAATGTGTGTAAATTACACACAGAAATATTCTGTTCTGCAAAGATGTATGAATAAAAAAAGAAAACATCCAAATAAAGGTAACATGAGTGTGGACATGGCCAGTGTTACAGAAATTCATCCTTCCTTAAAGAAAAGTTAGGGTGATGAGTTAATTACATAATGTTTCATGTTGTTTTCTCTATTTGTAGATATATATCAATATAGCAGAATAGCTGGACAGTCACTTCATTCCAGGAGAGAAGACAAAAAAAAGAAAAACAAAAGAAAGAAAGAAACAAACAAACAAAAAACCCAAAAAGGCAAACCCATAAGTGGGCAAAATATCTATTCTGGCTGGAACATAAACCTTCTACCCAGCATTTCGCTCTGTTTTTAAATTTTTATCTAGAGCTTGAGCATAAAGGAAGGCATACTAAAAACAAAACAAAACAAAACAAAACAAAGCCCACTCACTCATTAGATCTGAGAGTGTAAATATACTTTATCAGGGTGTTGATATCTCATACTGCGAAAGACAAAATTCTCCACTAATAGAAGGTAACCAGCTTCCCTATGTAACCAGACTCAGAATAAGAAACTCTGGACAGCCTAGAAAATTCCTCATCAGTCCCTTCAACTGAACACGCAATGGTGGGTGGGCTCATCCCACGTGGGATGTCCTGTGTGCTTCTGTGAACAAGAGATGTCCATGCAAAGTGTCTTATAGGATTTGCCGTCAGTTGGTTAGATGCAGAAGAGTAGACAACGGTGGTGTTATTGTCCGCCCTTTGCATCCTTGGGCTCTCTGTCTTCAGATCCAATGAAACATGGCTCAAAAATATTGATGAACACAAACGCATCTGTTCTGAACATGTGCAGATATTTATTCCTTCTCACTGTCCCTAAACAGAGCAATATCACTACCATTACCTAGCAGTTACATTGTACAAGGTATTATGAGCAACAGCGAGGACTTCATGCATACAGGAGGGTGTCTTCTATTATATGTAAATACGACTTCATTCTTCCAAGGGGTCTGGGCATCCTTGGATTTTAGAATCTATGTGAGGTCCTGAAATAAATGTCGAATAAGTACTGAGGGGCCATTTTGCCTCCTTCTCAAAAAAATGCGGTTTGTGACAAGGAAGTACAAATGGAATATACCTGCAGGGAAAACATTCTTTCCAGCTGTGAAATGTGTTCTGAAAACAGAAATAAGATGGTAGATGATATTATCTTCCTCAGAGGGATTGCAGAATGGATTTCATTTTGAATGACTCATGGCTATTTCTTTTTTTTTTGTTTGTTTGTTTGTTTTTGTTTTTCTCCGGTACCAGGAACTGAACTCATGACCTTGCGCTTGCCAGGCAGGCGCTTTGCCGCTGAGCTAAATCCCCAGCCCCTGACTCATGGCTATTTCTAATCAGGGTTAAGATGCAACTAACTCTCCAGAAGCATGAACTGAGAAACAAAACATATGAGAGTAGTTCTAAAGCCCCTTTCATTGGTGTCTAGACAAAATTTTAAGCCTCAGAGCCACTAAATTAGAACATGTTGGTTGAGTTGCTCATGTTGATGTTTTCTTTGACAGTTATATGGATGGTCTCAGAGAAAGAAATGATTTGAGCTCTAGAATGAGCTTGAAGTTGGAAGCTTCCATGGAGTGAAGGAAAGATCTTAGCTCATTGAAGGCATTTCCCATGCAACTCTTCAGTGTTTCAAGATCCTCTTTACATAGCACAGAATAAGAGCTTCAAGTAATGAAATGACCTGCAAAATTTTTATAGAGGTGATCAGTGTGCTGTTTGAATGTGTTCCACAAATTTCTTGTGTTGGAACCACAGTTCTGAAAATCATGCAAGTAGCATTTGAAGATGCGACCTTTGAAGAAGAGATGGACTCATGAGGACTCTGTTCTTGTGAATGGATTAATCCATTCCTGCATTTATGGATTAATGAGCTATAGAAGGTTTGTCATGAAAGTAGGCTCTGTTATGAAAGTGGCTTTGTTATGAAAGTGAGCTCACTCTAGCAGCTTTCCCTGTTCCACCATGTGATACACTTGGACTTTCTAGTCTCCATAACCAGAAGCTAAAGAAGCTTCCACTGGCTAACAGTTACCTGATCTGAGATATGTTGTTCTAGCCAAAGAAAATGGAGTTAGACAAACACTTTCTTATAGTTTTTATGTAATACAATTTGAAGGATATTCTGGCTGCCTTCTCATGCAACTGAGCTTACCTCCACCCTAGAAAGTAACTTGATTTATTAAAAAAAGTGCCCTTTCAAGAAAGTCCAAGACTCCATAGTGGAAAGAAAAGTTTGAACCTTTCACAAAGCACGTGGGTCAGCTCCAGGGAATGTGGTTGGGGATGCAGTGGAATGTAGATTAGGGTATCCACTTACCTTCCTGCATGAGTCTTCTCTGTGTGCTTGGCTGGGTATCTGTTTCATACCTCAGGTTACTTATAGTTTGTGGAAATGGAGCCATGTACCATTCACCCAGAAGCAAAGAATGTGCACTGGAATGTGTACTGGATTTGCAAAGAATGTGTACTGGATTTGTACTGTGTTGATACAGCTAAGATAGTTCTATAATTTCAAAAGTGTGTTTCCCTTTCTGACACTAGTAGAAGGCTGGTTGTTGAGAAGACTTATGAGACTGAAAAACCATGAGTGTTCAACAACTGTTGCAAAATGTTAACACAAAGGCAAGGATGTTCTCACTGAAGTCCTCTTTGAACCTTGTGGTGGTATAAGGTAATAATTGGGACCACAACTTTTTCAGATTTTTCTAAACCACTTCATCTGGGGACTGCAGGTTACAGGTCAGGTTCACATACAAATGCCACCAGCAGCCTCTGCCTCATCTAGTTTAGATGTACTATTAAGAAAATATGGGTTCCACAGTAAGTGCTTAAAATTTTTTATATTCTGACCCATTTTGCATGCTTGTACCTGGCAATCTGAGCAACTGAGTTGAAGACAATAACGTGCAATGGAACAACCATTGTTGATTTCCTACCATCTTGTCTAGTGAAACTCTGTATTATCTCTAATGTTTTATCTAATAATTATTTTTTTATTCTCTTTAGTGGTTTGAACAGTCTTCCATTCTTACATCTGGTAATCTGACCACGTAGTTGACGATAACAGTATGTAATATAACAACCAGTGTTAATTCCTATCGTTTTGTTTGAAACTGTGTATCACTTTTAATGTGCTTGCTTTGTTTTGCTTATGCTTGTGATGTTGGTATGTGATATTGCTCTTTTTTTTTTTTTTCCATTACTACTCTCTTTAAAACAAAGAAAAAAGAAAATATGGATTCCAGTTTGACTTGGTGGGCTCCGTCTGGTCCATATGAGCTTCATGTTATCTTTGTCAATTTGTCCTCATAGATCACAACTGAAACCCCAGTGAGCTCTGACTTTTCTTGGATTTATCTCCAACATTCTTCCTTGTCTTCCCTGCTATATTAGCCCCCTTTACATTGCTGAGACAAAACACCTGACAGTTGTCACTGACAAGATGACATGTTTATTTTGATTCACACTGTCAGAGAATTTAGTCCATAAGCAGCTGGCTCCAAAGCAGAAACATCATGGCAGAAGGGCATAGCCAAGAAAAGTTGCCCACTGCCTATATTCCAGACACAGGAAACAAGAAAAGAACCGGGGAAGGGTTACGGCAAAAATTCGGGCTATATTCCGCAAGAGACCAAAGAGAACAGACAAAGTTTTTAATTTAGACCGGTCACCTCTCATCCTGACTTGCAAGTCCAGGAAGTGGGCGTGGACCTGTCTTTGTTCCCAGGTTATGTACATTTTTGGTTTCCATGGTAACAGAAAGGAATGTTATAGCCCTGGCCATGTGTTGTTTTCCTTGTGCCATGTAACTGGGCCAGGGTTCGGTCATGAGCCCAACCACAATGATATATACTTTTTGTACTTTGTTTTATACGTCCCCCTTTAGATAACCGTACATTTACTTTATGTTTACAATGTTTATCTAGGGCCAGGAGATGAAACTGCCCAGGCAGGGTCATGGAGGGTTAACTAGGCCTAGGTGCCCCTTTATCTTGGGGAGACATTCCTGGGCAGTGTTGATCTGGGGAATTAGCTCTTACACTGTCCCAGGAGGCTTCCCAAGGCACCTCGTAGGCTTTTACCAAAACTATTTTATCCAAAATAATATGCTAAGATTCATTGCCCCCTACAGAAGAAGGTTCCAGGGACCAGATATAGCTACTAAAGTCACAGTGGTGAAAGATCTAACAAAATAGTCCTTTATTTCATATAATTCATAGTATTTTGCTATCTCTAATTAAAGGGTTATTAACATATCATGTCTGCTACTTATGAGCAATGAGACTTTAAAAAATTTACCAAGTGGGTGTATAGTGTTATTATTTAAGACACATAAAATGACTTAACCCAGTATATCAAAACCCAAATTCAGATATCACCTTGAAATTTTACCCAGTTCTAGTGTTTTGCTTATAACCTGTTCTTAGTTTCTTTCTTTCCCTCCTGTGTCTTAGGGTTTACCTTTTTGACTTCTTTACTGCTACTTTTTTTTTTTATTTTAAAGAGAATTAAAAAAGAACAGCATCAAATACCAACAATGTAGACAAAAACAAAACAAAGTAAAAACAATAAGAATGATACAGGGCTTCAGAACAAAATGATCAGAAATAACAGTGGTTGTTATATTACATATTTTTATATTAAATGAAGTTGCTCAGATTACCAGATGTAAGAATGCAAAATTGAGCAACCATTAAAGACAATTAAAAATAAAAACAAAAAAAGTATAAGCAATACAGAGTTTCACTAAACAAGATGATAGGAATTCAGAAATGGTTGTTATGTTGCATATTGTTGTCTCCAAATTAGTTGTTCAGATTATCTGATGTAAGCATGCAACATTGGTCAAAAAAAAAATTAAAGCATTAACTGTTCCTTTCAGTAAACCATTATAGTATTACTCACCTATAAAAATAGATAAACCTGCAGCTTTTATAGTAAATGGATGAAAGTAGAGACCATATCCATAAGTGAAATAAATCGGACCCACTTATGTAAACATCGTATTGTCTCTTTAATGTAAGAACATGAAAGACTAAATAAAACTCAAAGTGTACAATAGATATCACGAAAGGGAAAGAAACTGCTCAAAAGAAGGAACACCTGGAATGAGGGAAAGTCCTTTGGCAAAATTCGGGCTGTATTCCGCAAGAGACCAAAGAACTTTATGAGAACAGACGAAGTTTTAGTTTAGACCGGTCACCTCTCATCCCGACTTGCAAGTCAGGGAAGTGGGCGTGGGCCTGCCTTTGTTCCCAGCTTATATACATTTTTAGTTACCATGGTAATATTTGGGAAGGTTGTAGCCCTGGCCACATGTTGTTTTCCTTGTGCTATGTAACCGGGTCAGGCTCCGGTCATGAACCCAACCACAATGAAATATACTTTCTGTACTCTGTTTTATATGTCCCCCTTTACATAACCATGCATTTCCTTTATTGTTACAATGTTTATCTAGGGCCAGGGAAAGGATGAAACAACCCAGGCAAGGTCATAGGTGGTTATCTAGGCCCTGGTGTTCTTTGTCTTTGGAGAAGGATTCCAGGGCTAAGTCAGGATTGCAAAGTTAACTCTTTACAACCCCTCCGGGATGTTTCTCAAGACATATTTTGAGGCTTGCATTAAGAGTAGAATTATTCCATCTTAAAATGATATGCTAAGAGTCACCATCCCCTACAAAAGGAGAAAAGGAAAGAAAAAAGAATATAAATATATATATGTATATATATGTTTAATGCTACTTTTATTCCAAATTCCACTATCTATAAAATATCACTGGAATTAATAATCACAATAATAATTACAACAATGAAATATAGCATTTGTCTGGCAATTCCATGTACTTTAATTGATTTCTCTGACAATCACATGAAATAGGTATTTTTATATCCAGCAAGTATGGGACAGAACCATATTATCAACTCATACTTAGATGTGTCTGAGGTCCATACTCTAGTGTGTAAATTCCACAATCACTTATGGGAAGAATTTCCAAGTCTGGAGTCATGTCCTTATTGCCCTTCAAACTGATATTCTATGTTTTTTGTTTCTTTGTTTGTCTTTTTTTCCAGTACTGGGAATCGAACTCATGACATCATTCTTGCCAGGCAGGCGCTGTGCCACTAAGCTAAATCCCCAGCCCCTGCCCTTCAAACTGTATTCCTCAAAGGCAAGGAACATTCTCTGAGGCTTCCAAGCATACAGTTGGATCTGTATATCTTGCAGCTCAATATCCTGTTTGAAAATATGTTTGGGACCTGTACCTTACCCTCCAGTTATTGCTTTCTTCTAACATTTCTCAAGTCCAAGAGCCACCTGTCTGAATGTGTAGTTTGCTTGATTTTTCTTTTCTTCAAAGCTTGGAAAAATGACACCAAAAGACAGCATCATGAAAATCAAGAGTGGAACAGGCCTGCCTGCTGCTGTGCAGTTTCGTGGACATTTGAAGTATAAATCATCAAAAGGAATCCAAAGCTGTAGAAAAATACAAAATACTTGTAAGAACAAAGACATGACTGCTGGGTCATCCAGCTATACCCCTCCTGTTTATATGTATTGTCCTCCACTCTGTGGATGCCAACAAAGTGCCACACAGTTCTGAAAAGGATTCCACCACTGGTCCCATCCCTCTGCCTGCGTGACCACAAATTCATCACAGCAGAACAGGCTTTGCCCAAGACCGGGCCTCCTGATAAGCACTCCTATTGTGCCTGCTCTGTTCTGGCTCTTCCTGTTTCCAGCCCTGCTGCCCCCGCAGGTGGTAAAATTAGAAACGGCCACAGTTTAGATCCTGCACTGTTGTCCTGTGAAAATACTAGTGTGTCTGAAAATGCCTCCTGCCTTAGATTGTTCAAAAAATGATGCTGAGAGAAGGGAAGAATAGAGAGGGAGAGAGAGAGAGAGAGAGAGAGAGAGAGAGAGAGAGAGAGAGAGAAAGCATTTAAATGCTGTCTATAAGCTCTGTGCATGAATGAATCAGGGACCCATTTTCTGTGGTTAGATCCTGTCTGTGATGACAGATGTCGCCATAGGAAAGGAAGCACCTGCTCTGCAGGCTTGTTTTGGGAGGCGTGGCTGCTGAGCTGGTATATTTCCATTAACCACATACTGACTGCACTCTGCGGGTACACGCTTAGTAGTAGGCTCAGTGAGAGACTCTGCATGGAAAGATCTTCCATCACAGACTCGAACAGGAACAAAATTTGACCTCACAGGATGAAGACAGATGTAAGTAGTGTCCAGTTACACAAGACGGGTCAGTGAACTACTTTTTATAAATAAATGCATTATTGCTGAAAGATTGTGGTATTCTCTTTGTGTGTGCAGTGTGGGAGACTGAAACCAGAGCCTTTGCACTTAGCTACATTCACAGCCAGTTTTAATTTTCTTTTTCTTTTAAATTTTAAGACATGATCTTGCTAATTCGCTTAGTTGCCCATGTGGGGGTTGAAATTGTGATTCTCCTGCTTCAGGCTTCCAGAGTGCTGGGATTACAGAGGTGCACCAGTATATCCACCTGTGAATTGATGTCGTAAATAAATGTATTGGTAGTGAAAGGCTGTGCTACTATGCTTTAATTTGAATGAAGAAAACCTATGCTCTTCTGTGGGTGAGCATAACAGACACATACTACACATTACCCAATCACAGAATGGCTATTCAAATCCAAAGTAGAGCTAACTCCTTCCAAACAGAAGAGTATTGCTTTACTGGACCATCAGGGAGGTGATGTACAAGAAGATAATAAAGATGCAATAATTCTTAGAAAACAATCTGAACAGAAATAGAATTGGAAGTCCTGCAATGTTTTGTTTTTTGTTTTGTTGTGTTGTGTTTTACTTTATTGTACAGGGGAACTGAACTCAAGGGGACTATTCTACTTTGCTACATCCCCACCCTATTTGCTTGTTTATTTGCTTATTTATTTATGCATTAAGACACAGGTTCTCATAAAGATGCCCAGGAAGGATTCTAAATTGTGGTTCTCCTGCCTCATTTTCCCTTAGTGCTAGTGTTACAGATGTGAGAACTATACCTATCTTTGCTTAAGCACAAGTGCACACCTACACCCGCCCTCAAACATGCACAATGTAAGCAGCATCTGCATTCTGCATAGCAATCATTTGTGCAAAACTTAGCTTGGTAAAGAACTCCACACATTACAACAGAAGATTTTTTTATATTTTATGTTCATTATTATTGCTTGCTGTAGGTCCCTTCTCCAGTAAGATGAATGCAAGCTTGTCACATTACCTTAAGCCAGGCATCTCAACTGGGGACAGCTGTGACTCCCTACAAGCCACATCTGGCAATGTCTGGAAATATTTCCAATTGTCACAACCTGAGGGGAGGAATGCTACTAGCATCTAGAAGGGATGATACAAGAATGCTGCTGAGTATCTCCTAATGCACAGGACAGGACAAGAGCTGAAAATTATCTTGCCCCAAATGTTGGCTAGCTAAGGTGAGAAACTCTGCCATAAATCTGTGTATGGAAAATTCATGGACACCAATTTACACAAGTGATAAGACAGTGCTACTAGGAAAGCAGCAAGTACTATATCCCTGACACCTCAGATATTGATGGAACCAGTCCACATCTGATACTTACTGGTGGTGGAAAAGATATTCTATCATTTCAGATGCCCAGTTGTTTTAGTACTCCATTGGCAACCACTGGTTGAAGATGGTAATGTAAATAAAATCTTCATATACTAAGAAAACACAGTGAAAAATTCCAGGTGGTAACACTGTATCATGGCCAATGAGTATTCAGCTCTCCCACTGTTGAGACAAAGTACAAAACAACTGCAATTAAGAGGAGAGGTTTAATTTGGCTTATGGTTTCAGGGGGTTCGGTCCAAGGTTGGCTAGTTCCAAGGCAGGAACATCATGGTGGAAAGGTGTGGTGGAGGAAAGATGCTTAATCTATGGCAGCCAGGAAACAGAGAGAAAGGAAAGGAGCCAGGGACAAGAATACCTTTTCTAAGTCAAACTCCCGAGTGACACATCTTTAAAGCACACATTCAGTTATAAACTTATTGATGGATTTGTCCACTGGTGAATATAGCACTCCTACTATGTGATTAATTTCTAAAAGCCCCACCCCTGAACATGTGAGACACATTTTACATCTATACCCTAATCAAGGGAATATGCTGTCCTAAGACGGTTTGTTGGTCCCAGCTACTACAAGCTTCTAAAAAAAAATCCCTATCATTAAGCACATGAAATGTACCTGTATGAAATGTGTTTATTTTCACTACAATGAACTTGTGAAGCTTGGGTAAAATGATTTCTAAGATACCATGCACAGTAACAACTGCATAATTAATATCTATGTGTGTGAGTTTATACAGCTATAAGGAAAACAGAAGACCTTGAGAGGGTAAACATAACAGGGTTGCTGATGATATCCTTTTTACAAAATACAGATGTTCCAGTTGAGAGATTGTATATTTGTTTGGTTAGCCTGTGTTTGAGTGATTCATTGCTTTCACACAAAAGCCATAAAAAAAAACTTGTTTCTTTAAGACTTGGAAATGATGATCGTGTAGATTCTGATGTTGTCCCCACTCCCTGTGGACAGGATGCGATTCTCTCTAAATATCTGGATTGATCTCCCCAGGTCTGTCTTGGCCATGATCTCTTTATTTAGCTGATTCATTCGACTGCTCTCTTATCCATTATCTCAGTAAAACATTTCTTTTCTCAGCAGGGAAAACAAACATTTAGGAAGAAGTCTGTCTTGTGGAGAAGAAGGACAAAGGAACACGTATCGCTGGCGGGACTGACCTTTTGCAAGTTTGATAGACACCAGCCTTAAGCCTCTGAGAGCACTTCTCCACCATCCCCTCCCCAAGGCTGTCTGCTATGTACTGGCTTACTTTCCTCCTTTAAAACACAACACCTTCTTTAAGTCAGTCTAAAGATGTTTGCCAGCTTTGCAGTAAACTTGCTAGATGGCATTTCTCTTGTTATACCGTGTTATGTCTTGTAATGTTTGAAATTTGTTTTCTGGTATAAAAATAAATATGTGTGCATGCACTCCTCTGCCTGACAGGAAAGCAAACATGGAGGATTTTGAAAGGTATTAGCCAAAGAAATTCCTGTTCCCCTTTCTTTTGCGAGCACTGTTTCTCTTATATGTTGGGAAGTGTGATGGATTGACAACTGGTGGTCAACTTGTAATACCCTGCTGAACTGAATCAAGGTGGTGCTGGGTGTGTGGGGGGGTCCACCTGAGGACTGTTGCCAGCAGCTTAAGTGGAAGAACAGGTAAAGAAGAAGTAAAAGCTGTTGGGAGCTGGCAGAAGCTGTTGGGAGCCTGGTGGAAGCTAAAAGATGCTGTAAGGAGCTGTTGGTTCTATTGGAGGAGCTTGTCATGCTGGCTTTTCTGATGAACTTGGCTGTTTTTATCCTTTAAAGAGCTTGGGACTTTGTTGTCTCTGAGAATGGCTCTGGTTTGCTTTGGGAGAGCTCTGGTCCTCACTCTGCACATCGCTTCCTGGCTCCAGAGGGGAAGATGCAGTGCTCAGCCTCCTGGAGAACCTTGTTGCTTTGGCTTTCCTGATTGGAACTCGGCTGTCCTGATCATTGGAGGAGCTCAGGATGTCACTGTTGCTGAGGATGGCTGTGGTACTTGTTGAGGGAGCTCTGGTTCTTACTTTGTGCATTGCTTTGCTTCCTGGCTCCAGTGCAGATCCCTCAGCCTGCTAGTACAGATCCTTCAACTCACTGGAGCAGACATTCTAGATTCCATTACTGACCTTTGGGCCTTCCCAGTGCAGATCTGTGACACAGACCTGCATGAGACATTGTCATGGGTGCTGGACTTGCAGTTGGATTTGTGGGAGGCATTGCTATGGGCTCTAGGTCTTCAGCTGGACTCATGCAGGACATTTCTATGGCACCCTGGCCCTTGGCTGGATTCTTTTGTTTTTCGTGTGTGGATGAATTTCCTGCACTCTCTTCTATATGATTCTTTGGGTGACTATTATAAATAATCTTATAAAATATGTATCCTGTCTTATATAGTTTTCCCTTGCAAAGTATAAAGTGTAGAGACACATAAAGTGTAGAGATTGAAGAGATACAAGACAGTCTCTTTGGAAAACTTATTTGGTTAGAACGCTACAAAATTATTTGCCTAATTTATGAGCAATTCACTGGCGTTTTCCTAACAGGAGGCATAGTGGAAGGTGTTTTTAAACGTCAGCCTCTTCTCCTGACTGAAGGACACGGGTAGTGAAACTCCCTAAAACAAAATATTCCTTTAAATCACTTCGAGCACCAAATTTCACTCCTTGAGCTAGAGGGCTGACAGAAAGCTGATCAGGGATTTCCTCTGTGGTTTGAATAGAAAGAGAGGATTAAGGTAAATGCAGCCTGATCTTTTAAATTCTGTCCTAAATGGTACCTTTCCGGTGATTCCTTCTCCGATATCTCCAGGTGGCATTCACAGCTCTTGCAATATACTTCCAAGACACTTTACACACCTGTCATTTATAGCACTGTGTTCCATCATTCATCAGCCCATCTTTGTCACATACACTGAGAACCTCAAAGCTCTCAAAGCAAGCCCTACATCATTTGCTCATGTTTCCTATGCAGTGCTTGGGAGTGGCTCAATAAATACTTCTGAAATGCTACCAGTAGCTCCCATCTCATGCAGCTGAGCATGGGCTCATCGAAGTTACAGCCCTATAGCTCACTCTGGAAGGCAATCCCACTGAAACGAAGAAAACAGTAGAGCTACTTCTGGTTTAGAGGCTTTTGTGAGAAGTATCGAATTAGTTGCTCAAGATTATGAGTATCTCATTAGACAAAACCAATTGATCCTTGGAAGCTATATGTAAATCAAGATAACACACAGCATTAAACAAATACCCTGCCAACCATCCGCAGCAAACCAAGGCCACGGGCCATCTTATTATGCAATTACCAACTGAAATAGAAGACATAGAATATGATAGGAAGGAATCCCAGGCATGCATCTGTAAATATAGGCAGATGTAGAAAGGGAAATATAAAAGCATGAATGCTTCAAATTCTAAGGAGTAGATTTTGTAAAAGTAGCCACAGACTGTGCACAGTGAGCTGACTAATCTTTAATCTGTGCCTCAGCTGACAAAGGCAGCTTGAAAGAAGGAGCCTTCCTCTACCTCCAGGGAACTGACCCTCTGTTAAGAAAAGGGGTGGAGAACTGGAAGGTCTCTCTTTAAGAGAAGCTTCATGTGAGAGAGAGCCCAAAATTCAGTCTCTGCATTTAAACATTCTGCATAAGGATAAAAAATGACATTGCAAAAGCCACTCCTTAATTGCTTCTTAGTCAATTTTTATTCATATATTCATTAATTTAGTCATTCTTTATATAGATGCATATTGATCATCAGATGCAGCAGGGCTTTTCAAACACCAGTCGGCACACAAATCTCCCAAGAGTTTTGAGAAAATGCAAATTTCAGCTTCAACTGTCTGAGATGGATCCTGAAATTCTGAATTTCTAAAGACCTCCCGGGAGATGTTGGTGTGGCCGGAGGACAACTCTGTGCTTGACACTGATTTTTTCAGCATGAAAACACCTACTCTTCACATGTCTCTCTGTTATACTGAATATAAAAAATAAAACCAATTGGTTTTCCCTCAGAAGTTCATACACACTCTGTGTTAGTTCCTTTTCCAGCACTATAATAAAATACCCATGGCTAGGTAACTTTATTAAAAAATGTGTCTTTTGGCTCAGAGTTCAGCCCCAAGGTCAGAGAGCTGCCTCGACTAATGTCCTTGAGGTGATGCTGGGTGTCCTGAGGCCAGGCAGGAAGCATTGCATGTCTGTCTCTGCCAGACTCCCTCTTCTGAAAAACGTACCTGGCTTCAGCCATGAGAGCTCCATCCTGAAGGTCTTATTTAATCCTACTCTCAAAGTCCCACTTCTAAATAGTCATAGTTGGATTGGGCTTCAGCCTCCTAATACCTCACAGCTGAATTTGGGAGAAGCTCAAACCAAATCAAACCATGGCACACTCCATATGACTCAGATGCATTGGGCAAAATTTCTATCCTCTGCTTGTTATCGCTATGTGACTATATACATATGTGTAATCAGAATATACCATGAATGCTTACATTTTAAAAAATTATTACTGTCAAAGGCATTCCCAGTCATCCCCATCAAAACCCTCCTCTTTACTTTACCACACTTAACCCAGAATTTTCTGAAGCCGTTCTGGAAGTCCTCCTTCCTGCACGTCTTTACGAAGTGTGATAAAAAATACACTGAAGGCTGCTGCTGAACACCATCCAACAGAAAGGCCAACTTGTGAAACATCACAGTGTGTCCTCAACCACCTTGTGCACTACATCTGCCATTAAGTGACTTCTGGTTCTCCTCCCCAAATCAAAATGACCATGAAAGGTCAACATTTGGAATTGACTCGGGATACTGAGGAACCCACCACAGTGTAACTATAGACACTCACAAAAGAGGACTTCCAGAACTGCATCAAAAAGTGGCAAGAAGGATGGGATAAGTGTATTTAAAGTAAGCAGCAATATTTGAAAGGGATTAACAGCAATTAAAAACAAATTAAACATGCACTGGGATTTTAGGATCACACCTTATGTATGAGTATAGGTACACACATGTGTGAGTGTGTATGTGCATATGTGTGTATGGATTCATCTATCTCTTGACAAAGGATAACTGTACTTTAGCCCTGTCTGGTTTGGAATTTGCTGTTAGGGAACAAATTCTCTGTCTCTCACATTCTCATGTAGGAGAGTACGAATGGTACCTCAGTCTCCATGTCTAAGAACATGGATGACATGGATGGAAGGCTGTGTGTGTGTGTGTGTGTGTGTGTATATGTGTTGTGTATGTGTTATTACTTCAAGATGGGAGGTAATAGCAGGGTACAAAATACAGCCCCTCTGGCTTCTGTGGTGTCCTGAGTAGCATGTCTTGGAGGGTTACCTAGCTGCTGCTTGTGCTGCTGAAATTCCCCAGGGAAGCCTACAGAGTTGACCTCTTTAGTTCTGGCCAGGATGTGGGGGCTCTTTCTGGCTGTCTTGGTCTTCCACAAGTCTTTCCTTTCAATATAGACCTTGCATTGGCACTATATCACTTATAGGTGTCCTGGCAGTGACCATATTTCTCACCACTGGTATAGCGTGGTGGGTATCCTCCAATTTAACATTTAGGAGTGGTTAAAAACCAAATTTCAACAAATTGAGTTTAATGGTCTAATTTGCTTTTATTAGTGATTCACAGATTGGACATTAACTCATCTGGAAAGAGATGGGTGTTCCTTTGGGAACGGCAGACAGCTGGTTTTTGTAATGTAGCTCAGACAGGAACAAGAAAACAGAATCGTTTAAATGGTAGACAGAAGTCTCCATCAGCTGATGAATGAATTAGGAAATGTGGATGGTATATAATGGAATACTGTGTGGCCGTAGAAAGTGCGTGAAATCCAGTTCTTTCTGGCAACAGGAATGTGCCTAGAGGATATTATATTAAGGGAAATAGGGCAGGTACAGAAGTCAGGGACTACAAGGTTCTATTCATATGCAGAATAAAAGGTTTCTCACCTCAAGAATAGAATGGTCATTGCCAGAGCCCAGAAACAAGGGTAGGGAAACAAAGATAGACCCTAAGTCCCAACTGGGTAGGAGCAAGGTGTTCTAATGCACCAATAGAGTGACTACAGGCAGTGATCATGCGCTATGTATTTCTAAAACCTACAAGAAATTGTTTTGACTGTTTCCAGCAAAAAGGAATGATGAATGTTGGAGGAAATAGATGTGTTTACTCTGATTTGGACATCCCATTATGTATGCAAAGATTCTGACACATCATATGGTTCTCTATAAATGTGTAATTTCTAAAATGCCTTTCTGTGTTAAATAAAAATGGCTTTAAATCTTAAAAAGAAATAGTGCATTGGTTAACGTCACTTCACTTTAGTCTACTTTTCTTCAAGAGTTAAAGCAAAGAGATTGTTCTCTTGGTGTCCTTTCTGGTTGATCTTTTGAATGAATGAATGAATCATCCGACTTTATTCTTTTCTATTTTTCTTTACAATTTGGGGATTTTCCTGTTTTTCTACAGGTTCAGTGTGATCATGTGGCTTTTACAACAATTGACCCCACTGTTTGTTTACCTGTTGGGGCATGCTATATGAGCTCAGTCCAAAAAGAGGGCTGCCTGTAAGAGTTTATTTCCTCAGGATATGGAAGGCTCTCCTCCACCCATGTCACCCAGCACGAAAGAACATAGGACTCCTCCCAAAGTGTAACACACCAATAGGTGTTCTTGAATGTGTCTGTTTTGATCCAGCCTCAAATCCATTATGGGGAACTCTGTATACTTGATTCTCACTTTTCTCTATGTCACAGTAGTATCACGCACCACTGACCAGCTTAGATGGTGCCAGCACATACATGGTCATTGTCCAGCCAACCTCAAAGCTCTGCAGTTTAAAAAGTAGATGTATGCATGGCAGGCTGATGCACAACTGTCTTCCCTTCTACATCTCTGTTGCTGGAAGAACAAGACTGTAATGCCAGCAGCAACTCCATAAATGTAATGTAACGATAGGCTACATCTGTTGAATGCAAACCGTGTGCAGGACACTTTTAAGCACTGTATTTATGTTAATTTATGTGATGGGCAAAACAGCTGATCAAATGAAGTTGGTTTTGTCACCAACAGAATTTAGAATTGAACAGATCAAAACAGGCAGGACCCAGGCCCCTAGAGTCTGTCTTTTCAAGGGAATTACTGAGCGGAAGACTTGCTGAAAGTGATTACACTGGGGACTGCTGGGAAACCAATTAACTAAGACAATAAACTATCTGTGATTCTTCAATGTCTCCTCCTTCAGAAGCACCTGCCATGCATATTTTATGTTCTGTTGCTGTTAAAATAGTTTACAATCATTTTTAACTTTTATTTTTATTGGTGCATGTTTGTAGTACATAATGATCACTTCATAGACGTAGCATATCTTATTTCTTTCCTTTCTCACTGGCCCCTCCTCACTTTCCACTCCGGTCTCTTGGTTCACTTCCCTTTTGCAGAAGATCTATATCCCAATTTTCTTGTGCGTTAATTTATTTACATTTTGGGTTTCTCTTATAAAGAAAACATGAACCATTTAAGCTTGTGTGCTTGACTTATTTCACTTAACATTATTTTCCCAGAAAGTATCTATTTTCCTACAAGGAAAACAGAAACCTTGGAATAATATTTTTATTTCCAGCCCAAACTCCCAAAACTGTGGCTTCCCCTTTGGGCATAAAAGACCATCTGAGTAGTGAAAATTAAAAAAAAAAAAAAAAAAAGATAAAATTTAGGTGATGAATTACTTTCTTACATGCACATTGTGAGAAATGTTCTTCTTTCCTCCATGTTTTCAAACCTACAACTTGTGTGTGTATGTGTGTGTGTGTGTGTGTGTGTGTGTGTGTATGGACTCATGATTTTCAAATACCATGGGTTCACTTAGGGAGAATTTACAAAGCAGCATTGAAAAATTTGCATTAAAGTCCATGTAAGTAGCTTATGAGCATAATTGCAGAAACTGTCCACGGTAAGTATTTGACACACACAACCTTGTGCAGATGACATATGACCACACACACTTGTGTAAACACACATGGGTTCATGTCATAAACAAATATATGAAGTTATACACGGAAATTCTCTGGAGCTCTTAGGAAATGCTCCTGACCTGATGGTTTCTCTGAAATTAAACTTTGTTTTAGCACCCTACTTAACATTTAGAACATGTCACACTGAACCTTACAGCTAAGCTACTCACAATTGAAAATAATCTTTGTCTTCATTGATCAGGGATCTTTTAAATCTTTTGAATACATACTGCTTTACAACACACAAAGTACTAATCCACTCCTTGGAAGCAGAGAACTCTCTGCCTGTCTTCTGTTTATTCCAGTCGCTTTTCAAGTTGAAATGCCCTTGGCATTCCACAATCCACTGTCATTGTGTTTTGAACAAACACTCTTCAATTTCAATCACAACTCACGCACAGAGTATGATCCCAAAGAAGGCAAAGCACTTCCAAAGAGATAAAAGCAAACAAATACCTGTATAACCTTTCAAATGTAAACAAAGGCACAACTCTTAGATACTTGGAGAAATGTGTTTACCTCACTCTATCATTTTTCAATTCTACCAGCTGTTTCTTTCTCATCCTACATAACGCAAAAGGCACCAAAATCAACACTTTTTTTAAAAAAAAACAACTTTAAATAAATCATAGTGGCAAAGAGTAAAAATAAGTCAACATTCAAAAATCTCAATATTTATGTTCATCATCAAATAAGCCATGATCAACAAGCCAATGGACAAGATGATGAAAAGTTTTCAATTCTTTGCTTTTAAGGAAATTTTATGCATGAAAGAAAATATTTGTAATGAAATACTCAGTTAAAGAATGTTGTGATCATTAATTATGACATGTCACCTGGAGTAAGAAGAGGCTAGCAGATTAGTAAAGCTCTAGGTGCGTCTGTGGATGATTGACATGAAAATCAGCAAATGAGGTAGAGGGAGGAACTAACCCCTACCAACAGGATTGTGTCATAGGTAGGTTAAAAATGGAAAGGAGAAAGGATTCTCTTTTCTTAGGGGAGGTATGGTCTTCACGATTGTGTCTGTATCTTGGTCACCAGTGTCTTCAGCCTTTCAGTGTAAACTCTTCAGCCTTCTACCAGAAACTTTTTAGTTAGCCTTCACAGACTCACATTAATGACAACTCTGTAGTGAGCTTCCAGAACTTTGATTTTCAACTGCTACTGCATTCTCCATTTCCCAGTGCAGAGACACCACCATTTTGGATTCTTTCAACTGATTCCCCTTGTGACCACTAGGACTCTTCTACGTTTGATCCTGTAAGCCTGCCCCTTTGTAGAGTTCCACGTATATTTTATATTGATTCTATTTCTCCAGAAAGCCCTGACTAATACCATAATACACTGTCTGTGCATAATATATATACCATTTTATTAAAATTAAGCAATATGTCAATACATGTGAAGCCCTAAGACATATGCATACTTGGACGCATTAAAATGAGAAGCAAAGAAAAGTGCTGTAAGGAAAAAGAACTAGGTCATACGTATGGAGGGATCTTCTAAGGAATTATTTTACAGAAGAGTTCATGGACGTTATAAGCTGCATGTTCAGCATTGTTTAGAGGTGGCCTGGGCAGTGCCATTTAGATTCTATGATGGGTCCAGAACAGGGATCGTTGAAGGGCAGCCAGGCAGGCAAAGATGAAGCACAGGTTGCTCTCATGGTACACATGCCAAGGATGCACCTTGTTGGCCAGCAAAGCCTGAAATATTTACTGTCTGGCCCTTTACAGAGAAGACAGTCTGCTGAACCCTGGGTGAGAATCTTGATGAGGCATATAGATAGGACGTTTATTCTCACATCAAGGTTTTGCTCATCTATATTGATATAGAGCCAAGATCTGATCCTTCCTTTTGTTTACCGCAGCATAAAGCACCTCGCTCTGCTTGAACTGCCACGGGATAGAGCCATTACTTCACTATAAATGTTGATTTATGAATCGCAGGCTTAAACAATCACAAAGAGATGTAATTAGTAATGACATAGGTGAGGAAATACCACTCATAGATTCCCCGCTTCACAATAGATTTTCTGACCGACTCAGTCACACCTTCTTTTTTTCTAATAGAAAAAAAGACTAAACCAGTGACACAGTAATTTTCTCTGGAACCACCTTATGTTCTGTTGGCCACACAGTTATAATTCTCTTCATTTGAATTGATTTCATTTTATTGTGGTTTTTTCATTACAACAATTTGCTGATCTTGGCTTTTTCTAGAGTCGCTTTTCTTCCAGCTTGGTGCTACTCAGATTTTGTGAATAACTTAAATGCAAGGAACAAAATGTGTGGATTGGCACTGATCAAGACTATTCAGGATGCCAGCTAGAGATGAAAAGAGAATCTTTGATTCCCCTCACCCCGGAAGTCTGTGATGTACATTGTAAGCTACATGAGTAGATGCTGTAAATTCTCTTTTTCAGATGGAGACCAGCATTCTCTTTTCGTCATTGTGTGTCTGATGGCCTTGGGCTCACAAGCCCCGGTTTTATGGTGAAAATTCCCCGTGCTGCCCCAAATCTGCAAAGTGGCATAATTGTCATCCTTTCTCAGCCACAGCTCCCATTCTAAAGGGAATTTAAGTGTCATGCTAATGACACCAGGCTTGGCAAGGTTTCAAGACCTATCTCAAAAGAGCTCCTGCAAAGTTGCATTCTTCACTGAAATGGACTCGTTAGCTCTTAAAGACAGCAAATAAAACAGAATTGTAAGAACGGAGCTTGGGATATTAGGAAGCACAATGACTCTTCCAGTCCTGGTAGGTTAAGCTGAGAAGACTGAGGTTTGAAAAGGTTCAGCCCTATTACGCTGGCTTCTGGAAAACTCTTTTCACTGACTCCAGGCAGTTTTATTTTTCTCTTCATCTTTTGTTAGGGCTGCTGTGACTTATGTGTCTGGGAAGCAGTTCTTTGCAAAATGTGGTAACGCTCCCCATGAAAATAGCCTAGTTTTAATGACAATAACTTGATATTATAGGTGGCACCATCCATCGCTAAGAAATTGCTATTAGGCAATAAAAGGTCTGTAAACTTAAAATCTGCTACAATGGAGTCTAAGAAGGGGAAAAGAGACTCTTGGGAAGCCATCATCATAAAAATGTCCAAGCTAGCGGTAAATTGGGACAAAGAAAATGCTCTTTGGGGGATGGAGTTCATACTTGCAGGGTGCATAAACCAGGTCCAACCTACCAGATATCAAATATCATTGAAAGCCATGCAAGTTATGACTCTCATCTTTTTGGAAAATATGATTTGAGTCCTTCTTTTCTTTTTTTTTCTATAAGACAATAAAAGATCCTATCATTAAAGTCAAACCTAGGCAAGAGCTATGGGGAGAATTCTTTGCACTTTCTGTGCCTTTTTTTCTGCAAAGCTAAAACATTTCTAAAAATAAATAAATATATCTATTCAAATGCAAGTCAGTAAAGCTCCTAGAAGATAGTTATAACTCTATGACATTCTGGAAAATATGATAGCATTAAAAAATGATCAGATGTCACCAAGGATTAGAAGGGAATGGATTAGCTGAAAATAGAGGATTTTCAAGGGAAGGAAACAATTACTCATGATACTGTAATGATGGATATCATTATTATATGTTTGTCAAGCCCTTAGAATGTAGGACAATAGAAATGAACCTTAATGAGAGTGAATAAAAATTAGGAGGTGTGATAAACATTGTGACATGAAAGGAAACTGCTCAAAAGTAAGAACAGGGCTGGGGATACAGCTCAGTGGCATAAGCACCTGCCTGGTAAGCACAAGGTCCTCAGTTCAATCCCCAGTACCACAAAAAAATAAAAAAAAATAAAAAAACAAAACAAAACAAAAAGTAAAGAGCAACCAGGATGGGGGCTGGGGATTTAGCTCAGCGGCACAGCGCTTGCCTGGTAAACGTAAGGTCGTAAGTTCAATTCCCACCTGGTACCAAAAAAAAAAAAAAAAACAAGGAAAAACAAAAAGAGCAACTGGGATGAGGGAAAAGAGAAAACAAAGAAGGGGAAATTATGTATATAAGTATATACAGGATAGCTAACAGTTGTACTACTGACTTCTATTGCTTTACTGAAAGGAACAGTTAGTGATTAATTATTGGATCAACCTTGCATGTCTATATTTGTTTTCCTGAGTAACCAGTTTGAAGTTATCAATATGTAATTCGACAACCATTTTTAATTCTGTCACCTCGTGTGTAATTCAGTATTACTTGTACTCTTTTTGTGCTACTTTGTAAGTGATTGCCTGTTTGTTAATATATTTTTGTACTTTTATTTTAAAATAAAAAAAACTATAATAATAATAACCAGGTGATAATACTCTACCAATACAGACCCACTCATTCTTAAAAAAAATAAGAAGTGTACTGCTATGGTGGAGGATATTGATGATTTGCAGGGTTGTGCATATGTTACGGGTGTAGAGGATATTTGGAAAATATCTGTGCGTTCTACTCAATTTTTCTGTGAAAACAGCTCTAAAATAATGCAGAGTCCTCAAATACGCACATAGGCATACATAGAGACACACACACAGACATGCATACACATGCCTCTTTAAAAACAGTGATAACCTAGAAGCATATATACAAAAACAAAGTCAAGCATGATAGTCAGAAATGTTTTGGATGAGATGAAGGAATCACAGTGATGGTTGGGTTGGTGAATTTTGCTAGTTCTTAACTTAAGCTCAAGGCTCCTACAAGCGACTTCTTCCTCCCTGTTTCCTAAGCCTAAAGCTGCCCTGCAGGCATTTGTTGAAAATCTGGGTGGATTCCAGGAAGGAGGAAATTGAAGCCAGCAGAACATGCTTTGGTATTTCTTTGTTCTATTTCCATGACAGAGAATCCTCACTTCCCTTGTGGGAGTACACCCTGGCTTACTAAATGCAGACCGAGCCAGCTCTACTGTGATTGTTCCCAAGCCAGAGTGAAATCTGGCCAGAGGCTGAGCAATCCCTCCTGGGACATCCCACCGCGGAGTTAGGCAGGACATCCATCGGAAGGAGACATTTGGAAGGCTAAGAAGAAATAGCCTACATTGGATTAGTACACAGGATTGAACCGAGTTTAACATTATTCGAGTTATTCATCTTCTCTTTTGAGATACCCTATTTTGTTTCCAAACAACACAGAGCCACCACACAGTAGGGTATTTTGAGGTCTCCCTCTACAGAAGCAACGAAGAGAGAGAAAGAGAGAACTGAGATCCTCCAGAATTAATCGGCTTCCTTCTTCACGCCTGATTTGGGCACCCTGTTTTCACACTGTAGCTACTGAATTTTAATCTCTATGGAATTGGCTCGTGGGCCCCCGAAATTATATGCATTTGTGAAACAAGCCCAATATATCCTTAAGTTTTTCTGGCTTATATTAAAAAAGTAGGTTAGGTTACTGTCTGTACTTTTTTGGACCAAAGTAGCTCCCTGTACCTATTCTTTGCTTTTCAAATCTACAAATAGCATTGATTGTGAAATGTGTCTGGCTTTTTGTATGTAATTACTTCTCTCAAAATTTCAAATGCTGAAGAACTCAATTTAATGGTCAAGATTTGCCAAGTTAATTGATTGATTGATTGGGGTACCTGGGATTGAACCCAGGTCCTTTGCACTGAGCTACATCCCCAGCCCCTTTTTAATTGTTTTCTTATATTGGGATGGAGTCTCTAAATTGCCTAAGGCTGCAGTAGGATTTATGATCCTCCTGCCTCAGCCTCCCCAGAGTGTTGGGATTACAGGCACGTGCTACCATACCTGGCTTGGAATAGGCAAATTAGTGGTTACCTGTCTGGACACTTAGAATTCTTCTATGAACTGTTCTCACCAGTCACTGAAAGGCTGTCTTCAGAAAGTGTGTTTACAGTTGCACTGGAAAATTGTTTGGACACACTGAGATCCAGGATTCCTTACTGACATCAGACTTCACTTTCCATTTTCTTTTTTCCCGTGCATATGTACTTATATATCTCAAATCTACAAGTAGATTACACGTTAGCACTTGATGATATTTGGTTCTTGTCATGTTTCATGCTGCATTTCCTTTCATAAACTATTCTGGTTGTTAGAGCTCTATTTTGCATAACTTTGTTGATGCTACATTTGGGACATTTGTTTATTTAATGAAAATGCTCTGTTCATTCGCCTAGCAAAATAGTATGATCATCAAACTACAAGTTGAACAGTTACGATTGTGAGAATAGAACCTCATAACTTCAGGCTGGATCTTGGCTTTGCTACTCAATAGCTTTGTGACCTTGAGGAATGTACTTAAACTCTCTGGGCCATTGGTTGGTTCCTCTGTATTTCCGGAGAAAGAGTAAGGCTACCAACAGAACAGTGCAACAAAAATGACAAGACAACACCGTTGTCCAATCAGCATTGAAATCAAGCAAGAAGCAGAAAACTAAGCTCTTATCTGCTTTTCTGAGAATGACTTCCTAGGTATAAGCAGTATGTTCTGCTGATGAAGCATTGGACAAGCAGTATCTCTCTTGACCATGCTATCTTTTGGCCATGCCTAAAAGAAACTTGATTGCAAATGTGTCGGTTAATGTGTGGATACTATCTCTACTTGGGGAAAATTGTAGAATGGAATCTCCAGCATTGAAGACTTGCTGTGTTCACAAAATTTGATCTGAATTTTAACATTGGACATATTAAAATATATTCAACATGGTTGTGAAAACGTTAGAATTGTGCTTCTTTGGAGAGCTTTTTTTTTTGTTTTTTAAAGTTGCTAAAACTTTGCAGACCATGAGATACTGGCACCTGTTTCAGACGCAGAAAGTGAAATGAATTGTTGCTTTCATAGGGGAAAAAGTAAACGGAAATATCTTATTAATTCCAAATTACATTACCGGGACTTAGAATGAAAATCTAACAGCAAAGAATAGTCAAAATTTTCTTTTGTGGGCAATGGCTGGAGATCCATCTTCTATGGAAGCATTTGCTCAGACCAAGTATAAGCAGAGAGATTAAGAAGACAGGAAAGAAGGAAGTAGGAAAGGAAGGAAGGAAAGAAGGAAGAAGGAAGGAAAGGGAAGAAAGAGAGAAGCAAAAGGAAGGAAAAAAATGTGGGTGGCAAAATTTGCAATTTTTTTATCTTCATATAAAAGCCAATGTTCTTGTTGAGCACCAAGTAAGGACCTTACCAGACATACTATAATAAGTATATATAGATGATAACCACATAAAGGTGTATGTGTGTGTATATATATACATTTCTGAAAAATATTGTAAAATGAACACAATCCGGTAACTACCTTAAAATTCAACTGCAAAAAAATTCTTTTTCTCAGTGGTTTAAATATCTAATTTCACTTGAATTCTAAAATGTAAATATTAATTTCCTTGCCAATATAAGAAGAAGAAGAAAGAAGAGGACAAGAAGAAGGAGGAGGAGGAAGAGGAAGAGAAAAAAAGGAGGGGGCAGGAAATAGAGAAGGAAGAGGAAGACCAAAAGAAGCTTTGTATTTTCTTCCCAGTTAAGAGGAAGAGCAAACACTTTCACTCACCATGCTAGCTTGTTAACATTTGTATACTGAATCAACAGGAATTTCACCTTTCAATTAAGTGAGGTACTTCAAAAACCCTGACCTCTCTGGCAATGACCCTTTTAATCCCATCACGAGTCACTCCCCTCAAGGGGAGGTGATTAATGGTGCTACAGACATTTTACCAACACGATCTCTTAGATCCTCCAAGAAGTCTCCAGCCTGAGTGCACTTTCTTTTGTAATCTATCAAACGCTGAACATGGAACAAACGCTTGGCTTCTTTCAAGGATTTTCTGCTTTCTTTGATTATACAGATCAACTGTATATGGCAGCTGGAAGCAAGCTTTCTTCCAAGCAGATGAAAAAAACAGCTATTCCATCTGACCGCAGAATAACAGGAGTGACAGTGGTACTCCTCCACCACTGTCAGTTTTCTTTAAAGTCCTGCAGAAAAGTTAGGTTGAAAGACTTTATATAGAGAAACATATTGGCACAATTAACTATATATGAGTAGTGATAATTATTAGTTATATATTACATATTATGAATTATATGTGATATACACCTCAAGCAAATATAGATATTGTCAGATATTAATGCTACAGCATATGTAATAAAATATGCATATTACATGCAGCACATATATATTAGATTAAGAATATGTATATACATACACACAGACACACAAAACAACCTTTAAGTGAAAGGATTATTGAAATTTAAATTGAAGAATGTAGTATTTCCTCAAGATTGAGTAGAAGTCATTTTCAAAATGTGGACTTACTTTTCAGAAGGCACCCATAGGACACCATATATAATGCTAAAAGTACACAGTCCAATTGGATTATATTTATACAGGTATCCAAGTGTTTTTTTTTTAATTAAATACTTCTATCTTATGTAGAGGCCAGATTACTGTAAATAGTATTCATTTATTCATAGCTAAACGTTTCCACAGGGATATGCATTTTCTTTTCAGTATTAGGGACTGAACCCAAGGCTTATCCACTTAGCGATACTTCTGGGTCTTTTGTAATTTTTATTTTGAGGTAGTGTTATGGCTTATGTCTAGATGTCCCCCCACAGGCTCATGCCATCATAGGTGGGGCTTTTTCAGAGGTGGCTGAATTTAGTGTGTGTGATTGGTTCATGGTGTAATGCTAGGATTAAGGGTGCCAGGATTAAGGGTGTGGGATGACTAAATCAGTCCACTGATTGGTTTGACACTACCCTAATCCTGGTAGCCTGGAGATATATATATATATATATATATCATACATGTATATGAGTCAGAAAGAGGCTTGTCTTTTCTCTTGCTTGCTTTGCTACCTTCTACATGCCAAGAACTGGTTCTCCTCTATGGTGTCACCCTGCCTTGGAGCCAGCTGATCAATTATGAAATGAAACCTCTAAAAACTGTGAGCTAAATAAACATTTCCTCCTTTAGCTTTGGGTGCTGGGTATTTTGTCTAAGCAATAACAAAAGTAACAATAAGAAGGTAGGGTCTTGTTAAGCCACTAAACTGCTCAGGCAGGCTTGGCTCAAATTTATAATTCTCCTGCCTTGGTGTCTCAGAGTGCTAGGATTATAGACGTGCCCCCCCATGCATGCCTTGCCAGCATTTAGTATCTTAGTAAAATGCTACACATAGATGTGTGGTAATCTGCGGATGAGCTTGTGCTCACTAATATACATACCACTAAAAACACCTTTAGAAGTATAGAAACATATTTGAAAATTGATGTCACTCTGACCATAAATGAAAATACCACAGACAGAACTTTAAAAAGTGGAATGAATTTGGCAAGCTTTCTAAGCTTCTTGCCAAATTAAGTATTTTCCTAATATCCAAAATTTATGTGCAGAATTTTATGTCTCACTTAACCTTACTGCGAGGAGGCTTGTGTATGTAAAGGATTATTTTAATAAACATTTGATGCAGACTTAGTTTTGTACCTAATTAGATCAAAAATAAAATCAAAACAGTACTTTATTTTTGATCCTTGGAAGAAACAAAAACATAAAAGTGATATGAACTTTTAGGAGACAAAAAATAGGAGGATTGCTCTACAGTTTATTTCAATATCACTGTACAGAGTTTTACATTTACATAACAGATTGCAGAATCAATCCAGGATGAGATTCCAGCCCAGACGAGGTGCATCTAATGCAAGAACAGCTCTGTATTTTGACAGTGCTGTAAAAACATTCTTACATTAAAGCAGAAAATATTCTTTATACAGTGGTAATTTGCAGCTCTTACCTGGACTTTTCCCTTCCTTGTACAACATCAGAGAAGATTCCATTCAATTCTGTAATCAGAACAAAACCATTGAGGTATGGAGGGCATCGTGAAGAACGGAGGAGAACTCCAAATGTATAGATGGCTCCTGCAACTACTTTCAGGAGAACTGGAGAGAAAACTGCTAGGGTAGATTGTGATGTTGCAAGACAATGAATGGAAAGCTTATTTGCCTCCAGTTCCAATAATAATGCTGTTAGATTGTTATGATCGATTCATTATGTCAACCTGAGAAGTTTAGAAGTTTAACTAAGTGACTCAGCAGGGGGCCAGGGTCCTCACTTTGTGAACATCCTCAGCCGGTGCAAGAGGAAGGCACGGAGATGGTGTGGGTGTAAAAGACCCAGCCTACCATGGGTAGCTTCCATATAACAAAAGGGAAATGAGAAAGGACTGATTTCTGGTTCTTTGGAGGAGCTCCAGTCTTTGCCTTCAGCTTGGATGTCATCTCTTGGCATCTAGCTCAGACTGTTCAGCTGCCACCTGGGACTCTTTGGCCTTCCAGCATAGATTCTTCAGCCATCCACTGCAGACCCATTAGCCTCCTGATTTGGACTTGCAAGGAACACTGCAGTGAGCTCCAGACCTTGGATTGCACCCTTTACAACCAGCATGTAGACACACTCTGCATGCTTCCTCATCCAGATCTGTGGCTGACAACTGTAAGCCAGTCTTGTAATTTCTCATACATTTGTGTATCTCATATCTTTTCCTCTAGTAAAATCCTGACTAATACTACACCGCCACTTGTGTCTCTCTGATCAAACCATCAAGGTGGTGGGTGTCCAAATGTCTTCTCTTGGGACCCCTGGATTCAGATATCCAGCCTAAAATTTCATTAAGATAATGAATCATTATGAACTCATATTTACCAAACCTAACTTGTGAAATAATCAAAACACACCTATTGTCTGAATCTCCAACACACAATTTACAAATGCAAATTGCTGAGAGCTTTCTCTGCCCTAAAGGAAAACCCTGGAGAGTCCTTTGTGCACTGGGTGGGCTTCTGGACTTCTGCAGTACTTCCCTTGTTTGTTCCCAGGGTTTCTGTTAATTCTTATTTATCAACCTCCACTGCATTAAAGTGAGCACTAATATTTTGTAGGATTTCTATGTCCAAGGTTCTGCTTCATGACCTCTTTCTCACAGCTGGTCCATGAGAAAGATTGTATTAGCTTCCCTGGCACTGGAACACAATATGAGCCTCAAACAAATGAAGGGAGGAGAGGTATAATCTGGTTCATGGTTTCAGGGGATTAAGTACATGGTTATATAGCCCCAAGGCACAAGAAATAAAACACGGATGGGCTTGGTGGAGCAAAGATGCTTAGTTGATGGTGGCTGGGAAACATAACAGGGGAATAGTGCCAGAGAGGAAAAGATGAAGAACCAAATATAGACCCCCCCCTCAAGACCATGCCTCCATGTCCCACAGAAACACCCAGAACCATGCTTTATTCATATGCCGGGTAGTCCCAAAGGCAATCAAGCTGACACAATTAAGGGTAACCACCACAAAAGTGTTTATTGTTGTCACAATTTGATAGAAGAGAGGACTGAGATAGAGAAGTTTAAGTGTCTTATTCACAGCGGCAGGTGAAACGTGACAGAGTGGGGAGCTGTTGTCTAGCTCCTGGGATTATAAGAAAATAATCCTAAAATGAAGAACACAAAAGATGTCAAATTCAAAGGGTCTCACTGGAAGCATCAGGCACTATAGTAAAAGTATAACAGAATAATCAGTGTTATTGCTTCAGGGGGGCAATTTACTACCTATCCTGAGATAATTTTTCCCAACCGAGTATTGGGATGACCTCTGTTCCCATCATAGTCTCATTATTCATGACTGGTGGTGAGGTAGCCATCCTGGTTCCCAATATGGGTTGATCTATCTGCAAGATTCACTCTCCCTAGAATTGTGAAAATATCTCAGTTATACTTACCTTGGCATTTCAGCCTTAAAGAGGGCCCAGAAAAGCTAAGTAAATTTGGGGATAATCAGTGTTGTATCACTGCCTTGGAGCTAGATGACCGTGTACTTAATCCCCTGAAGCCATGCGTCAGATTGCACCTCTCTTCCCTTCATTTGTGAGAGGCTGATATTGTGTTCCAGTGCCAGGAAAGATAATACAATCTTTCTGAAAGATATGTTTCTGAAATGACCAACATGTCTACACTCAAAGTTGAGCAGAAATCTGTCCCAAAGTCTAAAGCAGCAAAGGAGACAGCTTCCAGCCCAGGTGAACAGTCAGAACTTTTAGCAAAAGCAACCTGTAGGTCCCTGTTAAAATTGGGGTGGATATAGTGGTTTTGGGGTCCCTCATCTAAACCCCGACGATGAGATGCAAGAAGTCTTCATTATGATCATTATCAGCATTCTCTTTTCTCCTCCTGTCCACCCACTGGGTTGCTCTTTTCTCACTCACAACCTTTGAGATGGAGCTCTGCCTTGGATCTTCTTGGTACTTTATATCTCTTGCACTACAGGGATTGAGTCTACCAAGACCAGAATCGCTCAGCTCAACTCCAGAAGGCTCCTGATGAAACCAGCTGGTAAACTCAGGCTCCTATGAGTTAAATGTGGATGGGTTTGTGACCACATGAGTTTTGCGTGTAATTTTTGTTGCTTCTAATCTCACCATGGGCAATGTTTGGGTCCCCTCCTAGAAGTCAAGGTAAAGCCCAGTGTCTTTCTTTCTTTCTACTGGAATGCAATGCAGACAAAGGCAACCCTGTCTATTGGCCTGTCCTTGGAGTTGAGAAAGACAAAGGCTTCATTACAAAGAGACACAGGAATCTCAGATGCCCCGAACCATCAAGAAAAGTTGTCATGGTACCATGTGAGGGCTAAGATTTGGGATATTACTCCATAGACCCTGTCATATACCTAATTGCAGAAAGACAACTACCGGGCTTCAATTTATGTCTTGGTTACTTTTCTCCCATTGCTGAGACAAAATGTCCAACGCCCCAAATTAAGGAAGGAAAAAGTTTATTTAGCTTACTATATGTGGAGGCTTCAGTCCATCTGTTGTGGTTTGTGTCTGTGTGTCCCCCGCAAAGCCTCATGCAGTCATGGGGCAGGCTTTTAGAGTTTGATTGATTATGGGTGTGAGAGCTACACCCGCCCTGGGGTGGATAGTTTGCATATGTAAGGGAGAGGAAAAGGGTGCTTGAGGCCATTCCACCATGGTGTGTGCTTGTTACTTTGCTGTGTTCTGCCGCCATGAGCTGTAGCTCTCTGCCGTGTGCCACTCTGCCTTGTAATCTGCCAAGTATGGACTGAAACCTCCACAAACTGTAAGCGAAATAAACCTTTCCTTCCTTAATTTTGGGGGTCAAGTATTTTGTCCCAGCAGCGAGAGAATAGTAACAAAGACACCATCCTTGGCTGGCTCCAAGTCAGAGTGGCACATGCACAGGGCAAAAATTCATGGTGGCAGAAAACAGTAAAGGCCACAAGAGCAAAAGGGAGGAGCAGTAGAGAGCAAGGCTTATTTCCTCCTTTACATATGCAAACTATCTGTCCCAGAGTGGATGTAGCACTCACACCCATTATTCCAGCATTGGACCATGGATCAATCAAATATCTAGAAGCCTGTCCCATAACTTCATGATGATTTGGGGGGACACCCAGACACAAACCAAAACAGTTTATAACCCACTACTGCCTCATCCTTCAATAGATGCAGCAGTTATAAGATGATAACTGACTCCTTATCATATTATGATTCACACCAACTTCATGTGAATTTCCTTTAAGGCACTGGACCATATTCTCCACCAATAGCCAGACAACATCTTAGAGCATTTCTTCCCAACAGAAAACAAAGAGAAACCAGTATTTTGCAATCTCAGAAACTCCATCATATCCCTAACTATGTACTGTTCATGTATAAAGTCATTCCAGGAAGAGGTAGAAACTGTTTATCATAGTATCAGAACTTATACAGAGAGGCAGGTGTATACAGGTAGTGTTTAGCCAAACTCCTACACAGCAGCTCCTCCCTGTTAATTCTACTGTCCTTTGCTGTTTATGGTGCAAGGATGACCGTGAGAAATTTTCTCTAAATTTAGTGTGCTGCATGTGACAACATTTTAGGCAATGATGAGGTACATACTAATAGTCTCAGTGATACTATAACCCACTTAGTTTGTATAAGTATGCTTTGTAATGTTTTCACAGTGATAAAAATCATCAACAAATGCCTTCTCAGGTGTTATTCCCTGATGAAACTGTGCATGACTGCACATGCTTGTAACTCTTCATTTTCTTGTAGAAAGTAGTATATTTGCTAGGCACCAAAACTTCTTTGGTTTAAAAACCCAGAATCTTAACTCCATAAGTACTTCTTGAGTCTTAGCTGACAATTGCCTTGTATGAGATAGAGCACATCTTTTGTAAAACACATCTCCGGGTTTGCAAAGCCAACTCTGGAAAGCACAATTACTTCTAAGCCCTACCATCATAAAAGTCAAAACGTTGTGTTCCTGGTGACAATCCTGTCCAGCAGTCTTTTAACATTTTTGTAACTGAGATTTGATCAAACCTTTGTATCTAGTACGATTGTTCCAATGGCCTGGCAGATGAGTGAATTGTGTTCTTGAGTCTTTGAAAGTCACACTTTTAGTCCTGAAAGTGACTGAAAGATGTGTTTTCAATAACAGAGACTAGAGGCTGCTCGAAAGTCCTGCCGCGCTAACCCCACTGAGTCTATCACCCACATAAGCCACTCTGTAAGTGGTAGCACAGCCAAGGGAAGAAAACAGCACCTTAAAACGTGATTTTCAACTTTGTGTGCAATCTCCATATTAATATGCCTTCAACATTTTGGCATGATTTATTGCTTACTGCAAAAATGTGCAAGTTTGAGTTCCTTGTCTCCGTGGGAAACTCCTCATAACCAGTGGCCTGCCTTACTCGTCACTCCTGCAAACTTAGTGTAAAGCTCCTCATTTATATGTAACCTGAGGGTGCTGTGAAAGCTGAACAGGCAAATCCACTCCTTTCAAACAGACAAAGACAAAGAAAATGCGAGGAGCACAGATTTTCCTGTACTAAAATTCCTCCCATAATATATGCCAAAGGCAGACAGAACTGTGAAGAGCTTCTGCTATTTTGATAAAGGAACTGAGCTCAAATTCTTAGCAGAATAGATGAGATGACCCTAAGCTATGGATAATATCTCAGCTTTTTCCAAACAAGCATGGTTCATTGGCTACAGCCCCACCCTCTCTTTTCATTCTGAGTGGTAGTTCCCTCTCTTCAATGTGGATCATCAAGACTCGAAGAGTACATTAGATGAGGAACAAATTCCACTTCCTTCTTCAGTGTCTCACCTACAATTAATGGCTCCTCTCTGAGGCAGCCTGTGTGCTAGCAGAGTTTAGTTGGGTTTGCCACTAAGTTCAGATTGGAGCAAAGACATGGTTGAGGAAAGGAGAGTTGAGGAGTTGTTTTTATGGCTGAACATAATTTTTATATGTGTGTTTGGCCATACCTAGAACATTCTGTACCCTTGTATGGAGCTTCTGGCATCCTTTGCGATGCCTGGGACTTGGCAGTGGGTTGCCCATTGAAAGCTAACCATGAGAAGTCTTTAGTATATGAGATATGTTGGAGGAGTAGGTCTTTTAGAATTCCCAGGAGGGAGTGCTGGGAGAGTAGCACTATCAGAGCCTTGAGGCTTGATTGGCCTTCAACAGAAGTCTGAAGTGGAGCTGGAGTGGGCGTATGTGTGTGTTTAGAGTGCCTTATATCCCTCAGTTCAACAGTGAGTGGATATGCAGTGGTCCCAGAGACTTTGCATGAAGTAGAAGAAGCGAAGTGTCCTCGGAAAAGATCAGCTGTGAAAGAAGACAGAAAGCTGAGGGCTGTGAGGAGAGCACCTCCTGAACCTGGTGAATCAACCCTTATCCTTTAGTGGAGTGGGCAATGTCATCATCTTTACTGGACTTAATGAGGGTGCAGCACCACTATGGGAATGCTCTACAGGCCTGTAGCATGGCAGGAGGTCAGTATCAGTAGATCAAATTCATGTGTGGGTCAGAAGCTTTCCTTGAGCTTAGAGCTAAGTGTGAGTAGGAAGCAGCCTGTGATACCACATGATGGGAATGCTAGATGTATTCATAGGCTACCCTGTTCTGATTGGTACTCCTAGTCCTTGAGAGAAATATCTGCTCATGCTTGGACCATTCTATCACCTTTGTCCTTTTTTCAGTTTGGGGCCACTGGGACAAGCAGGCTATAGATAAGCAAGAGTCACAGAAGATGCAGCCCCAGAAAGTTCTTCCTAGACACAGGGAATGTGTCAGGGAAGGCCGCATGGTAAATATGATACAGTAGTTCATTCTTATCTATAGCTTCTCCTTCTAGGTTTCAAGTACCTGTGATTAACCGTAGCCCAGAAACATTAATTGAAAGCTTCCAGAATTAAATAATGCACAAGCTTTAAATTATGCACTGTTTTGACCAGCACAATAAAAGCTCATGATATTCCATTGCATCCTGCTTGAGATGTCACTTACCCTTGTCTGATATGTCTATAACAAAGCTGCTATCCATCCATCAATCACTGGGAGACCAGCTTAGTGATAAGATCAACTGTGGTAGTAACACAGTGATGCTTTCAAAGAATACTTACTTTTCTTAATAATGGCTCCAAAGTACAAGAGTAAGGCTGATGGTAATTCAAACACTTCAAAGAGGGACTGAGGGGCTTCATTTACATAAAAAGGTGAATGCATAATAAGATACTTTAAGAGAGAAAAAGAGAGAAACAATGATCATATAATTTTGATACAGTATATTATCAAAATTATTCAATTTTAATACTACTGTTCTTCAGTTACTCTACCTAATTTATAAATTAAACTTTATCCTACTTGGGTACATATGGGAGAAATACATTAGATGGAGTTCAGATTTATGGAAATTTTCAGGCCCCTAATGGGAAACTTGGAACACATCTCTCAAGTACCTTAGGGGACTACTATTATTTGATGGCTGTCAATGTCAAGATTTGAGGTTCCACAAAATAATTGGTAGATATAAGCAGTAGATACACAATCATGAAGGCCCAATGGCGATAGCATTCTCCAGGAGCCACTTATATGACTGAGGTATGGTCCATTTGGGTCATAGATTGAGGCTACAGTGAGACTGGATGAGAGGCCCGAAGAGATGACTTATTCTGAAGCCAAACAAAGTGTTTATCTGCCAGGGTGAGCCTTTGACACTTTACTTTGAAACTGAAGAGAGGGCCTCTGTAGTCTCACAGTTGCTTAGAGACCTTCTTCCATGTGCAATTTACTACAAGTTTCAAAAGATGTCTATCTTTTTTGTTGTTGTTGTTCTTCACTTATAATTTCAGTTCTTTATATATGTTAGATATTAGTCCTCTGAGGAGTTCCTGTCAACTTTTTTTCCCCATTGTGTACCTTGTCTCTTCACTGTCGGTTGTTCCTTTTGCTATTCAAAGCTTTTTACATTGACATAATCCCATTCATTGATTCTTGGTATTGTTTCTTGAGCAACTGTGCCTCTATTCAGTAAATCCTTGCCTCTGCCTCTGTGTATGTGTCTTCCTGCTAGAGTCTTAGCTCATATTTTTTCTTCCAGTGAATTCAATGTTTCTCTTTTAATACTAGTTCTTTGATTTGATTTCTCTTATATGATAAATACAAATTATAATTTAAAGAGCAAAGTAAAAGATAGGTGAGAGAGAATAGGGAAGTAGATTTTGTGAAGATGGGAAGTGAGAAAGATGTGGAAAGGAGAAGATGTGGGTAAAAATGATTAAGATGCAATATGTACATTTACCAATTCCCCAAGAACATTGTAATTATTATTGTTATATCAAGCATATAATAATGAAAAGCACTGCCAGGAAGGTTCTGTGACTTATCCTGAATAAGATGGCACATATACATAGAAGGAAACAGTTGTTACCACTGTATATATTGGCTTATTGTACAGCATGTTCATTTCCCTCCCACTTTCTTCACTGATGTTTTCCTTTACTCAGCATGTGGAGCTTGGTGATAGAATTCAGACCAAAGAAGAATTTAGTTTTTATGCTCAAACTTAGAGATGAAAAAGAGAGATAACTAATTTTGCACAAGACCAACAAGGAGATGGAAAAGGAAAAGGAAGGAAGGAAGGAAGGAAGGAAGGAAGGAAGGAAGGAAAAAAAGGAAGGAAGGAAGAAAGGAAGTGATCATTAATTGATTGTGGAAACTCAAGAAGCCTCCAAATCAATTGTATTAGCATAGTTCTAGCTGTGGCTGAATGAATGTACTCTAGATGGAAGACACCATGCATTTAGATGGCATCACTCAATAAGCTTTTAGCCAGGATGGAATACAAAGGGGCAGAAAGAAGGAAAGTTGCTGTTGCTGCCTTCTTGCCAGCCTGCCCTGTCATGGACTGTTAGTCTTTTGTGATGATCCTCTGGCATGCCACCCTCCCTTGGAGCCATCCTAAATATATCTCTCCTCCTTTAACTTGGAGGTGTCAGGTATTTTGTTTCAGCAATGAGGAAAGAAAGTCAGATAGATTTTGGCACGAAAGAAGTGGGGTTATTGCTGTGACATTATCAAGCCACGTGATTTTGAAGCCTTTAGACCTTTTGCTTTCCAGGAAGAGTTTGGAAAGGTTTAGAGATGCTAGCCAAAGAAATAATCTTAGATTTCTTGGCGGCAAGTTTGATGGGAGACTGTGGACAGAGCTCAAAAGACCAGAAGGTTCATAGAAATGCTACTGGTTAAGACCAGGATCAGGATCTTTCTGCTGTGAAGAAGGACTCCTTTGGCTTTTGGAATGAATCCAGCTCACATGTGTTGTGCTCTGGCAGCAAATTTGTCTAAATTTTGCTCATATCTAGAGACACTGTAAGAGACCAAGATTAAGAACAGTAGACTGATTAATCTAGAGAAAATAAATTTCATGGCAGTAAAATGTTGAGGGAGTGATATGGCTATCATTGAGTGCTTTTGGCTAAATTTATGCTGACACTCATGAGCAGAATAATTTATTGTTTTCTTTTTTGAAAATTTATTTTAAAAATAAAAGAAGGAAAACATGTTAACAAATAGACATTCATTTACAAATAACATAAGAACAATACAAACAAAACAGAGTTATAGACAAAGTTGTAGGAAATTAACAATGGCTGCTGTATTACCTATTGATATCTGCAAAATGATTTCTTAGGAGAACAAGTAGAGATATACAAGACTGATCAAATAAATAATCATTCACAAGCAGCATGATTTAAAATTATTTGAGTTTGGGCAGAAAGGAAACTTCAGTACAGTTGAGGACTGCAAAGTTGGAGCAGAAGAGAACTTGATTGTTGAAATGACTGGCATTAAAAACTTAAGTACTCTGGCACTGGACAATAGGAAAAGTGGCCTGAGGGCATGATGAGAATTACTAAAACTCCAACTATTACACGAGTGAAAGACTTTGCTTTGAGAAAAGAAACACAGTCATGTTCCAGAATGGGAGCAGCCTAGAGAATTTTTTTTTTTCAGGATTGGGATCACAGTGCTCAACAATCCATGCACCCTGCTTTTATAGCTGAGAGATAAGGAAGCCCGACTATTGCTCCAGCTGATGTTACACTTTAGAGTTATCTACCTGGTGCTAGTTTCAGACTCATGTAGAATGCGAGAGTTGTGGAGTCAGGAAAGCTTCCACCCAGATTTTTTTTTCAGTTGTTACAGGTTTACTAAGATTGTCTGTTCCTTCTGTAGTTAGTTTTGGTAGTCTGTGTCTTTCTAAGACTAAGTTATCTATTTGTTGATGGAGAATTGTCCATAGTTGCCCTTCTTATCATTTGTCCCCCAACTGAAATAATATTCCTATGCAGGATCTCTGCTGTTCTTGATACAGGAAAATAAAGACTCCCAACCTGAATGATATCTGGGATGAGTTCATATTCTCTAAAATTGAATGAATTTTAGGAACAATGAAGGTTAAGAGCAGAATATATTTATTGAGGGAAAGAAAGCTTCCATCCAACAGAGGCACAGAAGGGGGACCTGAATGGGTTGCCTCCAACTCTGTCTGCTTTCATCCAGATTGCAGAAGAAGGCTGGGAGGCCAGGCAGTGTGTCCCTGAAAGGACAATGTGTGAAGTTCTGAGTGCAAAGCTAAAGACACAAATGGAGACCCCAGAACGTTGGAGAAGCCAGAAATGTCGATTGTCTGAGAAAAATGGCATGGAGTGACAAAGCCACCCCCAAAAGGAAGACTGGCAGTGATGTAAAGGTGGAGGCACCCAAGCCCTTTGGAGTTCACATCTTTTTCATTGTTGTTGTTGTTGTTTTTTTTGTTTTTTCTCCGGTACCAGGAAGGAGTTCACATCTTGCCACATAGATTCTCCCACATGGTGACATGACAGAAGAGACTCCATTTTGTTTTCCTCAGAACTCCATGTTAGAAGTCACTTAAACTTAGATAAACTCACTCCTCACCCCCTCTCCTCTTAGTTAGCCATAAACCTACTGAAATAGTAACAAGATGTTATCTGGATGAACCAACAGATAAGACAAACTGTAGGGCAAGCTAGAATTTGCCAGCACCCTGGCTGGCTAAATAACATCCAGGAAATGTAGATCTTGTGATTGGTAAGCCCTAAACCTTGTGAATTCCTGTAAATTTCCACAATGAAGCAATGTGGTTGCTATGGAAAGCTGTAAGGTATAAAATATAAGTATAAAGTGTGCTCAGGGTTGACATTCTCTGACTTCTTGTCAGTTTATTGTCGGCTGGCATAGTAAAAGCCTTGTTTCTTCCTACTTGGTCCCCGTGAGTGTACTTCACGTTGATTTTTGGCACAACGATAGAACTGTGAGAGTTAGTGCTTGACCAGCTGGATTTTGGACCTGCACTGGTCCCCTTTGTTTTTATCTCCCTATTTGTAACTTCTGGAATGGAAAAGTTCATCTTGTGCCATTAGTATGTTGCAAGTGTTTACCTTTCTATGATTTATACAGGGGCTCACAGCTAAGAGTTTGCCTTAGATCTCAGAAGAGAACTTGGACTTAGACTTTTCAACAAGGCAGAGACTGTTAGGACTTTGTCAAGCCTTTGAGGTGGACCACATGCATTTTTCATAAAGGGATACACAGGAGTCTTTTGGAGTCTAGGAGCAGAGTGTTATGGCTAGTATCTGCCTGTCTCCCCAAAGCCTTGTACACTCATTGGTGGGGCTTTTGGAAGTTGTCAGGTTAGGATGTGTGATACTGGGATTAAGGGTGTGTAAGACTAGATTAGTCCACCATTTGGTTTATCATAGTTCTGAGAGTGGACAATGGGAAGCCCTACCCTGAATGTAGATGGCACCACCCAAAAGGTTTATAGTCTGCATGGGATAACAGAGAAAGAGATGTCGGCTGCTTGCTGCTGCTTTCTGCCTTTTGCTTGCCATGTCATGGACCATTACTCCTCTGTGATGTTCCTCTGCCATGGTGCCTTGTTTGAAGCCAGCTGACAATGGACTAAAACCTCTATAAACTTTGAGCTGAAATAAGGTGTTCCTTGTTTACTATATGAATATCAGGTATTATGTCTCAAAGGTGAGAAAATTAACTGAGACACAGTGTGATAGGAATGAAAGAAAAAAGAATAAGAGGAAGGGCCAAAAATAAAGGAGGAGAGAGAGAGAGAGAGAGAGACAGAGAGAGAGAGACAGAGAGAGAGAGAGACAGAGAGAGAGAGAGGAAAAAGGAGGAAAGGGAAGGGAAAGAAAGGGAAGGAGAGGGAAAGGCAAGCTGTAATATGCTAGCTGTTATTATATCTACTGTGATTATATCTACGACAGAAAAGGCCATAGTTCTAGGATTGTAGTGTGATTTTCCTACAAGAAAGGTTCACATTGTGAGGATCTAAACATTTGATATCAGGGTGACCATTTGACTACACCATGTAGATATTATGATAAAGCCAGGCTTCCCAAAAGAAGACTCAGGGAAGGTAAGATGTGGAAGGTAAGATGTTTGGAAGGATGACATAGGAAAGATATCTGTGTGTCAGAATGTCTTCCTGTTTGAAGTAGGGACAATAACACCATTGAGTTCCAAGTTGCTCTCAGAATAGAATCAGAATAGAATCAGGTATAGGATAATGTCCAATGGATCCCCAGACTAAGGTGGCCCTCTAGTACTTGTTTATGTATCTGTTGTTTCACTTCTTTGTTCCTTCAAAGTTTTGGTAATGATCCAGACAGAAGACAAGAGGAGTCTATGCTTTGAAGAGGGAAAAGAAATAGGCCAAATATTAAGAATTAGGAAAGAAAAATGACTGCACTTGGAGTCTTGTAGAAAGTAAATTAAAAATTAATTGGCCACTGGGGAATTTTTTAAAAATTCTATTGTTTTAGGGTGTATTGGGGGTAATAAAAATTCAGGGTTACTGAACTAATGTTTCTTGACTAATGTTTTTCTTTCCAAAAAAGAAAAAAATTCATAGCACCAGATCAGAGATTTTTTCAGCACTGTGTTTTTCTAAAATGATTGGCATAATATTCATAATAGTTCCCTATAAACTGTCAAAACTTGTATACACAGTGGAGAAAATGTTTTAATATACATACACATGGTAGAATTGAGCTAATTAATTTATAGATTGCCAAACACAGTTATTGTCTTTTGTGGTGTGAACACTTGAAAATCTGTTATCAGCTGAAAATCTGTTATCAGGCCAGTAATGCCAGCACTTTGGCAGGCACAGACAGAAAGACTGCAAGTTCAAGTCCAGTCAGGTCAACTTAGCAAATTAGAAAGACCCTATTGTAAAAGAAAAAAATTTAAAAGATGCGATATAGCTCAGTGAAATGACCATGAGTTTAATCCCTAGCAATATAAAAAAAAATTCTGTGTTTGCAGTTCTCAATAGTACACAATACTTTGCTATTAATGATTTTCCCCATGATGTACAATATATCTCCTGCCCTTATTTCTCCTACTTGAAAGGAATGAAAGTTTCTATTCTTTTAATACAAATTAGTCATACAAAAAGGTTTTAAGTTGTTATATATGGAAGGGAGAGATTAAAATTATATCTGGAAAGCATTAAATTTACTGCATACAATGGTGGAGAAAAATAACTCTGAGAAACAGGTAGAAATAGGCTACCTATCACTTACGTGAGAACTAATTTATACACATCTCATCTATGAGTCATGTGTGATTGCCTTCATGGGAATCTGCTCCCTGCCCTAAGCACCTTCTTCAAATCAGATAGCTATGGGCCCTGTGTTCAATGTGTCTCATCTCTTCAGAGCTGGGTTTCACAGTGGCCACTATCTTGCCCACCATAATAGGATCCACAGAACTCTAGCTCCACACAGTAACCTGGGAATGCCCCAGCTCATCCTCCCTACCCCTGTTCTGATACAATGAAGTTCCAAGTGCTGGGAATGCATATAATTCATAATCGTTACCTGGATGAGCCAGAAGTTATAATAGCCTTTAGGTGAGCTCTCATGAGGACCAATAGCAATATTTCTCTTTCTCCCCCATTAGATGTCTCATGATAAACTTAATTATTCTTTACAGCTGTGTCTAGGTTGGTTGAGCAGCTCAGGACACACTCAGTTCTATACTGGTAGTATTCCTATATTAATTCCTATGCGATGTTTGTGAGTTGCTTCCCTCTGTAAAATTCAGTTCAAACTCCCTTCCTCAGGTACTTTTTGGACAGGAATCCAGGCACACAATATAAATATTTTCCGGGACCACAAACCACATCCAGGGGAGAGGATTCAGGACGTGGGTTGTACATGTGGCTGAAGCATGTTTTTGTCCACGTTTGTACAAATAAGTGTGGATGTTGATTACATCTTCTCAATCACTGACTCCTCAGTGATAAAATCTTTGCTTGTGGAAAATTGATTTGAGTTGTAAGTGGGATATAAACCTTTGGGAGATCAAGGTGCTGCTCCCCTCTCTACAACTGTTATGGAGGTCATAATTCAATGGGTAATGTGTCGGTGTGGCTACTTCCACCACCTCTGAAGACTTTACAAAAAGAAAACAATGCTTTCCAGATGGCCCACTGGAATTGGGCCATTCCTTTAAGGCATTCCCTGAGATCCAGGATGCCTCCCGAGAAACTGCAAAGAAGATATTGCCCGTCTGCAGTCTTGGAGCAGAACATGCTGAAAATTGGACCCTTGATCATAACAAGACAACTACAAACATGCATTAGGAGCCCTGACAGATCTACTTTGTCAGACAGGGGCTCAGACAGGGAAAGTGGAGCACCTTGGGGCTTGTGTGGGAATCCTTTCAGTGGACTTGCCTGACCAGTGCCCTTCCATCCTTTGAAACATCCCCAGAGAGTAGAAACATCCCTATTCCATCATTCTATGGAGAAGCTCTTCCTGTGTAATGATGTCAACTGGCAGAGGGAACTCTTAAAATGCAACCTTCCTTCCATAACTGTCATCCCCAGCTCTCTTCTGTGTGGTTCAGATCGGTGATTTTCAAACGTGAGTATGCCTGGGACTCACCTAGAAGGCTGGTTAAGGCACACATTGCTGACCTGCTACTTTAAAGCTTCTAGCATGTTCATGTGATGTGGATCCTGAGACTGTGTGCTTTTAATTTAAGAGATTCCACTGCTGCTGGTCTAGAAGCCATGCTTGTACAAACCCATGGTCTTGACTTATTACTGAGTTTCATCACAGCAGCACAAACTTTACTATTCAGCTACTAACAAAATTCCCATATGGCAAAAATTTGCCACCTCTTGGTCATCTGTATCAGCTGTGGAGCTACAGGTCCACAGTTCCCCATGCGACTCACCTTAGGTAGATTCTGAGGTAACAACAGTGGAATCCAAGAAACGGAGTATTAGGCTGAAGAAGAGAGTTTTTAACAGGTAAAACATATGCCTTGAGATTCTGGGGGTCATTCAGAACTAATTTTAAGAGTTTGGTGTGATGTCATGGAAAAGTGGGCACAAAAATGACATTTTCTAAATAGGTAGAGTTTCTAGATATCCTTAGTGTAGAACCAAGAGAACAGTGAGGTGCTGGAATTGATTACTTCTATAAAATTACACACCTCTAACCTGGTTGACTTTGCCCCTGGGATATAGCTTATCGGTACAGTGCCTGCCTGGCAAGTGCAAGGCCCTGAGTTTCATTCCTGGCACCAAAAAAACAAGTGTATAACTTGAATTTGCCTTTTGGGACACCTCAAAGACTCCTTCATTATCTCCTTAAGTAATACATGGGTGGGTGGGTCCTTGGCATGTTTCAGAAACTGCAGCTTAGGGTTGAAAGTGAAAGTTGAACCTAATATTTGTGATGCTGAGTGGACTCTGGAGGGCTGGAGGAATGGTGCCAACATACAGACATCAGAGGAAAAGTAGTCCTGATTGCTGGCATTTGCATCAACCCAGAAAAACTAAGGCCCACTGACGAGAGACGCTACAACCCCACTACAAGAACATAACAGGTAAGCATTTCTGCTACTTTCCTCTGCTATGTTTGCAGGAAACTTCCTGAAAATCAGAGGGAATAGAATGCTCAGAAACTTTAAGAAGTCTTAAGTATAAACTGTTGCCCCACTTCTTTTCATGGTGTGTCCAATGATCCCACATATTTTCTTAGGTTGTTCTCCAAGTTTGCAAGTATCTAGCTGGGATGCATTATTTAGAACTGGCAGAAGACTCCCACATGTTCTCTGATCTGTGAAAGAAGTGTCATTGTCATAAGAGAAGCCAAGTAGAGCTCCCTAAATTGGTTGAGTAACAATCAAATACTTGGAAAAGTTAGACTAGGTATGAAGGAAAAAAATGATGTAGCAGTAGGTGCCACTACATCCTTGTTCAAATCAAGCATTGCATCTACCAGAACACCAACTGGACCACAGGAAATAATTGCTAATCACTGTGTATTGAGCCAGATAGAACCCCAAATAGAGGCAGTGCTCCAGAAATGCTTCTTTTGAATTTAATTTTTTTTTTTTTTTTTTGGTACTGGGGATCAAACTCAGGACCTTGTTCTTGCAAGGCAGGTGCTTGTGCCACTGAGCTATATCTCCAGCCCAGAAATGCTCAATTTAATGCAGAAGCTCACAGTGACACTCAGTGTGTTTCTATTTGAGAATTACTCTTTCTTGTTTGTGTCTCCTTCACATGTTCACTCCTGCTCTATCTCTCAGCTTGTGCACCTTGATGTTCTATCTCCCTTTAGGCTGGTCCCCTGCAATGATGGCATCACATTACTGAGCGGACTGAGGGAGGCAAGTGCCTGCTATGCTGTAATAAGACACTGGCATTCTGGAAAGAGGGAGAGGAACTAAATCCAGTTTTCAGAGTCTGCCATCTGGGTGACTCAGTGGTCTGCAACAAGCAAGGACATCACCTCTTACATCAAAGGGCAACTTGTTCTATAGCAAACTTCCTATCACTGATAAAGACACAAGATTTCAATGAAATATGAAAGGCTGAAGTCAAAGCTGTGTCCAAAGTTTTGGACCAGTTCACTGGAAGATGAACACATTTTCATTAAGTGTGCAATTTAAGATTTTCATGAAAGAAGCATTTGGAGATTTGTGTCTGTATTCTATTTTTAAGTATTTTTTTAAATTTAAAAGACCAAAACACTAATAAAACAACAACGAGGACAAAATCAAAACAACACAAACACAAAAATGATACATGACCTCAAAACAAAATGATAGGAATTAACAGTGGTTGCTACACTGCATACTGTTATCTTTAATGAAGTTACTCTGTCTATCAGATGTAAGAAATGTAAGAATGATCAAACAATCAAAGACAGTAATGAGAAATAAAAAAGAAACTGGAAATGATGCAGAGCTTCACCATACAAGATGGTAGGAGTTCAAAAATGCCTCTTATACTGCATATTGTTGTCTTCAGATCAGTCATTCTGATTACCAGAGTCAAGCATGCAAAATTGTCCAGAAAAAAAAAGAGAACATTTTAAGCATGTCTCTTCCTTTCAATAAACCAGAGACATCAGCAATACACCTGTCTGAGCTATCCTTGTATACACATATAATTTTTTTTAAGAGAAAGGGGAAAAAAATAAAATAACAAAAACAAATAAAATAACATAAACAAAGCAGCATGGGGAACAATAAAAATGATACAGAATTTCAAAACAAGGTGATTGGATATTAACAATGGTTGTTATATTATATAAAGTTATCTTCAAAGAGGTTGCACAGATAACCAGCTATAGACATGTAAGACTGAGCAAACAGTTACACATTAGCTGTTCCTTTCAATAAACTAACAGTGGATGTGTGTTGTAATGGAGAGATCACAGCTGGAGCAAACAGATTGGGAACCATCAGCGTTTACCCAGGGGTTAGCACCCTGCTGGAACGAACAAGTCACCTACACTACATGAAAGGTCTAAGGCCTGGAAACTGCAAACTGAAGACCAGTGAAGTAATGCTTCTTGATAGGCCTCTCAGAGGTGGGATGAAATTCATAAAAAGAAAGGCTCAATGAGAATTTATTTTTCAATTTATGAAGCCCATCCTCCTTATTCTTCTTTCCTCACCAAACTCCCCATACGTGGAAACATTAAGGATTTTTGTAGGCACAGTGATTTTTCAGCAAGGAATGTCTCAGCAAACCATTCACCCAGGTTTTACCTCACCAGGGAGTGAGGGTTTCTTTTCACACCATCAACAATTGCAGATTGATAGCAAAATTTAAACTGCCTGTCAGCCAGGCTACCCAGCACGAACGTGGACAACATATTTTCATAGACCTGGTCTCTTTGAGGAGATTCTACAACTTATTTAGGATTTGATGATGCTGAAAATAATTTAGAGTACTCTGAGCTCTTTAATTTAGTGCATAAATATATGTGTGTGTCCACAAATATATAAATACATATGTACTCACACAAGAATATGAATTGTATGTATCACTTAATATTTATTATAAAGTGATTCTTCATTATAAAATATATGGAAAATAAGCAAGCCCATAACAAAAAGAGTAAAAATAATCTTAAAGCCACCCCCTGAATCTAACTTTTCATAGTGTGCAATAGGTTCAGTTCTAAGCAATTTCTAGGTAGCTGTTTTGCTGAAAGAAGGCTTCAATAATTTCCTGAGCAATATGAATCCCATTTAGGGGTGAAGAAAGAATCACAGAGACAATTTCAGCCTAACCAACCAAGCATAGAATTTGTAGGGCATGAAATACAGCCCAAACAAACACTCTAGAATATCTCATCTAGAGGTACTTACAGAAATGAATTTTAAACACACACATACATGCATGCACACACACAATTATTTGTGCAAAGGTCCTCCACCAATAATCAGTTTTAATTTACCCTTTTTTCCATAGCTTTTTTCATAACTGTCATGATTACATTTTAAGCATCACTTTGAGGTCAAAGGATTAGAGCATACAGAATTTTAGAGGAAAAGACATACCTGAGTTAAGATCCATGTCTCTGTCTATTGTTTTTTTTATCTCTGTCTCTGTCTGTCTTCTCCCTTGCCCAAAGCAAATCCCACCTCCCCTTTCCAAGCAAACCCCAGCGTGTGATTTTTCCAAGTCTGTGATTTCTCTCTTTTGGTTTATAGTCATTGTACACCAAGCTGAGCACAACTGGGGTTTCCTTTTTTATTAAAAAAATAAACAAAGCCAGCAATGAGACATCACTTCTGCCAACTTTTTAATTATATTTTGATGGCTTTTTAGGAGTAACTCCTTCCTGCAATCATACATCATAAGCAAACAAAATTAAACCTACACCTGAGGGCCTACCAAATCACAGCCACCCTTAGAAGAACAACACAGAATTAACTTGAGAAATGTTCATTTGGAAAACATATTTTCCTCCCCTTGCTATTTGGTGTGTCTCCTATCCATCAAAAATGGAACCTCTGCGTTGTTATTCCTTTCTGATACTGCTAACCAGGGCCCTCGTATTTGTTGGGTTACAGCTCCCTGGAGAGGTCTTTTGCCGCTTTACTGCTGAATGTCTTCTCTTTGTCTACAATCTCTCCGTCATCCGTGCGTGACAGGCCTGAGTAATAAAACCTCTCATTATGCTCTCTGATTTCCAAGGGTGATGAGAGCCAAAATCTACCAAGACCTGAACTACATCTTTAAGTGGCTGGCGGGTGTCCACAGTGACCTGGGCTTTCTCAAATCTATGTGGCAGAGAGCAATATTAGCACCATTCAGTCTTCAGTCTGCCCACATATGATGTTTCCACTTGCCAAGGTAATAACAATCAACTCTAAGAACCTGTTTTTCGAATTCTAACCACTTCCCACAATGTCTGACATTACCTCAAATCCTGGGGCCATAAACTGGACAAAAATCTAATGGAAATCTATTGTGTTTCTTGCTCACAGCATTGGGAAGACAGGGATCGTGGGTCTGGACATGGTTGGCTCTCTGCACATGGTTGGACCTCTGGACCTCTGTGCAGCATTTTAAAATTTCAGCTCCTCATTAACTCACCCCACAAACTGGATATCACCATGCCTGAGTCACTGGGGAGGGGGCAGAAGGTGCCACACAAATGATGCAGTCGACTTTTTTCTTTGACTGTTGTTTATTATCATTACTTACTTGTTTTACTATTTTTTTCTTTGTACAACAAGCATTTATTGCACATCTTCCAACTCTAGGAACCAAATTCAGGTCCCGGGAGTGAGTAAAGCAATTTTTTAAGAATTTGCTGGACAGATTGTATATAAGCACCTGGAAACAATGACGGTCCAGACATTTTGCCAGTGTGATGCTACCAGGGCAACAGGTCTACATTGTTAGTGTGGAAAAGGATAATTGATTAGTACTCTGAGGGTCACGCAACAAAACCAACATGGAATAATCTCTTGGTCTGTGTCAGATGCTGTGCTACAACTTTTTGCTCATTATTTTAATTATAAACTTTGTTCTCATCAATAAAAACAAATTATAGACACTTGTCCCTTGGTGTGCATGGGGGCTTGGTTCTAATATTCCCTGAGGATACCAAAGTTTGCACATGCTGAACTTCTAGGTAAAGGGGTGTAGTGTTCACACATCATGTCACTACATTTTTCTATTATCTCAGTTACTTTTTTCTCGTTGCTGAGACAAAATACCCGACATCCAAAATTAAGGAAGGAAAGGTTTATTTAGCTCACAAATCGTGGAGGTTTCAGTCCACACTCTGCTGGCTCCAAGACACAGTGGCACATGGCAGAGGGCAACCGTTTATGGTGGCGGAAGACAGCAAAAGCAACAAGAGCAAAAGGGAGGAGCTGGGGCAAGCAGTCTCTTTCTCTCCCTTACATATGCAAACCTCCCCATGGCGGGTATAGCACTCACATCCATAGTCCCAGCACTGGGTCATAGATCCATCGTAAACTCTAAAAGTCCACTCCTGCATGAGGCTTTGGGGGAACATCTAGACACAAACCATAACACCTATATACTTTAAATCCTCTCTCATTACTTTAGTGCCTAATGTAATAGGTGAGTGATATGCAATAGGTATTATACTACATTGTATAGATAATACTAAGAATGAAAAGGTGTGTACACATGTAATGCAAATGCAACTTTTTAAAAATACTTTTATATACAACCCATGGGTATAGAGGGATGGTTGTATATTTAAAGCATGTCATGATGTCTTCACATATATACTCATTGTGGATAATTACATCAAACTAAATAGTATACATAATTCTCATATTTATGTTGTGTGTGTGTGTGTGTGTGTGTGTGTGTGGTGAGAACACTTAAAATCTACTCTCTCAGCAGTTTTCATTTTTTTTTCTTTGGTACCAGGAATCAAACTCACAACCTTGTGCTCACCAGGCAGGAACTATGCTGCTGAGCTATATCTCCAGTCCTCTCTCAGCAATTTTCAAGTCTGTGATGTATAGGTGTGCGCAGGGCACTGTTAGATGTTTCTGAGTCTTTAGGGAAGCACTACAATGGGAATAGGTGTGTCAAATAGAATTTCTAGATTGCTGGGACAGGGGCTGTAGGGGAGAGAATGTACTGACTCTTCATTAATTTTTTTTTATTTAAAGAGAAAAGAACAAAAACGAAATAACAAAAACAAAGACATGAACAAAACATCACAAAAACAATAAAAACAGTACAAAATTTCAAAACAAGGTGATAGGAAAGTAACAAAGGTGTTATATTACATATTGTCATCTTCAGAGTAGTTGCTCAGATTGCCAGATATAGGTATGTAAGATTGATCAAATAATTAAACATTAGCTGTTCCTTTCAATAAACCAATAGAAATTGGTAGTACAATTATCTTAGCTAGCCTATATATATATATAAAATTGCCCTTCTTTCTTTCTCTTTTCCCTCATCCCAGTTGGTCACAATAGATATTGTGGAAGGGAAAGAAACTGTTCATTATTTTTTTGCATTGATGCAAACATTCTCCAACTGGATTCTGGTGATTGTTACTCAAGTCTACAAATAATCAAAAATCACTAAACACATGAGTTCTACACAATATAAATTACACCTCAGTCATGCTATAAACAAAGTGAAAGAAATGTCCCTCTTCAAGAAGCAATGAAGTAGCACATATTTAAGGGTTGTTCCACTTTTCTCTACATGGTTTCATGTACATCATCCTCCCATATGCATTAGGAAAGTACAGGTCCCTTGCGATAAACTTCCAGACCTTATTTTTTCCATAGCAATCAAGACGCCTTCCAGAATCCAGGCATGAACTGCCTCAGAGCTCCTTGTCTTCTAAACTCTTCATGCCGACATTGCTTGCCAAGTACAGAGTAAAAAGTTCTGCTCTGTCCATTTCTCTCCAGCAGGCCTGCATCTGGGTATATAGAAGGAGAAGAATCTCTCACTCAACCCCCTTCTGTATGCTGGACATACAGAATACATCACATTGCAGAACTCTCTCCAGCTTGGTGAAATTATGGAGGACGCATCTTGTCATGCATTTTCCAGGTTCAAAACTGCAACTTGCAGAGACGAACTCATTCGGTTGAGGGTCAGGCACACAGCGTGAAGATCAAGGCCAGACTACACACCCAGCTCTCTCCCATCCAGCAGTGTAACTCTTACAGGAACTAATTCTGTCTACTCAGCTGTTGGCTTTGCAACTCCCATGACACTCGGCATTCTGAACACCTCACCATTCCACTGAGCCATTGAGCTTACTCAAGGTGCCAGAAGAGTGGTGCAACTTGCATGTTGACACCGCCCAAAACTCAAGAGCTGGGCCAAGTTAAGTAAGTCTGTTTGACACGCCAACATGACTTGGTCTCTAATCATATTGTAAGTGCAGTCTGCCCAAATGCTTGCAGCACCCTGACACCAAATTGTCATTGCATAAAATCCATCTTCAAAATTTCATTTCTATCACACCGAGGAATCAAGGGCACTTCAGTTATCATATATTTTTTTGAAACTTCTACTGAAACTTTGTTCTAAATATGGCATTTTTTACTGCTCAAGGGCATGCAGGGAAAACTGAGAATCAACAGCATATTGCTCTTTATAGCAGAAAGAAAGACTCCAGATACAGTGGCTGGGACAGGACAAGGAGACAAGTATGTCAGGCAACGTGCTTTGGTCGACACATTGCAAGAATGCTGAGAGGGTTTTTGTGACAATCGAGGAAAGACAGCAAGAATAGGGCCACGTGAGAGAGGAGAACACTGAAAAGCGTAGTATTTCATTGCAAGGGTGTTGATATTTAATGGCAGAATAGACACGTTTGCATTCAAAGAATCACAGTGATTGTGTTGATTTGCTTCAGTGAGTGTCAACTGGAGTGACTTTATGCACACAAACACACACACATACACAGAACTCTGTGGCAAACAGTCGGCAACACAGGAGTCTTTATTTATTTATTTATCTTCACAACTAGGGTGCTTTGTGTAGAAATCAGAGTCTTCTAAGTATTCTGCTGTGATCTAAGAGGGCTGTGTCACAGGACAGTTCTCCAGCCCCAAGTGTCAACAGAACAAATGTTGAGAATACTTGATAATGTGGCCACAGAAAACTCTAAGTGCAACTCAACAAAACAAAAAAAAAAAAACAAAACATGAGGTGCTTTCTTAAATCAGTAAGGATCTGGACTATGCACTGTCTTGGTACTGCTTGATAGAGTTTACAGTAGTTCTACAAACCCACTCCTAAATCCATCAAACAGGGGCATCGTTTCAACTTCTCTTTAAGGAAAAGACTTATCCATGCAGAATGACGAGGTACCAAAGTGCAGCAATATTTTACCTTGTGGAGATTTCTGCCTGGATTTTTCAGCCACTTTCATCCTTCTTTGTAACATTGTCCATCATGGTGCCTGGCATGATATGATCATGTAGCCAGTCAAATCTACCTCCCAGAAAAATGTCCCCAAGATAAAATGAACACATCTTGCCAATTGCTCTTCCAACTTTGGGACCTAATCAAAGACCTTTCATTTTTAAGCTACCTTTGGCAGTGAAATAGTAGTGAGTCTGTCTTAGGGCAGTGATGTTCGGAAACTGCTCAGCACTGGAGGTTTTGGCTTTCAGGCTATTTCCCAGGTCTGGTAACTGAAGGGAGTAGATTGATTGTGCTTCAAACAGAAGGAAATAGAGGTAAAGCTGCACCAAGCAGCTTTACCCATTAATTTCCTACAATCACGGCAGCGTCTGCTAGGTATTGATTCATTGGAGAAATTTCAGCTGCATCTGTGTCTCAAGCACACTTAAGAAGCATTTATGTTTCATCAAACAAAAAGGAATTTTCCAGTTAATAAACTTCCTCTTATTTATCTATTAGATCTCGCACAAAACCACACTCAGGAAATCAATTGTCAATATTCTGAAGGCTCACTGAAACCTACGTTATTCCTAATTCTGTGCAGTTCTGGGTCCTGCCTTTGGTCAAGGTGGGAGTTTGGCCCACATTTTTCATGTAAAGCAATGTGTTAACAACTACCAAAAATAAAACTGACATGATGAATAAGACAAGACATGCCTGGGGCTGGGGATTTAGCTCAGCGGCAAAGCGCCTGCCTGGCAAGCGCAAGGTCGTGAGTTTGGTTCCCGGTACCAGAGAAAAAAACCAAAAAAAATAAAATAAAATAAAAAGACAAGACATGCCTGAAATTTGCCATCTATTTTTGAAGTTCTGAAGATGGAACCCAGGGCCTTGTGCATCACAGGCAAGTGTTCTACCACTGAGCTACACCCCCAACCCTAGCTCTTGCCATAACTTTTGACTTCAGGGACTGGAAATCTTGCCTCTCCCCCCAGACCATTCACTCTCTTGAGAAAAAATATGCATGCCAAAATTTGTTTTGAGACATGTTGACTTTATCAATCATGGTAGACTATTTGGTCATCAGGATGGGTAAGTCCTAACAAGCAGAATATGTGAATGCGGTTGACAAAGATCCACCCTTCTTCACAAAAAACAGGAACCAAATCAGGATATCAACTGTGAGAAGAAATTAAATTCTTCTCTGTTTGTCTGTCTGTCTTTCCTCCTCGTTTCTCACTTTTCATCCCTCCATTCTCTTCATCCCCACCTCCTTCCTCCTCTCTTGCCTCCTCTCCCTCTCCTTCCTCTCTTCCCCAACACAATGCTAAATTTCAGGAAGAATTTGATCAATTTGGAGCTGAGCTTTGGGTAATTTGGAAAAGAATAGAAAAAGATGTGCATTCAGTCCTTTGCGAGTGTATTTCCTGATGTCCCACCACCATTTGGTGAAGATGCTTTCTCCCAAAATTACCTAGCTTCCCCTTGGTGGAAATATAAATCAGTACCTAGTACAGCCATTATGGAAACCAGCACAGATATCCCTCAAAACACTAAAAGTAAAACTCCCATATGATCCAGCTGTATCACTCTTGGGTATCCCCCCAAAGAAGCCAAAGCCAGCATGCTAGCAGGATACCCGTGATTGTCACGTGATTGTCAGTTATGGAATCACAACCCCTAAGTTAGGAAATCAACCTAGATGCCATAAGCAGATGGATAGATAAAGAAAAAGTGTGATACGAACACAATGGAGTATTATCCAGCCACAAAGACGAAGGAAATTTTGTCATTTCAGGAAAATGGATGGAACCAGAGATCATGTTAAATAAAATAAGCCAGGCTGAGAAAGACACATATGGCATATTTTTTCCCTAATGTTGAATCTAAGAGTTAAAAGAGACTGATATAAAATCAGAAAGGAAACTATTGGGCAAGGGCAAGAAGTCTGGAGGAGCATAAGAGAAGAGAGTAGGGAAAGTGGATACAATGACAAGATGCTACATCCATGTATGGAAAGGTCACAGTGGACAATTAATACCCACTAACAGTTACACTGGAAAAGAACAGGAAACCCCATCCTTACCAGCTACTTTCCTTCTCTCTGTTCCCCAAGTGCCTCTGGTTATGAATGTGTGTGCACTTGCCTTCACAAAACCAGGCTGCCAATCCTTCCTTCTTTCCCACTTCTTGCGGATGTTGGGGTAATATTTAAGCTTTAATTATGTAATGTTTGTCAAGTGTTTGAAGCTTCTAGGGGGAAAGGCACTATATTAATAGCATTGTTATTAGTGTTTTCTCTGCTAAATTTCCATTATGAAACACATCAAGAAATGACTAGCACCCATCTGTCACAGAGCTTAAACGCTTGCATCCTGTAGGATTATGTTTATTGCAGGATGGCGGCACCATGTAAGCCACAGATGAAAATAAGTTTCAAAAATGAGTTGAACAGCTGTTGAGTCTTGTACTAATTTTAACACCTTGCTTGCAGCTGTTATTTTTAGCAAGCTGGAAAACAAATTTCGGGTTCCCATTACTCAGTTTTAATAATGATCTTGTAACAGGCATCGTGTTACAGCGTAAGTGATTTAGTTCAAGATGACAAAAGCTGAGGCTAGTACTGGGAACTTTAATGGATTCCTAACACCCTGTTGAAGTCAACTCTTGCCTCTGATATCACATGGCTTTGATACTGACTATAAATGTGGTTTCAATAGGCAGAATTGTCCTGCCCCAGATTAATTTGCCCTGCCATCAATCCATAGATTCCCAGTCATCTCAGTTTATTTCCTTCTTAATGTAGGAAGGAAATCCTGTATGATTGAATATTTTCTATGGATATCTGTGTTAAAGAGAGCTGTATTAAATGACACTTTTAAAGTGTGGTAAGATAGACTTTATTAGAATCATCACTGTTAGGGTAGGGACAAAGAGATTAGGCGGAACTCTGAATAAATACAGCATATAGAAGTGAAAGTTTATAGCTGAGGAACAGAGTGTAGGTTGGAAGATGAAAACTTCCTAAGAAGAGACTTCAATAGAGAGTATTATCCTGGTTGAACAGACCTCACAGGATTTTAGGTGAAGACAGAACAAGATAAACAGGGACATCAGCTCAGAGGTGGTGGCAGATAATGAGCCATACAACTCGTTTTGGATTTTAAGGATAATTGGACATCAAGGGTCAGGGGTTCTTAATTCAGTCACCTAACAAGGTTTTCCTTTTTTTTTTTTTTTTTTTTTCTAAAACAAGATTTCATAAGAAGGCATCAGGGTGGGGCTAGCAGAAAATTCAAAAGTCTGACTAGTTTGTCATCAGCCACTGGGACTGTGTATTTTTAAAACTTCTTGTTCAGCTTCTTGTCTTTGGTTGTCATCTTTTTTTCATTTTAAGAGATCTTAATTTGGAATGAGAAACATTTTAACTAGATATATTTTTGCAAGTACTTTTTTTTCCTCTAGATTCTCATTTGCTTTTGGATTGCTCATGAAGTATGTGCATGTGTGTGTTTGTGTGCATGTTTGCATGCATGCTACAGATTTCACTATTTGGAAGACAAGAATTTACAATACCTTTTCTTTTGGGCTTCTGGAAATAGCCTAGTGATTTAAAAGACCTTCCCCAAACAACAACACCAAATAACAAGAACAGCAAAAACAAATAGTTTTCTATATTTTCCTGTTTTTAAATTACATATAATTTATTTTGATGTAAATTGTAAATAAGAACTCCAGCTGCGTTATTTTTCCCGAGTATTTTCAGTTGCCTCAACACCATTACTTTAATTTGTTTTCGACGTGTCTGAAATATAATATGAATTCAGACTAAATTTGCATGCCTATTTTGGCATCTTTCTGACATTTATTTCACTACATTGATCTGTCTCTTATTAGGCCAAATATTAACCATTTAAACATGGACTCTACAGGAATTTTAACACCTAGGAAAGCTCTGTGAGAAGGTATGCTTTTTCTCTTAAATGGCCTGGTATGAAGGCTACTCCAGTAATTACAAACATCAAAATGTGTCATTATACATAGGTTATATGAGGTGTGATCAAAATATAAAGCAAATGTTTAAATTTTCACATTTTAGCACAATAAAATACACATTATATTCATCCCTCTTAAGATACTGTCTCTTGCTCTAAACACATTTATTCCATCTTCCTTGCACTTTCTGAAGTAGTTCTAGAAGTCTTGTTTTGTGAGTGTGATAAAAAATATATCAAATGTTACTGTCGTATGCCATGCAAAAGAGGCAGGCTCACAAAAAGGTGATGCTGTGTCCTCATCCATTTTATTCAAAGGATCTGGCACTGTGTGGCTTGTGACTTTTTCTGAAAGTAAAAATGACCATGAAAGATCAATGTTTTGAACCTATTGTGGACATTGACAAGCCAGGAGCATGCAACTAAAAACACGTACAAAAAAGGACTCCAGAGCTGCTGCAGAAAGTAGCAGGAATGATGGGATGAGTGTATTTGAGGAAAAGGGCAGTATTTTGAGGGGGAATGTTGCAGAGTCTTGTACTGTAATGGTTTTTTAAATTTAATCATGTGCCATTTTTAATCACACCTCGTGTTCAGAGTGGTGCACCTTCAGAAAATCCACTGAAACTTTTATAAGTGGAGAAATTCATGTCACGGATAATACTATTGAACACTGTACCTACACAACTCTTCAACATAAATGGTCTAGAGTTTATCACAAACATAGCAAAGTATCTTTATGGGTCAATTCTTTTTTATTTCCAGGACTGGGGATTGAGCCCAAGGAAAATTTGCACTGCGCTACATCTCCAGCCATATATATATATATATATATATATATATATATATATATATATTTCGAGTCAAAATCTCACTACATTTCTAAGTTTCCCAGGATGGATTCAAATCTATAATCCTCCTTGCTCAGCCTCCCAGACTGTGGATTAATTCCTAACAATGGCAACTAATAATTTTCTTAAAATTATTTTAAAATAATACTTGCACTTTTATTTATTGGTCCCTACTTGCAGTGCATAATGTTTACAGTTTTTTTGTGAGAAGTTCATGCAGGTGAATAACACATCCTCTTCTCTCCCTTCTGTATCATTCTCCCTCTTCATTCCATTCTCCATCTTCTTTTCCCCCACCATATTTCTTAATTCTCTCGCACTTAGAGAATGATCATCTATAGTTCATTTTTCTCTTTATTTATATTTTGTGTTTCATGTATAAGAGAAACTATCTGACAGTTAAGCTTGTGTGTCTGATTTATTTTGCTTAACTTTATGGCCTTAAGGGGCATCCATTCTCCTATAAATGAGTCAAGTTTGTGCTTCTGTAAAGCAGAGTAATACCCCATTGTGTGTGAACAGGACATTTTCTTTCTCCAGTCATCTGTTGATAGGCATACAGTCTGCGACCAGTAGTTTTGTACCAAAGTCCTGATGTGCAGAAAGGTGAATTCCATCATTACTGTCCTGCACAATATAGTACTACATACAGAGACAATATTATATCCTGACACCAGAGAAAGATATATGACAAGTTCTTGCTAGGATTCCCTTTGGCTATTATCATGTTAGTGCATGAGACTCAGGAAAGTCTTCCAAGCCAGTTTAGATAGGCAAAGGGTTGATTCATCTCTGGAAATATGGTAGGTACTTTAGGGCAACCCAAGAAATGGATCCAACTCTTTATTTCTTCAGTTCTAAAATCTAATTATTTTCATAGCCTTTGGTATAAAGAGAGACAAAATCAGACACAGTGACTGAGCTAAACTGCACTTCATACTGAAAGAATAGTCATCTTGATGTCAGGGGGTTACTCTGAACTGATTTAAAGAAGTTCATGCCCAACTATATTCTCAGAAAATATTTATGCCTTTCAAGAGTTCAGTCCCTTACATCTTCAAGTAGTTAGATTCTCCCAAAGAAAATATCCAGTTAAGTCCAAAATTCTTCAAACTATAAGGTGTGTGGAGAAAATGCAGATTAAGATGTATAGCATTATGACTCACAAATTCTACAACCAGGCGAGAGAAAATATCCTCCCATGCTAGGTCTTTGAAAGGGTGTCAAATACCCATAATTGTTTAAAATAGTCAAGTATTTCAACAAACAGATAAATGAATCAAATTAATGTGCTATGCATAGAAATTCCATATATAAACAAAATGTCAGTGATTGGGAAAATAGGAAAATTCTGAGTGAGCTAAGGTATGAAAACTTGATATTATTATAATAAAGAATTACACAGGAGTCAGAACAAAACCTTAAAAGAGAAAAAATACACTGTAACATTTATACTATACGTCATAGCACATAATGTAATACAAAATATAAGTTATGCTATCATTCATAAGTTACAATAGCCATTATTTGAAAAAATTAGAGCATTTCAGTTATGTAAGACAAAATTAAAGAATGCTAAAATTTCTCACTGGAGAATGACACTAGTGAGGCAATGTTATTTCAGAAAAAATTATCCAAATATTGTTCATTGGTATAATTTCTGTATAACCCAGGGGAAGAAAGGAAGGAAAGTTTGAACAATTAAGTAAAAAAAAAAAAGATAGGTATATATAAGCACATAACAAGAAAGAACAAAATAGATGACTTTTAAAATCAGCGGAAAATAAGATATTATTCACTAAGAGAATTATGTTAGATTGCTAATATTGAGTTAAATTGTTTCTTGCACATTTTAAACTTGTTTTTGTATGATTTCCCCTAGACTTTCCTGTCTGATAAATTCACAGGTTGTCACTGATAACAACAGGTCCACACAACTGCCAGTTTCAAAGGTGGTATTATGGTCTCACCTTGTATATTAGGGTCAAGTGAGCAGGCCAAAAGTCCCCCACAGGTAATTTAGATTTGACTCTAGGTTACGAACAGTGAGAAACACTTGAGAATTATTCTTTAGACATTTCAGTATAGGAACCCTTTCAAGGATAAATAAAAGAAATGGTAAGAATGTGCTGTCCCCAAACATGGCTCCAAACAAAACCAGAGAAATCTTCTATGTCCTGCTGAAAAATAAATTTCTTATTAGCTGTATCAGTCAGCTTTGTGCTACTACAAGGAAATAACTGAGGCCACTAACTTTATAGAGGGAAAAACTGTATCTATCTCATAGTTCAAATTCTAGGGCCAGCTGGCTCCATTGGTTTGACCTCTAATGAAGGTAGCAGATGTTGCTACATCACGGCATGGATATGTATAGAAGGAACAGGACCTGTGTGTAGGAGTACAGAAAGAGGGATGGTTAGGTCTCCCATTCCCCTTCAAGGCCATACTCCAATGACCTAAGGGCCTACTGCTGAGCTCTGCCTTTTAATGGTCCACAGCACCTCTAAATAGCACACCGCGGAGACTAAAACTTTACATATGGACCATTGGTGGACCTTTAGCATTCAAACTGCAGCATTATCCAATGGCATGAAACACTGACTTAGCATCCACTGTACTTAGAGAGGAATTCTCCATTAGTAAGTGCGGCCCTTTGCCATGAGAAGTTTAAGATCTACTTGGGAGAAGTAGCATCTTCAATACTAGGTAATACCTGGTATTGATGGTTTTCTAGATGTAAAGGACATCAGGGTGATTGGGGCTGAGTTCCTACAAAAAGGCACACAGAAGAGGTATTGTGTGAGTTTAGTGTTAAGTAGTGAGCTGCTTTTCTCAGCTGTCTCTTTGGGAAAAAAGAGATTACCACCATGACAATGGCTCTCAGTACAGTTACCAAGAGCAAACTGTGAACACATTGGTTAATGCATACCAACACATAATATAAGAAATAGACCTTAGATAAAGTCGCTCAGAGTCAAGCCCATCCTGAGGGTTAGGAATGATCAATTCAGGTAATTTTGGAAAAAACCTCAAGGTTGGTATGGTACACATGGATAGGTAGTGTTTTCCACAACTGAAATAATTTAGAACTATTTCCATTCTGATAGCTTGAGTTTGGGGTTCCCTCCTTTTCTGAGAGTGGCATAGACAGTGTTGTCTAACTTCTCATTCATAGTTTTGTTTCTATAAAATAAGATATAATAATATGTTCCACTTCCATTATATTCTTAAGATTTTAAGTGAATCTCAGTCACTTTCTCATTGCTGAGACAAAATGTGCAACACATACAACTCAGAAGGAGGAAAACGTTATTTTGGTTCAGGGTTTCCGTCCATGGTCAGCTCTCTCTAAGGCAGAAAGAAAGATAGAGAAGAGCATGGCAGAGAAGAAGGTGCTCAACCCACAGCCGCCGGAAAGCAGAGAGAGAGGGAAGGAGCCCGGGACAAGAACTCATCCTTCCAGATCACACCCAGTGACTGCCTGCAACCAGGCCCCACCTCCTATAACACATTAAGCTGTGAGTTCATCCACAGATGGGTCCACTAATCAGCACTGCACTCCTGTGATTCAATCACATTTCAAACACATGAAATTGGCAGAACATTGTAGATTGGAACCAGAACATCTAACCTTTAGTTTTGTTTCTGTGTACTATAGATTATAATATTTCTTTGATTGCATGGGATTTTAGGATTTCGAATGAATCTCAGTAATGCCTTTGAGATCATAGCATTCCTTTTTTTCCCTTACTATTTGTACTTATGCTGAAGGAAAATCGTGAGATGCCAGGGGGAGATCAAGGTAAAACTGTGTAACCAGTCAGAAACTAGGAAAAATGACAAACTAGAACTTAATCAAACACACACACATTGAGATCTTGATGCACAATGAAGCCAAAGGAACATTCTGCACTTGATACCAAAGGATTATAGTGCAAGAACAGAAAAATAGGGATTTCACACCAAGAACTTGGGTTTCTAGAACATTCAGAGACCATTTAATTGTAATAAGGTTAAAAAACAAAAGCCTGTAACTGGAATGTAACTATGAATCCTCTCAGCTGCTGACTCTCTTTAGAATATGCAACAAGTTAAAATACTTCTCCCTAAAGCCACAAGTGTTTCAGGGGCTGTTCTTGGCCATAACTTTGCCTACAGCTCTCAGACAGCTTTGCATCACAAGGTGGCTCAAACTGGAATTTCTGAGTTCCCTCGTTAGCTGCTTAAATCACAGTCAGTTCTTCTGGTATTTGGTATGAGCAAGAGGTGCCCTTCCCTTTTACATGTTATTGTACTTCTGCTGGTACCATCTTTGGCTTATTCTAGTATCTTCCTTGGTTTTTCCTTGACCTTCCAAAATTAGAGCTCTCTTCTGAGTTGAAGTGCAGACTCCATGCTGAGAAATCTAAAGTTGAATGAGCAAACAGGGCATTATGAAGACCACTACTCGTTCACCAAATTGCCTTCTTTTTCTTTATGGCACCTAGGTGAATGGTATTTCATATCCTCTTTTTCATTTGGACAGTTTGAAGTTATTCTAGCCTACGGCTAATGAGCAGAAGTGACATGTGTTGCTTCCAAGCCTGAGACAACCTCTACCCCATGAACTCCTTCTCTGTCTTTTTACTCCTTCTGTTGCCAAGGACAGAAAAGATGCCACCCCCCCTAGAGAAACCTTGGATGTCATGCATGGAAGTTGGATCCCTGAAAGATTGCTTGCAGCAGGGGATTTCTTTTCACTTGAGTTTGCTAACTGGGTATACCCATCTTGGATTGCTTGCAAGAAGGCAATTTCTAGCCAGGTCTGGTGGTGCATGCCTGTAATCCCAGCACTCTGGAAGGTTGTAAGTTAAACCCAGTTGGCTAACTTAATGACTTAGTGAGACCCTGTTTCAAAAAAAAATTAAGTTTTTAAAAAGGACTGGGGATGTAGCTCAGAGCAAAGAACCTGAGTTCATTCTTCAGTAAGAAAAGAAAAAAGCAAGACAATTTCCTTCTGGACTGGAATTGCTACTCATTACTGGATACAGTACTCTGACACAGTGAATCAAATTGGTCATTTCTGGCTGTCAGAACATTCCTGGATCTACAGGGGCAATGTAGAAAACTTCAGCTACCTGAAGGCTCTTCACACTGAAAAATGTTCTGCTTCTATGCTGAATAATATATTGAGAGTAACGCTGTGTGGCTTCCAAACTACACAGTTAGAGTTTCAAATCTATTCCTTGTCAAGTATAAATCTTTGTGGAAACATCAGATTTTTTTTTTCTGTCTCTCCCTGATTCACAGTAAATTCATACCAGACATTTTGGTTTCAGGGGTCATCCTCATTTTTGAACACTTCCATATATCAGAGTTTAGTAACACTGGGTAAGTATTGAATATTCTGAAAAAATTCCCCATTAACTTTATGGGACACAAATACACACACACACACACACATATGCGTGTATGTATATAAAACAAGTGCGTATGTATTTTAATAATTTCAGTGATGATAATGTCTTCTGTTCTTCTGTTCAGGTCCCTGCATTTCAATAAAACCACAAGAAAGCCTAATAAAGGCTTACAGAAGGGAAGTCGAGAAGATTGAAAGTCCAGAGCTTGCAGTTGTATGCAGGCAGCCTTAAAGGATTAGTATGACTCCATCAGCAAAGACCAAGGCTGACAGGAGTTATGACTGAAGTCTATAAAACTCATAAAAGGTATGACTGGGATGAACACAGACTTTTTTGCCAAATCCCAGTTTACCACGAGTACCGTATTTCCCTTCTGTCTTGCAAGAGGCACATTTAGGACAAAATGAAAAAGGATAAGTCGACGAAACAGCAGATAGCAATGGCTCGATTGGCAGAAATCCTAACCTAGAACACCAGAGGCATACCACACACATAAATAACTTCCAGGGAGTGCTCAAAAAATTCATGCGTGACAGTTCCATTAAGGGAGCTAAAAGAATGCCCCCAAATTTAAAGAAGCTAAAAATGATGGGCCCAAAGTGAATGACTTCCAATTAGGGCAATATTTCTAGATTTAGAATCTCTCTAACCAGGGCACTGCACACACAACCACTCCAGCTGTGCAGTTTTGCAAATTACTCCGGAACTGCTTCTGCTGGCTTGTTGTATGGTGTTGTTTCTTGTAGATTTATTTTGTGTCAGGCAAAGTGCTCCTTTCATAGAATAGCCCATGGAGAGGAGCCCATCATAGATCTGAACGACATGGAGAAGCCCTGGTAAAGTATTAAATCTAGATAGGATTGAGCTATCCACTGAAATTCTGAAATGACCTCACTTTTAAAATTTCTTCCAGGCATGAAATAGACCCTCTTGCATAAGATATAGTGTGGGCAATTTCAAGGGGAGTAGCACACCGTCTGCTTCCAAGAACAGGAACTTCAATCACAAGGGGCTCATGGATTTGAATCCCCCAGTGCTTGTGGATTATATTTAGTTACTTTTAAAAATCAGAACTCTTGCCTTCTGGATGATTCTGGGTAATGCGATTTTCTTCGTCTGCAAGCTCAACACTCTCATCTTTTCTAAGAACGGTTTCAGTTGGAAGAGGGCACTTAGTCTTTGGAAACAATCCCATTTTAAATGGCAAATCATTTTAATCACATTCAAGTGATTAAAACTTAATAGGTACCATGGTTGGACATTATGCAACACAATTTCTCAAATGAGTGGTGAACTTCTAGAAATCAGCTCTTCTGTATCCCTGACCATGTCTGGGAGAATAAACAAAATAGCCACTGGTGGAAGGGAAAATTTTAAAGGCGGGTCTTTCATGAATTCCAAGCCTATGGACAGTGACTGAAGAATGTCCTGTCAATAAACAGATGCTTATTAAATGTTGACTGCTCTGGTTTGAGTAGTCATTTTGTTTATAAAACTATGCAATAACATGCTGCTTATAATCTACTGGTAAAAACTGTGGCAAATCCCTGCTACCCAAACATGCTGTATGGGATTTTAACTCTGGAGATATCAATGGACACCTTTCCAGTCAAACGTCTTGTAATCACCCACAGGGAACATTTTATAACCACTGTGACAAGATTAACCTTATACTTATTTCTAACTCCTCTCCCTAGACCTAACAGTCTAACCTGGACCATGAGGAACAGGATACTGAAGTTTCTCAAAATCTTCAAAGGAAAGGAAAAAGTAGCAAGACTCCCACATCCATTTCTTTTGTTTTCTTTTTCCACATCAATTTCATGGTCATGTGCTTTGAAAGATTGCAGCTATTTCCTTTTTATATCATGAAGAAGATATTAGCAAAGGTTGGGATATTATTTAGGAATACATGGTATAGAAATAAGTTTATTCAGTATTGCATGGAGATTTTTCTTGTGGTACTAGGGATTAAACCTGGGGTGTCTTACCCCTGATCTATAACCCAAGGCCTTTCTTTCCTTCTTTCCTTCTACTTTTTGTTCTATCTCTGTCTCCATTTTCCTCCCTCCTGCCTTTCCTTTCTCCCCCTTCCCTCCCTCCCTCCCTTCCTTTCTTTCTTCCTTTCTTCTTTTTTCTTTCAGGTTTTTCTTTTTTCCTTTTAATTTTTTTTGAAAATTTCCCAGAAATTTAATCACATTCAAGTGATTAAAACTTAATAGGTACCATGGTTGGACATTACGCAACACAATTTCTCAAATGAGTGGTGAACTTCTAGAAATCAGCTCTTCCATATCCCTGACCATGTCTGAGAGAACAGACAAAATAGCCACTGGTGGAAGGGAAAATTTTAAAGGTGGGTCTTTCATGAAATTTCCCAGAATAGCCATAAAATTATGATCCTCTTGCCTCAGCCTCCCAGTTAGTTAGGATTATAGATATGTGCCACCATGCTGATTGAGAATTTTTTATTTTTCTTTAAATAGAATTTAGAGAGAAAGAGTAATTCCAAATGCAGGACCTCTGATTACAAGACTCTCACCCTATGTCGCATGAGTTTTGTGTCCTCCTTATCCGTGAGCTGACCACACACAATGCCTGGTCGTGTGCTGACTAAGCACACACCGGCATTCTCCATGTGAAGAAAACTTTGGCCTCATTATTAGTGGCAGTTCTGTCAGGTCCGTAAACTCTTCCTATGACAACGCGTAGTTCAGAGACCTCCCACAGAGGGAGATGCCGCAGACAACTGTCAGAGGGTTAAGGGGTCTGTAAGGTTTTGTCAACAGCAGCTCATTATTCCTTTTGCCTTGAAAAGAGGAGAATGAACACATCAGCCAGCACCCTTTCAAAAACCAGCCCCGAGGACCCGATCAGAGGTTACAGAGACACAGAGCTTTATGAAAGCCATGCCAGACACAATAGAAACAAACATAAGCTTGAGGTCCGGTGGCAAAGAAACAGCCGTTTGTATTCCCACTGTGCACCCAAACCCACTTGCTCAAACGACACTTGAGCATTCTCATTTAGATTTCCTAAATTACAGTTCCTGGCTTTAGTGCATGTTTCTTCCTGGTCCTTTCCAAATGGATCCTCTGGCACAGTTATATACAATGATAGAGTGATACTAGGTTTAAAAAATCATTACTTTAATCATCTCTGCTGCTCTGACCGAGTGTGAGGGGGTGGCCGATTTTGTTTTCTTGCTCACTGTAAGAATTTCACTCATGGTTAAATTGCTTTGATTTCTTTTTTCTTTTTTTTTTAGGTGTGAGTACCCTTTATTTGAAATGAGTGGCGTCGTCTGAGATATTTTCCTCCCAGAAATGAAAGTAATGTTTATTTTATATATTCGGTTGTCATACTATAAACCTGACATTTTGGGATGTACATTTCTGTGAATTTTGATACGTATGTAGATTCATGTAGCCAACCCTGAAGCCAGGATTGAGAAATTCCTTCACCCCCCAAATGTCCCTTCTTATTCCTTTGCATTCACACTCTCTTCTCCCTGAACTCCTGCTGCATTATCTATCCCTAGTTGTCTTTCTGAGAATGCCGTATAAGTGGAGTGATACATTATTAACCATTTGAGACTGGTTCTCAACCTATAGTACTTTTGAGCTCTATCTGAGTGGTTGGGTGCACCGATAGTCTGCTCCTTGTTACTGGTCATTTCTACCTCACTGTACAGGTGTTGCAGTTTGCCAGTCATTACCTGATGATCATATTTTGAGTTCTAAATGGAACCCATGGACCAGAGAATGAAAGGGGAGGTCATGGACACTGGAAGTTGTGTTTCCAACATGGGTTGAATTGAATGTGACAATGGAAATTTCCCGAGTGGAACCAGCTCACAGAAAGGTAGCATATGGCTGATATAAGAGAATAAGAGAACTGGAGGTACTGAGTGATTTGTGACCTAGTTTCTGCACTTTGGGCCATCAAAGTTTCCCACACTAGCCCACTAGGGGGAAGGAATATGTCCTGTCTTGCAAGGAAATCAGTGGAGTATCTTTATGCCGTTGCCCAACCTGGCCTAACGACTGCATACTGAAATATTTTCTAATGTCCTCAAAAGTGTTTTCCACAGTCAACATACATAAAAATAGATAAACTAGACAACACTAAGAGTAAAAACATCTGTCCATCAAAGTATAAAACCAGAGAACTGAAAGACAGTCTGTGAAGTGGGAGAAAATAATTGCAACTCATGCAATATCAGGTTAATAATATCCCTTAGTTACTGTGGGCTGATCACGTCTGCATTCCCCTGAACGAGTGTACACTGAAGGCTAAATAAAAGATGCAAAGGGAATGATTTTAGGGCTTCAGGAGGATTAAAACCCTCTCACAGATTTTGAGAATCTTTCGGGGCTAAGACCAAGACCTTCTCTGGGTGGCCAGTATTTATTCAGTTGTCAGGAGAAGGGAGGGGAGTACTCAAGAAGGGCAGAACCACTCAAGGACTTGTCCAAGTAAGGTATTAAGTTAATCCTCTCAGGAACGAGATGCTTGAGGCTATAGTCGTTACCTACTTGAGGTTGGATCCAGGTGTCCTTGCCTGTGACCTTGTCTTACTCTTTGAGGCTTTGCAGCTTCACCAACCTTTACAAGCTTCAGTAGGGATCAGTGTTCCACAGAGGTTCACTTACTATTAGTCCACCGCCCATCTCTAGACAAGTGGTCTAGGCTTTGGAGAGACAAGTAAACATGGAAAACCAATTGATTAATTTAAATCCATCTCAGGGCTGCTTCGTAGTGATCTCCAACAATATACCCCATAAGAGGTGATATTCAGAGAATTTAAAGAACTTTTACTACCAATTACTCCCAACAAGAATAACTTGTTCAACAATGCACAAAGTCTCTAAGCAGACATTTTTTCAAAAATGACTTCCAAATGCCAACAAAGCATAAGAATAAATGTTCAACATTACTGATCATTGGGTAAACGCAAGTTAAAATGAGACATACCCTCATACCTTTTGGGATTGCCATCATCAAAACAAAACAGGAAACAACACCTATGGAAAACCAGAACCCTTCTGCACAGTTGGCAAGAATGTAAAATGGTCCTTGCATTATGAAAAACATTGTGGAGGGTCCAATAACAGTGAGGAGAATTTTCATCTTATCCAGCAAGCCTATTGTGTGAAATAATTGAAAGCAGATTCCTGAAGAGATAGCTGCACTCCATGCGCATAGAAGCATCGTTTGCCAAAGCTGAGAAGTAGAAGCAACTCAAGTATATCCACTGACAGGAGGATAGATAAACAAAAGAATGTAGCATGTACAAACACTGGAATATTGTTCATCTTAAAGGAAGGGAATTAGAACACAGGCTACCGGGTTCATGGATGAATCTCAAGGACATCATGCTGAGTGACAGCAATCAGAAACAAACAGGCAAACTCTGCATGATTCCTTTTTGCATGAGGTGCCGAAAGTATTCAGATTTGTAGAAACAGAAAACAGAATGGTCTGAGAGAGTAAAAGGAAGTTGTTTTGCGAATATAGAATTTTATTTTTGCAAGATGAAAAGTTATGAAAATTGCATAACAGTGCACATCTAAAAGCAATTAAGATGGCAAGTTTCATGTTGTATACATTTTTGCCACAGTAATTTTTTTTTTGATTTAAGAAAAGTTACTGAGTAACAAAGGACTTGCTCTTTTCTTGTTCTTTCTTTTAAGAAAAAATATCTTCCAAGTCCCATACAGGATGTCTTGTGCACTTGTTTGAATATGGAAACACCAGTATTTTCATCAAACATAGTCACTGGACAGTTCAAGCTGTAGCTGTGTTTTTCTGAAAAAGATTCCCAGCCAGACAGAAATGTCAGGTGTCAAGGTGGCACGCCTGTAGCTCATGTTATCAGTCCTCCTTCTGAGCACCATGCTGTAGGGTCTATCTATGCGTAGTTGGAAGATGCCAAAGGGACACCTGTAAACCAGGGCTGTTAACCAGCAAGGCTTCAACTAAAACCAGTGTTAAGGTCTACCTTTTTGAGGTGCTTTAACTGAGCATAGAAATACTTGGCCCAGAGCAGGGCTGTGAAGCATGTGTTTTCTATCTGACCCTTGAGTGAACAATGTACTGGAGAACACTAGCATTTTCAACACAGCATGGTAACCTAACATTATTTAACATGGTGTACAAGGATTCATCAAGCACTTTTACATGTCTTGAGGAGCTACAAACGAAAGATGTCCCACTTGTTGTGCTGGCATCAATACAAAATTAACCTCAGTACTATGACAGATTTCACACGGTTGTGTCTTAACATGAAAAAGCCACACCACAAAACACAAACATCATTGTCATCAACCCAGCACTCAATTTGCAGGACTCAGGTTCAGAAAGACATCAGTGGAGTGCCCCAGGGACCTGAATATATGGGATGCTGCAAGAATCTTGGGCCTGGACACCAAAATGGCCCAACAAAGAGCTCTCAGTGTATAACTTTACAACTCAGACACTGGAATTAACTGATGCTGTAAGTCAAGCCCCCTTGCTGAGGTGCTGCTATTAGCAAGCCAGCCAGAGAGAGGATGTCATAATTTTCCTCTTTCTATCTGACAATTTCTCTCAATGCCTGTTACTCATAGCACTAACCTGTTTTGAAATAAAAAACAAACACTGCTGGGGATCTAGCTTGGTGCTGGGCTCAATCCCTAGCACTACACTTAATGGGGTTTAGGATCCACTTAACATTATTAAAAGGTATTTGCTGCATACTCAACCTATACACAGAGTGTAGAATATGACTGGTAGACCTCGAACTCATACTGCCTCATTACCAACATAGAGGCCCCCTTGAATTTCTTTGTGCTACATCCTCAGTGAATATCCTAGGTTCTGCATACCCTAAAGGTTTTTAAAATTGCTTGATGACTGAATACAGCAGTGCCTGCCTTTCTTTGATCAGAGAAGTCAAAAGGATAAAGGTTCATGTGGAGAAATAGCAAAACAGAATACCACTTGATGATTCCCCCTTCAAGTACTTTTCCTGTCAAATTTATTTAGATGATATCAGGTTAAAGTCAGCAACTATTACAAAATGAGCCTTTTGAAAAGAAGAATAAACATAGAGCCAAGAAGAGCAGGTAGATCTTCACTGAGGAACTGTGGAGCTCCTGAATGGAGGTGATTTCTCTGCTCTGCTGGAGACCTAGGAACCCCAACTGCCTGTCAATTCTGAAACAAGATCCAGCTGTCCAGAAGTTTTGGAGCTCAGCATCTGGAAGACAATTCTGTATTGCTCTCCTCTGATAACATGTCTTCTTGTATTTGCTCACATTCTGATAGTCCATTGATTTGATAGAGATTTAAAATTTCCCAGGAACCTGTTGGAATTTCTCATGCTTGTCTCTAAGTAAAAGCCAACCTGTTACTCATGTCAGTGAATGCACTTTAAAGGAATACATTCAAAATACCAGAAGCAGACTCCCATTTCATAAGTTTCTCCCAGTATTTATTGAGTGGCTTTTGATCACACTTCCAGTGAACAAAGGTGTGTAGCAATCATGCTAAGTTCTACTCTGCTCAAAATCAAGCCTGTAAAAGAGACGGGAGAGCAGATATCCAACCAAGCAGCCACCAGACAACAGGTTGTGCTGTACTCGGTATAAGAAGGGTGGTTTGACTACTTCAGCATCTGTCTGTAGGTGGTGCTTGCATTTACAACGAAATGGATTCCCGTGGTGGGTAAATTTCAAGTGTCCACTTAGTGGGCTGTGGTGCAGTTGTCTTGTTCAACATTAATCTAGATGTGGCTAGGAAGGAACTTGGTGATGTAATTAGCTCTACCATTCGTTGACTTGCAGAGCAAAAGAATATCTACAGTAGGAGTGGACATCATCCTGTTGCTTGAAAACCCAAAATCATTGGGCAAAATGTGAGATTCCTTGCACAAGACGGAACTCCAGAAGAAGACAGAGGCATGGAAACACTGCTTGAATCTTTAACCACTCAGCCTGCCCTGCAGAATACAGACCCAAGATGACAACATCAATTTTTGTCTGCCTTCACAGCCTGTGAGCTGTTTTACAAACTTTGAACTCAGGAAACCCAAGTTTGCAACAGCAATTCTACCAGAGTTTTCAGCCTATCATCTTACATAGCCTGTGGAATTTAAGCAGCTCAGCCTTTATATTTCCATAAACCTAATCCCTAAAATAAATATTTCTTTCTCTGGATAAACAGACAGATGATAGGTATGGATGGATAAATGATGATAAATAGATAGAAACATAGATAGATAGATAGTCTGATAAGACGGATGGATAGATCAATTGATAAATTGGATGAAAAGATGGATGGACGGATGGATGGATGGATGGATGGATGGATGGATGGATGGATGGAGAGGTAGATAGATAAATAGACAGATGATAGATTGATAAGATGGATAAATAGATGAATGGATGAGTAGATGAATGGATGGACTCATGGTAGATAGATACATAGATACATAGAAACATACATAGACAGAAATAGATAGAGACATACAGATGAGATACTTTACTAGGTCAATGGACAGATAGACTGATAGGATGGATGAATGGGTGGATGGATGGATTGATAAGATGACTAATTGAATGGATAGATGGATAGATAGGTGAGATATATGAAGAGATGGATGGATAGATAGAGAGATAGATAAATAGATAGCTACATAGATTGAGAGAGAGAGAAGGCAGGGGACAAATGAGATACATGACATTAAGGATGGATAGATATACTGAAAAGATGGATGAACTGGTTGAAGGATGAATTGATTGATAAGATCACTAGATGAATGGTTAGATGATAGAAAGAAAGAAAGAAAGAAAGAAAGAAAGAAAGAAAGAAAGAAAGAAAGAAAGAAAGAAAGAAACAGAAGACAGATGAGAAACATGGCTATGTGCATGGATAGATAGATTGAGAAGATGGATGAATGGGTGGATGAATGGATTGATTGATTGATAAGATGACTAAATGAATGGATAGATGGGATAGGTAGATCAATTGATCAATCAATAGATAGATAGTTGAGATACATGAATAGATGGATGAATGGATAGATAGATAAATAGATAGATAGATTGAGAGAGAGAGGGGACAGAAGACAGATGAGATACATGACTATATGGATGGACACACTGAGAGATGGATGAATTGGTTGGTGGATGAACTGATTGATTGATAAGATCACTAGATAAATGGATGGATAGATAGGTAGATAGACAGATAATGGCAGACAGAGTTTTTAGGTACAAACTATTTTAGGGTTGGTTCTGGGGACTGAACTCAAGTCCCTGTATATGTAAGGCAAGTGTACTAGGAGTGAACTATATCCCCAGCTCTTTTTAAAAAATATTTTACCTTGAGACAGAATCTTTGTAAGTTCTTCAGCTCTTCAGATGACCTTAACCGTTCTTTCCTGCTGCCTCAGCCTCCTGAGTACCTGATGTTACAGGCATGTGTTTCTGCATCAGGATGGTCAGTTCCATGGAGATCCCTAGTTAATAGCATTCTTCATCTAAGCAGAAAACCGAGCCTCGGTCAGCAGATTACCGAGCTAGGCAATCAGCTATAGAGACAAGAGTGACAGTGTCTTTTTGTCCTAGTCTCTTTCTGGAGAGATAATGTAGCTTTATTCCTGGCAATTCTTTGTATTCCGCAGGAACTGTTCATAGACTTGTTTCTCAGTGTTGGTTAATCCCAGTGATTTTGTGGCCCCTGACTTCTTCACAGTTCCCTCTCTTCAAGCACTGCCACTACCCTCTGCAAGTCCAGGGAATGCTCCACTGTGATTAATGCTCAATAGCTACCTGCAAACTACTGCCACTATGATGGTGGTTGGTTATGCTCAAGACTGGTCAAACTTCACAGATCCCTTCCCAAGTCAGACTTAGAAATAAACATAAGTAATAGCCACAATGTGGACAGCCCATGATGAGGTCCTCCAAAATAATCACTTCATTGCAAAGCGTAGCTCTCCATCACAGCAGAATGCCCACAGTCAGCCAAACAAAGCATGAAGCAAGTACGTGGTGTTGGGGAAGAATGAATTTCCTTAATCTACCATTACCGCTAAGATAGATTGAGCAGTTTTTCTTAAAACAATATTTTTTTGCTTCACTTCCCAGGGTCGATAATAATTGAGAACAATCTTCATAAAAGAGGAATCACCATACAGTTGGATACTGAAATTAGTATTAATTAATTCCTTAATTAATTAAGGACATAATCTTTGCTTTTGTTGTTGATGTTCTCATTACTTCAAGTACATTTTTGTTAAGAATCATGGATATTTTCCAAATTGTTCATTAAAACCGTATTCCTTCCTTCCTCCCTCCCTTCCTCCCTTCTGTCTTTCTTTCCTTCCTTCCTTCCATACCTGTTTCTTCTCTCTCTTCTTTCTCTCCTTCATGTTTTCCTTTACTCCCTCCCTCTTTTATTCTTTCCTTTCCTTCTTTCTTTCATTTCAGCTGCTTGTACTTTCTCTTATTTTTTAAAGGAATAATCATGCCAAAATTTTAAAATTCTTCATATGGCTTCTAGGTCAGTGCTGTGGGCCGTGGCATGTAATATTTGTGTATAGAACATTAGCTGGGACATGAGAAACAATTAAAGCCAAACAAATACCTCTCCACATATCTTGTTGATCAACATAATTCAGCTCAGCTCATCCCACGCCTGTCCTTCCAAGCAATCATAGCCCACAGAAGATAAAACAATTTACACACACACACACACACACACACACACAGTGTACAAAAATAAATTTTAGCAAGATTTGGAAGTCACAATTCCTACCTCATTTTAAACATTTTGCTTGGTGAGATGTATTCAGTATTATACAGTTCTATGACCAAAGAAACGCCTCCTGCAATATCATGAAATTTATTCTATCTCTGCATAGATAATGTTAACTTTTATGGAAATAGCACTGCCAGGTTTGAAGATAGTCATCTCCAGGGCTGTATTTATACGTGTGGAAACATCATTCAGAGGTAGATTCAAATCTCAGGGTATCTGATAAACACGCCTATTGATATGAACCATCAAAAATATTCCTAATAAACATATTATTTTATTCTGCAGTGGTTTATGTGAGGAGAGGCAAAGCAATAAGCATGAAGAGCTAAGACCCAAGAATATTCTCATATTTACCCTAGAAATTTTCCTCTTTCCCTCCCTCCTTCATTTATTTTCTGCTTAGCTTCAGAGGTTTTATGTGATGCTGCATTATTATTTTAATTGACAATTTCATGGGTACAATTCATGCCCATACTTTCACATAAAATGGTCCATATTCTCTGGCCACTTTTAAATTTCATTATTTGTTTTTATATGGACTTAAGAAGGTCTTTATATATTTCAGGTATAATTTTTTAGTCATTGTGCATTTTGTAAAAATACATTCTCAGTCTATGTTTTGTTTTTTTAGTGGATCCAGTGCTAGTTTCATTTTAACTGAAGATGGGTTTAATTTGGATGCAGTCCCATTTATAACTTCCAGGAAAGAAACCTCTGCATGCCTCTCCCAGGATCTAAATTAGCATGCTATCGTAGACAGAAAGACAGAGAATGTGACTCCATAATTCAGTATGGATTTTAGAAATGTGCTTTCCTGTTTTCACCGTCTCAGTCATCAGTATCATCTACTTTGTTCAACTGACTCATAAATACCCAGGGTTGGATTATTCCTACCATATACTGCAAACACCTAAGAAGAAGGAACAAGTTACCACCTCCACTCCACATGACTTCTGTCTTTAGAATTTCTGACATATATTCAAATATATATTTTACTGTCCTCCTTATACTTTTAATTTTTTACTTACACTGAAAGAAGAGAGAAGAAATAAGTGTGTGATCCATGCAGCTTGAGGGACTTCAGTGCTCTCTTCTGACAGATAGACGGTGGGGGTGCTAACCAAGGTCCTCAATTAATTAATTAATTTATTTTGTCTTTTTGAGACAGGGTCTCGTCATGCAGTTCAGGCTGGTCCTGAGCTCACTTTGTAGCCCAGGCTGATCTCAAACTCGCAGTGATCCTCCTGCTCATCCGCCCGAATGCTGGGATTACAGGCGTGCACCACAGTGCCTGGCTAATGTCCTGAATTTAATACCTACTGTTAGATGCTCTCTCGGCCAAAGGGCAAAATTGTTATCAAAATATGAAAGCGCAATCAAATCACAGCTTAGTGATATGAAAAGCAAGTTTATTATATTGTGTTTGCTGTGCTTCTGCAAACATCCGCTTAGAGCTCTACAATAGCAAATTCAATATAGAATATTATTCATATAGATATTCCTCTAATGTTAGAACAATTTAAATTAGGCTGTTCTTTATATTTGTGATTCTGTAAGTATACATTAGTAACTTATATCATATTTACTTTTATTTTTTAATGAGATTCCTTGATGCTACCAAACTCTTGTTGGATAAGAAACTGTTGACACTGATGCCTACAAATCAATGTTTTAATGAACATTTCTTGACTTACATATACCTCAAAGTTTAAAAATGACTACTTTTTTACTTGATATCTCAATTTTCTTGGTCTGGTGCCACAAATGGGAAGTTTCTACAAGAGACAGGTGACATGACAGTAGGAACAGAAATGGAAATGCAAGAGACAGTGCATGAATTTGAGATTGTCCTCTAACCCCAGCTATCACACTGAGGGTCCAGTTCAAAATTTCTTATGTCACATGCACATGCTTTAAATGTTTCACAACCACGGGAGACTCAAAGTGGTTGAAGCAGACAATGAATGTCCAATTACGGCAGTTACAGAAACAGTAAATTAAGCCCTGTGGGAACACAAATTCAGAGTGGCTCGTATATCTTGGAAGTGTGGAGACAGGGATGACTGGTCTCAGAAGGTCAAATCTGAACCAGCTACAGCAGAACTACATAAGCAAACATCTTGAAGTGTCAAAATGTGCTCCAGCAATGGAGATAATAGGGCAAAGAACATGACAGTTTGGAGGAATGGATAGCATTAACCAAAAACAATACATAACTGGTCACGTGAAAGAAGAGAAGATTTGCTGGTAGCTGTAGGGTTTCAATTGCTGTGAGCCCTTCAGTGCTGATTACGTGTTCATTCTAAGAAATCACATGGAGACACTGTAGAATCCTGTCTGGCAAATCATACCTGGATCTGGATTACTTTGCCTGAATGCAGCCCTATTTTATCTGTAGAAATATTCAGACACAGAATGATGAAAGAAAGCTTGAAGTGTGGTTTCATGTTGAGAAATGAGGTTGTCTTTTGGGAGGCTGGTAAAGTTATGCTAAAATGTCTGACAATTTTGTGTATGTTGTAGTTGATACACCGTGTCAACCTGGGGATTCTGGAGGCCTGGTTAAGTGATCCACAGTTCTGCATGTTGGGGTGAAAAGGACATGCCCTTACCCTTCTGGGATGCTGTTCATTGTGTAAATTTGAGAAGTTTAGGACGTTAACTATGTGACTCGGCAGGGAGCCAGGGTGCTTACTTTGTATTCATCCTGAGCCTGGGCAAGAGGAAGGCATGGAGATTATGTGAGTGCTACACACCCCCTGGGTGTGAGTAGCCTGCTTACAATATGAGGGAGGGAAAGAGGCTTGCTCTCTCTGCCAACTCTTCCCTTGTGCTCTTGTTACTTTTGCTGTCTTCACTGCCATGAATGTTTGCCCTCTGCCATGTGCCACTCTGCCTCGGAGCCAGCCATGTATGGACTGAAATCTCCACAAGCTAAACAAACCTGTCCTTCCTTAATTTGGAGCGTTTGGGTATTTTATCTCAACAACCAAAAAATAATCAAGACAGGTGCTATATGAATAGCTTTTTCAGCTGAAGTTGTATTACTAAGTGGACATCACTTTGAATAACTACCTAATATGACCACATACTTCCTGTTAACCAGTCAGGTATATCTGTTAATGTTGCAAGCTTGTTCATTCCCATATCTGAAACTGTATTAAAATCCTATGTATCATCTATCCACCGATACCCATTAGTGGGGAGGCTAAGTCACCATCTGATGCCTTTCTCTTTTGAGTCCATTTCACTAATTACCTACAAGGCTGCTTGTCACATAAATGGGGGACTGGGTGAAAACAGCTCAGTGGATTCCCTTGAGGATGGCTAGTTGCTTGAAAATGATGCTTATGCAGGTATTGAGATGGAAAGAGATAGAAACTACTAAATAAAATTATAACTCAAATTATGAGAAAATTCAATTTGCTCTTATTACCTTTTTTGAGTAGCATAAATCACAGAGTCAAGTTTGTGCTAAAAACACACCCTGCTGCTAACCTTTATACACATTCATTTTGCCATGGAAGAGTATACAACTTTGTTGTTTTGTTCATGTATTTGTTTTTGTTATTTTGGATTTTTTTCTTTTCTTTTTAAAATGACAAACAAAATTTGTATGTATACACAAGGATATCCAGGATAGGTGTATTTCTGGTGTCTGTGGTTTATGGAAAGGAACAGTCAATGTTTAAAATTTTCTTTTTTCTTGACCAATTTTGCATGCTTGAATCTGGTAATCAGAATGACTGATCTGAAAACATTATGCAGTATAAGAACCCCTGTTGAACTCCTACCATCTTGTATGGTGAAGCTCCACATCATTTCAAGTGGTTTTTATTTATTGCTGTGGTCTTCGGTTGATCAATCTTATATTCTCACGTCTGGTGGACTGGCAACTCCGTTGACGATAACGTGAGGTCATGTACTATTTTATTGTTTTTGTGTTGTTTTGATTTTGTCTTCATTGCTGTTGCTTTGTTAGTTTTTTTTTTTAATCTTAAAAATTAAAGAAAACATCAACCAGTAAAAAAGAAGGAAAGAAAAGAAAGAAACAAATTAAAACACCAGAACTATGTGAAATTTTACTGTGACCTATCTGGGTCTCATTCCATGGTGAGGAAAACTTCAGATGAGGCATCAACATTACATCAACTTTTGCCTGTCTTTTGGTTAAAGAAATAGTAACAACCACAAAAAAACTACAGCAAATGGTTAAATTTTCAGACTTTATTTTTTTGTTTTAAAGAGAATAGTAAAAAACATGGACAATACCAAAATGCCATCAACATATATAAAAACAAAACAAAGTAAAAACAATAAAAATTATACAGAGTTTCAGAACAAAATGATAGAAAATAATAGTGGTTGTTATATTACATATTGCTATCTTCATTTTTACAGTAAAGGACTCATTTCCATGAATTCACCTTAAAATACTGGACTGGCTTCAAACGCTCTTGTCTATTATTCTGGCCACTTCCTGCAGAAGCTCTGGAGCCTTCTTTCATGCATGTCTCTAGCTGAGTTGTTCTGTTACAGCTCAATGTCCATAATCAATTTTAAAAAGTTTACCTTGCACAGTCATTTTGAGTTTGAGAAAAAAGCAAAACTTTCGTAGTACCAGATCCAATAAACAAGGCGGGTATCTTGGTTATTTTTCTCTCATCACTAAGACAAAATATTTGACACCCCAAATTAAGGAAGGAAATGTTTATTTAGCTTACAGATTGTGGAGGTTTGGCTGGCTCCAAGGCAGAGTGGCACATGGTACAGGGCAAACGTTCATGGCAGCAGAAAACAGCAAAACAACAGTAAAGGGAGGAGCCATTGCAATCAGCCTCTTTCTCTCCCTTACATTGGTTTGCAAACTACCTGCCTCAGGGTGGGTGTAACACTCCCACTCATGAATCAGTTATAAACTCTGAAAATTTGCCCCATGGCTGCATGAGGCTTTGTGGGGACACCTCCAGACACAAACAGTTACGTTGGGTAAGAAAATATTTGTGAGCCCGCCATTCTTTGCAAAACACTTGGCCGCAAGACTTACTGTATTTTTCACCATAACTTCTAAAGACAGTGAGGAGAGAAGACTTCCAAAACTGCTTCAGAAAGTGGCAAGAATAATCCACTGCATGTCTGGCACTATGGAACAGCACATAGATGTATCTTACACTGTGTTTTGCTTTGTAATTTTTCACATTTTTCTTGAAATCATTTTACATTGGTTAGAATGCTTTAACTTGCATGTTGGTCAAGGGAGGTAGAAACTAACTGCTATTTCTGATAATTAGAAGCACAAAAAGGAAGCTCTATGGTCAGTCACCTCATTGCCCTGTAAACGAACACATTTTGAGAGACATAAGCATGCTGGAGGAATTACATTTCTTCTTCATCACTAACCTACTCTGCAGGCTTTTACGCATGTGAGAAAGGACATTTTCTTCATTTCCTTGAATCATGGACTGTAAAGCACAGAATCTATGAATCAGATGTTTTCCTCCATCTCTCTAACAATAGAAAATATATTTTAAATTTTTATTTGCTGTTATTAGAAATTTATTGAATGCTGAGTGTAAAACCTCACAGAAATAGGAGAGACAATATTTCAACACAGAACAAAGAATAATTTTTGGTCTTATGAGATTAAAATTAGCTATATGCCTTGCTCCTGTCTCAAGAAAAGGACAGGTAAAAAAAAAAATTCCCACTATAAAATTTATCTTTTTATTATTTTTTCATAATAGTGTTTGACACTTGGGGCTAACAACAATTTTCTAACACATACTTGTTTTAAACCAAGTCCCCAGGTATGTACACTAAAACCCCTGAGACGGTACACATAAAAATGATTCATTATAAAACTACCCAGGAAACAGGAATTCTCAATCTGTTAAAGAATATCTATGAAAACATTCAACTAAAATTGAATATCCATAAAAATATAATTTAATCACAAAATATTGCCATTTTTTTGCAAAGCCTGGAAATAAAATAAAGCTATCAACTCGAATCACTTCTGATCGACATCATGTTGGAGGAACAGAGGCAAGAAAAACAAATGGAATGTATACAAATAGAAAGGAAAATGCCAAGTAGCCTATATTTGAAGATAGCATTTTTTCATGAAGAATCCTAAAGGATCTATCAAACTAGCACCACAACACTCATTTTAGTAAGATATTTAGGATTTAATACCAGCATACAAAAACCTTCCTTATATATGTCAGTAGCAAGCAAACAGAAATGAATATGTAGAAACAAAGCCATTTATACATCATTATCAATAAAAAAAAAATAGGTGTAATGTTAACAAAAGTTGACCAAGACTTGCGCACTGAAAATGCAAAACATTGCTGAGCAAAATGAACAAAAACATCAATCAATGGAGACACTATGATTTTCAATATTTTAAGACTTGATTTTTTGTGTACTAATTCACCATTAAATGACCTTCACACTCACTGTTATTCAAACATAAAAATCAGGGAGCTGTTTTTTGTAGGAATTACCAAGGTGAGCATAAAACTGAAAATGCAAAGGAAATAGGTTTTCCATAACATCTTAAAAATAAGTGCACTAGATGTGCAAATATTTTTCCGGAAGATGAGATCCCAGTTGTTGATTCTTTGAAGCATTTCCCGTGCTGTTTGTCTTTTGTTCATGAACTCTGCGCCTACTCTTTTTTTTTTTTTTTTATTTTAAAGAATAAAAGAAGGATAACATAATAATAGGGGGGACTTAGCAAATT
>NW_004955499.1:5531184-5563471 GCF_000276665.1 Chinchilla lanigera | reverse complement strand
TCTGTGTCATGATAGATCTCAATTGAGCGGCGGCGGCCGACCTAAAGGCCGGCGCCCAATAGCGCTCGCCGCCGCATGGCCCACCCTCTGGGAGCCAGCAGGCAGGAAGCTAGCCAGCCGGAAGACTGGCGCTCCCTGCCCGAGGCTCCCTGTGCGCCGGAAGTCCTCCGTCCGGGGAACGATGAGGTCGGGAATGAGTCGCCGGTCCGAAGACCCCAAAAGACCGGCGCTCCCCGCCCGAGGCTCCCCGTGCACAGGGGGCCCACCCTCCGGGAGCCAGCAGGCAGGAAGCTAGCCAGCCAGAAGGCTGGCGCTCCCCACCCGCAGCTCCCTGTGTGCCGGAAGCCCTCCTTCCGGGAAACCCTGAGGCCGGGAGTGAGTCGTGGGTCCAAAGACCGGCGCTCCCTGCCCGAGGCTCCCCGTGCGCTGGGGGCCCACCCTCAGGGAGCCAGCAGGCAGGAAGCTAGCCAGCTGGAAGACTGTCTGTGCCTACTCTTATGTCTTTGTCTTGGTTACTTTTCTCTCATTGTTGGGACAAAATATCGGAAGCCCAAAATTTAGGATGGAAGGGTTTATTTAGCTCACAGTTTGTGGAGGTTTCAGTCCATACTTGGCAGGTTACAAGGCAGAGTAGCACATGGCAGAGGGCTACAGCTCATGGCAGCAGAACACAGCAAAGCAACAAGCACACACAAGGGAGGAATGGCCCCAAGCAGCCTCTTCCTCTCCCTTACATATGCAAACTATCCACCCCAGGGTGGGTGTAGCTCTCACACCCATAATCAGTCAAACTCTAAAAGCCTGCCCCATGACCGCATGAGGCTTTGGGGGGACACCCAGGTACAAACCATAACAGTCTTCAAGATTTTACCTGTTTTCTCTTTCAATAGATTTAGGTTTCTGTTGGAATATTTAGATCTGTATTCCATTTTGACTGGAGTTTGGTGCCTGGGGATAGACATGGGTCTAGTTTCAGTCTTCGGCATGTGGTGAGCCAGTTTTTCCAGCACCATTTATCAAAGAGGCTGTCTTTCTTCCAGTGAACTTGTTTGGCCCCTTTGTCACTAAACATCATGTCACAGTGATTTATGTGCACCCATGTTAATCACAGTGCAATTCGTAATAGATAAATTGTGGAAGCAACCCAAATGCACATCCACTGAGGAATGGATAAAAAAGTTGTGGTATTTTCACATAATGGAATATTACTCAGATATAAAGAAAGATAATCTCGAGGCTTTTATAGGAAAATGGACACAACTAGAGACCATAGTTATAAGTGAAATAAATCAGACCTGCATGTGTAAACATCGTATTATTTCACTAGTGTAAGAACCTGAAAGAGTGAATAAAATCTAGGAGGTACAATAGACATTGTCAAAGGGAAGGAAATTGCTCAAAAGGAAAGAACTGGGATGAGGGAAAAAAGAATGAAGGACATACACAAACACAGACACACACAGGATAGCTAACATAGTTGCACTACTGACTTTTATGGCTCTATTGAAGGGAAGAGTTAATGTTTAGTGTACAATCAATCTCACATGTCTATATTTGTTTATCTGAGTATCCAAATTGAAGATATCAATATGTACTACAACAACCATTGTTAATTTCCTATCACCTTGTTTGAGATTCTGTATTGCTTGTGTTGTTTTTGTGTCATTTTCTAACTGTATGTGTGTTTGTTAAGATGATTTCTTTCACTTAGCTTTAAAATAAAAAAAAAATAAGTGCAGTAGGCTTCTAACGCTAGAAAGTTGAGAATCACCTATTAGATAGTTGACAGGAAATGCTGAAATGAAAGTTGGATTTCTCGGTGTAGATATCAGAGCTGGAGGGGCAGTCATCATCATCTACTTAACATTTAGATGTAAAATGAGTAGATTTATCAAAGCAGTGACTGGTAGAAGAAATTACCAGTTTAGAGAAATATCTAATGAGAGACAGCCCAAGGTTTGGAATCAGAAGACAGGAAAGCAGAGAAGCAGTGTGCAAAAACTTGACCATAGCAGCAGAAATAAAATTGGCAGAGTATGTTTTCTCAGAACATAAGTGAGGAAGAATAATGTTAAGGGAAAGGGACACCAACAGCAGCAAGTAACATCAATAGGCCAGACAAAGTGAAGACTGAGTTGGAAATTAGATTTAAAAATGTGAAAGTCATTAACAAAACAACACAGAAGCAATGAAAATGATACAGAATTTCAAAACAAGGTGAGAGGAAACCATCAAGAGTTGTTGCATTGCATATTGCTATCTTCAAAGTAGTTGTCCAGATTACCAGATATAGGCATGCATGATCGATCAAAAAAGTTCAATATTCACCATTCCTTTCAATAAGCCAATAGAAATTAGTATTACAGTTACCCCAGCTATCTTGTGTGTATAAATGTAGCCATTTTTTCTTTCTTTCTTTCTCTTTTTTTCTCTTTTCCCTCATCCCAGTTGTTCTTCCCAATTTGAGAAGTTTCTTTCTCTTTCACAATATCTATTGTACTTTTCAGATTTTATTTACCCTTTCAGGTTCTATACCTGGGAGTCATTATGACTGCTTTGATCTTCTTTTCTTCATCACTGTTATTTTGTTATTGTTTTCTTTTACCCTTTAAAATAAAAAAATAAATGAAAAGAAAATGTCAAAGTCATTGGTGATTTCTACCCAAGAAATTTTGTTGGAATGGCGGAAACAACACTTTTAATAGAACAGATTCAAGAGACTTCTGTATTTTTGTAAAATTGTGTAAATGTTAGTGGTCTTCAGTTATCAGTTGAGGCCACCACGTTTTCTAGGAACCTGAAGAAGTAGTCATCGGAATAACAGAGATATCGTTTTAATCTCAGCAAAAATGTCATAATAACAAAGGTATTTTCCCTCAGGACATATTTGTCTAAATTTGCAGGCATATTCAAAAGCAAAATACTTAGCTATCAGTCTTCAGGTGTCAGTACTCTGGTAGAAATACTAAGAAGAAAAAAAATGCTGATGGATATTCCTGTTTGTTGCTAGGGGCTAAGCAGCCTATCACAAGACTTTAGCCACAGAAAGTTTACAGTACTGAACTACCACTGCAGGCAAAAGGGGACAGGAAATCCTCCAGGATGCCAAGTCAAAGGGCAGAGAAGTACAGAAGTAGATCAATCAGGATGTCAAAATGGAGCACACAGGAGGACTGAAAGATAAATGAATTGGGAGCAGAGACAGCCAGGAGTTGCTAGTTCAAGAGGAAGTTCAGCACGAATCTTGAAAACACTTTTTCCCACTGTTGCCAGAATTGAAGTTAGTATGTTTCTCAAAATTCACTTCACATGGGAATGAGGTGAATTGAGAAATGTGCAAAATAAAGTAGATGCACTCTTCACTCATACAGCACTGTCTATTATCTCAGTTGGTTTGAACCATAAACACAGAACATTTTATTTTAGAAAGTGGTGGCAGAATTTCACTATCACTTGTAGAAAGGGTCCTGGGTATTTTCCCTCCTGTCTCGGCTCCTGAAAGTTGAACTTCAGCGTGATAGAGACAGCGGTAGGGCTGTCCCAGATCAGTCTGTACCTGTCAGTTCTAATTTATGAGGTACTGGGCAGATCTGAATTGTCCTTGTCAGTCAAAAAGTGAATATACAAGGAGACGGCTGAAGGGGATCTTTGGACTCATGTTTTCCATGTAAAGCATACCCTTGGCTGAAACAGATAATACCACCCTTGTACACAAGTGAAATTAAGCATTATAGACCAAACTAAAGGTTTTGTAAGGGCTCTTTTCTTCTGACACGAGAATCATTTAAGGGACCTGCAGTTTTGTGTCAGTTTATAAAAGACTAAAATATCTAATTGGTTTTCTGAAAAAAGGAATCAATAATTGTAAACCATGGTGTCAAGAATTAGAAAAAGATTAATTGCAGGTGGTCCTTGCTTAAGGTGAAATAACAACCCCTGTGAGCTTGGTCCTAGCAATTAATAAAACAACCAGCCATAAGATTTGCATTAGTGTTCAAAGGTCAATCCATTACAATGAAGGAGTGTGTTCATTAGGAACAGGAAACTCCAGGGAAATCCTATAACTAACTACTCCTGATTCAGCACGTTCCTACCAGCTACCCCACTGGAGAAAACCTGTAAAAGGAAGAACATGACACCTTGTCATTAATGGACAAGGAGGGCTCTTTGCAAACACTAAGTAGCAATTTCATTACTCTCCAGCTCTTGACTGGCATTTGAGAAACATAACGAGGGCTTAGGCAAGCTAACATGTTGCTCCACTTTCAAACATAGGCAGAGAATAACTAACTCCTGGCAATGAAAATCAGGGAAGGCAGTGAAATACCCCAGGGATTATTATTATGTTTTAAATATAAAATCCACATGTTTTAACTGTGACTCTTCATCCTTATATATGAATGAAACATGTGAAGTTGTGATGGTAAGATACTCAATTTAGAAATTGGGAAATGAGATGTTCTTGTAAATCACACACCCAACGGAAAACAACAGATACAATGAAACACATTTGCATGTATGATAGTTTATATTAAAGTTGTAGGAGTGTGGGACCAATTGATTTTTTAAAATTTACATATGTGTGTTGGTCTGCTTTCCCATTGGTTGAAAAAAAAAAAAACAACACCGACATCAACATCTGGAAGGAAGAGGAGTTTAATTTGGGTTCATGGTTTCACAGGTGTCAGTCCATGGTAAGTTGGCTCTACGGAAGAAACATGGCAGAAGGACACAGTAGAAGAAAGCTGCTAAATTCAATGCATGTGTGGAGCAGAGTGTACTAAGAAAGCCTGAGGCCAGCAATGAGAAATAGTGTCCAAGATCATGATGCCCTATGACCCACTTCCTCCAACATGGCCCTACTTCCTAGTAGTGCATTCAGTTGTGAACTCATGACTAGACTAGCCATATTGACTACTATAGCAACCTCACCATCCAATTACTTTTCAAGGGATCTCAGTGCAGTCAAACTGGTGATCATGATTAACTGGCCCATCCTGTAAACACACACACGCATACACACACAAACACACACACAATGACAAAAATATTTTCTCTAACTAACCACATTTTTCCTTATTTATCTTTATGAATGACGTAATGACATTCCTTCAAAGTTCAACATTATCCTATTTCTTATTGTCTACTCTTCATATTGGAGAAATATATGTTAGTGGAGTCATAAAGCATATATTGTTATGTCTAAATTCTTTTGCTCAACATTATGTCTGTAACAACCACCCATACAATTTCATGAAGTGCTCATTTATTGTTTACATATTAATCTTCTTCCTTTCAAAATTTAAAACAAGGCCTCACCTTGTAGTTCAAGCTTTCCTGCAACACACTATATAGCCATGGCTGACTGCAATCTCATGATCTACCTGCCTCAGTCTCTTGAGTGCTAGGACTGTCATCTCTTTCAATTTCAAAAATATAGAACAATTCCATTGTTTAATGGTAGACATTTTTGTATTTCTCAGATGAAGACTGTGATGAACAAATTTCTATAAATGGTCTTGTCTTTCTTTCTGTGAAAATATGAGGTACATTCTCCAAGATATGTACCTAGGAGTAGAATTTCTGTCTCATACACTAGATTTGTTTTCAGTTCAAATCTGCAATATCTAACATTTTTTCAGTATACTTCCCAGAAGCTATGCGGAAAACTTGGTTTCTTTCATAGCAGCAAATGGCATTTTATTTTTCAACATTTTGTATTCTTTTTGGTAAATATATTATGTTTCATGCATATTTAGTTTAATGTTGGTGTGGGACAACATTGAGTTATACTCATATTTTTCCAATTTGAGAAATCTTGTATAATATAAACTAAATATTCCCTGCTTGTTATGGTAGAGTAGAAATGATCTCTTATATTGGCAAACATTTCAATCACAGAAAAGTACGTTATTTCTCTTATGAGCATGGTCTCTAATTACATCTATCTACCTGTAAAAGCCTCACATTTATCTTCTTTATACCTGAGTAATACTCCACTGTATAGAAATACATCTTTTTTATCCATTCCTTTGTGTAAACATTGTATCGTCTCCCTAGTGTAAGAACCTGAAAGAGTAAATAAAATCCAAAACGTACAATAGATATTATGAAAGGGAACGGAATTGCTCAAAGCAAGGAACAACTGGGATGAGGGAAAGAAGAAAAAGAAAGAAAGGAAGGAGGAAGGGAAAAAAGAAAAAAGTATATATGGGTAGCTGGGATAATTGTACTGCTGAAGTCTAATGGTTTATTGAAAGGAACTGTTAATGCCTAATTTTTTTTCTTTTTGACCAATTTTGCATGCTTATATCTGGTAATCTGAACAACTAATTTGAAGACAACTATTTGCAATATAACAACCACTGGTGAATTCCTACCATCTTGTCTAGTGAAAGTTTTTATCATTTCTAGTGGGGCTGTTTTTTATTCTCTAATGGGGTTACTAATTTTTATTCTCTTTGACGGTTGGATCAAACTTGCATTCTTACATCTGCTTATCTGAGCAACTTCACTGAAGATAACCATACGTAACGTAGCAACCACTGTTAATTCCCATCATTTTTTTCTGAAACCGTGTATCATTTTTATTGGTTTTTGCTTTGTTCTGTTTTTGTCTATGTTGTTAGTATTTTGCTATCATTCTTTTTTATTATTCCCTTTAAAATAAAAAAGAAAATACATTATATGCATGCATGAAAGTGTCATAAACTGATTATTCTGCACAGTTAACATGTTCTGATAATTATAACTTAGAAAATAAATAGTTATCCAAGTTTCCGTTGGATTTAGTATGGCTGGTATGTGCTTGCATTTTTCCTCTATTGTTTCATACCAATCCACTATTTAACATTTCTAAGCTTGCCTCATTTTGAACCTCATTTTTGCTTCTATCCTTCTGAGAATTTGACAAATATCAATTTCCATACTCAAATTCTGAATGGATATGTGCCACCTGCCCAGATGTTGTATTTCATCCCCTTCTAATCCTGTTCTGTGCATTCCCCTTGAGTGACCTCAAGTATTTCAAGGCATTTTAAAAAAATCACCAGGAATCGTAGAATTCCCCAGATTCTGCACTGAGCACCAACCCAGAATTCCCTACCTAACTCTATCATTTCAATTTTCTGTGATCTGCTGGATATTTTCGCTTGAATACACAGTACCAATTAAACATGAGCAACCATCTTTTTATTTGTTTTTAACTGAGTTGATTTCCCATCAAGACTATATTTTCTTGTAGAATTAGGGAGAAGAATTTAGTACTTAAACTATAAGTACTATACCACAGATTTGAAGGGGTAATGTTGGTTAAAAATATACTTCACGTGTTCCAGCAAGCCCACTGTACAAGTTAAAATGCATATGGCATGTGTAGTCACTATAATTCTCTGTTGGTTCCAGTGTAGGTAGATGGACAATTTCTAAAGCAGCACAATATACCTTCACTGTGCCTTAAAGATTGGTCCAAAATTTCCACTTGTATAAAGGAACCTAAGGAAAAGAGAAATATAGACAGCAATTCAAGTACAATTAGAAAAATTCCATTGCACTATTTTGCAAAATTGTAGAACTGTAGAAATGACCCTTGTATGAGGGACTTTTCTGGGGTAAAACTTCAATAATATATCTGTAAGATGGGATATTGTATATCCATTCAAAGTTCTGAAATTAAAAAATCAACATGGAAAAACATCAACCACAAAATATTAAGGTGTGGAGACACATTCAATATTACCGCGGTAGCAGCTCAAACACATGAAGATACTAATAGAGTTTATCTGTGTTTGTTTTGATTAAATAGCATATTTTTGTATTTTCTTCATTATTCTTTTTTTCTCTTCTGAATGCTTTAGCTTTGCTAGCCATTGCCCCTGTCTAACATGAATAATATTTATAAAATAGTCATTTGGTAATAGAGAACTTTTAGGGTGTACATGGAATGTATTCTTTCATGAGTAGAAAAACACCAGAAGTCATAGGCTGACAGATATCATTTCTGGGTGATGTTTTAAACATTTTGTACCTTTTCATTTATTGATTGAATCTTTTAACGTCTGTATAATGAGCAGGTGCCAACTTCAATTTTTAAAAAGGTTACATGAAGAAATTTTAAATAAATTATTTAAAAATAACAAACAAAGTAGTGATTTAAAATTCCCAAGTACCTCGCAGTTTAGGAATAAATGTGCTTATTTCCATAAAGGTGATAGCTGGATTACTGTCTTAGTTACATTTCTCTGCTTGCTGAAACAAAATACCCACGACCCAAGGTTAAAGGAGGGAAGGGTTATTTAGCTCACAGTTTGTGGAGGTTTCAGTCCATAATCAGCTAGCGTGAAGGCAGGGTGGCACATGGCAGAGGGCAGCAGTTCATGGTGCAGGAAAACAGCAAAGGCCAAAAGACGACAGACAAACCTCTTTTTTTTTTTTTTTTTGTCCCTTATATTGTATGCAACCTACTGAGATTAGGGCAGTGCCAATCTAATCAGTGAACTGATTTATCAATCACCCACCCTTACTCCCAGCACCATTAATCCCAGCATTGCACTATGATTCAATCACACACTCTAGATTCAGCCACTTCTGAAAAAAATCCTATTACCGCATGAGGCTTTGGGACGACATCTAGACGCAAACCATACAATTACCCCGGTGAAAATGTGAAAATGTGATACTCAGAAATACCAGGAGAGTTTTGCCCAAAACGAACCTCAGGTCTCCCGCAGTAGTGCAAAATCGAAACTTTGTTTTAGGATCGTTTGGCATGGTTACAGATCCTGAACAAACGAGAAAAAAATGAGTTGATGTTCTATATTCTAATATTAGTGTACATAAAATGAACTGTCTTTTCCGGGTAAGATAATCTCCCTGAGTGGCGTGCTAGGAATAAAAGAATATAAACACAAAGATTTTTTTAGTGAAATCCCTAAGATGTGCATTTATGGGTCTTGTCGCAGAGATAAGAGGAAGCTTACTGGTGTATTCAAATGAAATATTCATTCGCTTTTTAAAAAATTCATTCCATTTACAACTTTTTGAAAATTTACTACTATACACTGCGTTCTTGAGCCTCAATCTTCATTAATAACTAGCTGAGACAGGAAGGAGAAATCAAGCGTAGTAACGAAATGCATGTGATGATTTCAGGTAATTAAGCTTTCGGGTCCCTTGCTGACACAATGAACACGTGAGGTTGTTAAAATGCAGCCCAAACTGCTCACTGATTTCAGGATTTTAAATTAAACATAGAAGTTGATATTTAGCCAATTTTTTCCCAAAAAGCTCTGATTCTAACATTTCGCATAATGTACCCATCTAGCCTGGTAAAAGTCACACAGAACAGTCACATCCAAAATGACAAAGTCGGGGCTGGGGATTTAGCGCAGCGGCATAGCGCCTTCCTGGCAAGCGCAAGGTCGTGAGTTCAATTCCTGGTACCGGAAAAAAAAAAAAAAAAAGACAAAGTCGACACAAACTGGCAACTGAAACAGTTCAGGAACACGTTGTCACAAGGACCATTTCTAGAGGAGGCAGTTTGCAAAAAGTCGTTTCCCAACAGCACCTGCCTGAGAGACCTGGAGGAGTTCATGCCGAGCTATTTCATCAAGAAAATGCAGTGTGAAAAAGACAGCGGTCCGAGGCGTGCCCCTGGAATGATATTTCTGCAAGTGCCGGTCGCTACAGGCAGATGGAAGATTACTGTCATTTGTTCAAAAGGGTTTCTTCGTAGTTGGTTTAATTTTGTTAATTCAGCAATTTCCGACTGGAAATTTGCAGCATTCGCAGTTTTCTCAAAATAGCAAGGACGGTGCAGTAGAGAATTTTCCATCGGGCGAGCCACTGGCAAGGAGCCCGCACGTACTGCGTGCGAGATAAAGCTCTCCCTTGTTAAGAACAAGAGTAACTTCGGATTTCCAAGCCAAGGTGGATCTGGCACAGAACCGTAGCTAGCACTGCCATGAAACTGGCGTCTCTCCTAGGGAGATGGAATTCCCTGGATTTTTCTTGATTAGACATTTTGTTAATGTGGCCCAAATTTACTCAATCTCTAAGCGATTTCCCTGAAGGTAGCACGTTTGAAAAGTATTAAAATAAAAAATGAAGGTTTCACATCAGCAATACAGTACCTTGTTATATACAAATTGAAGTTTAACGCTTAGCTTACTTTCTTACTGAAGGAGGGGAAAATACAGCAGGCTCTCTGCTGATAATATTGAATGAGCATAAAGTCTAAATGTAAAAAAGAAAATGAAATCATTGCAAGAAGTTCCTCTTCCTAAACTATCTCCCAGTTTTTAATGTTTATGTATATATATTTAGTAAAATATATATTTATTATGCTAATGAGGAATATATATATATATAAAATAGTGTCTTTCTGAAGCACATTCAAGTGTAGAAAAAAGAATATATATATATATATACACACTTCATTAGCATAGCTTTATGGTACATACTGCATTCATCCTGAGGAACTGGTACATGTTCATTTTGCATCTTTACTATTTTTACTACTCCCTCCCTCCCCAAAATCCCTCTTTCCCCATGTTGGAGTAATTCCACTTAATGAATATTTTAGGAGAGAATCACTCATACAGCTTCCTCAAGCATGAAAATTTCTGCATAAAATTAACACTTCTTAATCCTCAATTGTTAATTTATAAATTACAGAAAAATGCTATTTCTTGGAAAGATGAAAAATGATTGCTAAGGAGCCTCTTTTGTTATGCATATGATTCCCAGGTCTTTAAAAGTATTTTCAGACCAAGTAGTAAGACCAACACAGGTGCCAGGAAAGTAATGTCCTTTTGTCTTCATAAAGATTTGCTGGAGGGGCTGGGGATTTAGCTCAGTGGCAAGTGCCTGCCTGGCAAGCACAAGGTCATGAGTTCGGTTCCTGGTACCGGAGAAAAACCAAAAAAAAAAAAAAAAGGATTTGTTGGCACAGAGCCACACACATTTACTCACAGTTGGTTCATATTTACTGGGGCTGCCTTTCAGTTCTACAACTGCATACTTTAGCAGTTGCCCTCCCATTTAAAAATTTGCTCTTTAGCCTTTTAACAGAATTTGTGCACAGTTGAACGAGACAAATATCCCCACTGAGGCATGAATGGGGCATATCTACATCAAACGGAGGATCCACCTAGACCAGGTAGAAATCGCACTGGAAGATAATGCCAAGCTTGTCTTTCTATACTCATGAGATCTGATTACAATTGTTACATAAAGAAATTGATGTTAATTGATGGCCTTCAAAAAAAGTCGAAACGAGGTGTTGATGCACATAGTTTTAAAACTTGTAATATGATTCTTTCTACCATACTTTTAAATATTGCTATACAAAATTAATTAGAAAAATTAGAAAATAAATTAGAAAAATTGATAATAAAATTAAGGGAAGGAGATCTTAGTAGGAATGATGACAGAAGTAGAAGGTTTCTATCATATTAGGTCTGGGGAGAAAATAGTGTCTTTCCTTTCTCAAGCACATTCAAGTGTAGAAAAAAGAAAAGTGAGATTATTTCTATGGGACAGGAACTGACTGTCTACAATTGTGAACCAGACCCAGTTTTCTGCCTGCAAGCTAAGTATGGTTCTAGTAGTTTAAAGTAGCCCCAACCTACACTAAATATCAAAAAAGGATATTTTATAACATGTGGAAAATATATGACATTTAAACTTTACTGCCCATAAATAGTTTTATAGAAACACCACCACGTTCAATGTATATCATGTATGAATTATCTACAGGGACTTTATACTAAATTGCAGAACTGAGTATCTGAGACGGAGACCATCTAGACCAACGACGAACCTTTTAGAGACCAGCACCCAAACTGCAACCGAAAACCCACCTATTTATTGTAAAATGCCAGCATTGCAATTAAACCTGAATAGTGAGGTTTTTAGCTTAGAAAAAGAAATTATATATTAACATCATTTATCTTAAAAGAAAAGCATGTGTGTCCTATGTTCACCACCACTGATTCTAGACTGAAACGCCTATCATATTTACTATTAACAATTTTAAGAAAAAAATTGGTGGTCTCTGATGTACACATAAGGATCACTGATATATCTCTCCAACTTCCTCCCTCCTCAGTGCACCAGGAAAAAAGTAACTTAGAACCTTGGTTCTTCCTGCATAGGAAAACTTAAGTTCTACTCTCAGACGCTCAAAATCCTATGTTTCTCTGACTTTGCCTCTTTCTGTATATTTTCCATTCAGACCCTCTCCCTAAGCCCCCCAAAGGGTTATTTTTCTTTACACAGTCCAACACTGTCATATGAAAAGCTTGCCTGATAATAGTGGGTCTCCGTGGAGGCTGAATATGAACTTAACGATGGCTGATTTAAATTAAAGTAAATGAGCACAGAATGAGGAGATCAGTGAAACGACTCCCGTTTGATTAGATCATTGTTCAGAAGCAGAAATTCTGGACTTTGCCATTCACTTTCAAAAAATAAGGCTGAGAAGGATGATGTATGCTAATGAAATGCTGTAGTACTGACCCCTGATGGGGAGTTTGGAGAAATCCCCAAAATACTTTCATGACATTTGTATGTCATATGGGGGGCAGTATTAGTTAGACTTCATCAGAAAAACTGAATCATTTCTCTCTCTCTCTCTCTCTCTCTCTCTCTCTCTCTCTCTCTCCCCCCCACTGTCTCTCTCTCTGTGTCTCTGTTTTTGTCTCTGTCTCTGTCTCTCTCTCTCTCCCAATATCTATCTGTATACCTTCCTACCTATTGAGACACAGTTGTGTAAGATTTAGATGCATTATCATACAAAGTACTAAAATGCTGCTATAAAGTTTGGTTTGACTCAGGCAAAGCATATGGAAGGTCTTTTTGGAAAGCTACTTTGGAGTTCTACAGATGAATCACATATATCTCCTGTTTACCAAAAATAAAAATAATAAAGTAAGATAAACTGTAGAAGAACACAGACTATTGGACCCTGATACATGAAGTCTAGCAGCGAGCACAAAAATATAATAAACTGACTAGGAATATGCAAATTCAGAGTAAAAATATAAGGAGTAACAAAGAAATAATAAATACCAAAGTCCGTACAGCAGTCATTTCTGTAAAGCACGGAGGAAACCGCTTCAGAGAACTAATTGAACTGGATTGATTTTTCCAAATCTGGCTTTGAGTACACAAATACTTGCTGTATTTATAACCATATTTGACTTAATGTGTTGATGATATTTTTTCAAATATGCACAGAAGAAGTGGTTCTACAGAATGATACCCATGTGCCGTCTCATACATTAAAAAGTGTAGCAGTGACTCATCTATCTCAGCCATTTTTCTTTCTATAGAACATTATATATTTATATATATATAATTATGTAAATCATATATAATGAGACATATGAGGATAGAATGTATCCATATATATAGATAGATAGAAATATAGATATATATATATAGATGACAGATATAGATGATATAGATATAGATAGAAATATATAGATAATATAGATGGATGGTGGATGTATATTTGGCATCCATAACTGAGTAAACTAGTTTCTTAAAATAAATCTTTTTGTCTGTATATATTAATACTTAATAAAAATATATGTGAATTGAATAGATAGATATATGATGAGAAACAGAGAGAGAGACAGAAACAGGGAAAGACAGAGAAAGAGAGACCAGGAAAGTGGCTCAAAATGTTACAAACCAGACATATTGAAACTTGATAAAATCTTCTAGTCACTGCCCAGTTCAGTCTATGAATGTTTCCATGAAACATCTCCATGTGATCCAGAAGGCTGCCAGGCTGCTGTTGAACTGGAAATAGCCCAACTTTCCTTTTTTATTTTAAGGAACAAAGAACAAAAACAAAATAACAAAAGCAAAGACAAAGACAAAGACAAAAATAAAACAACACAAAACTACAACAATGATACAGAATCTCAAATTAAGATGAAAGAAAATCAACTACAATTGTTGTATTACTTACTGTTATCTTTAAAGTAGTTGCTCAGATTACCACATATAGGCATGCCAGACTGATAAAAAATTAAACATTAACTCTTCCTTTCAATTATCCAATAGAAATTAGTAGTACATTATGTTACCTATCTTGTGTATATATATTTAGATACTTTTTTTCCTTTTCTTCTTTCTTTCTTTTCTCCTTTCCCTTATCCCAGTTGCTCTTTCCTATTGAGCAGTTTCTTTCCATTTCACAGTATCTATTGTACCTTTTGGATCTTATTTACTCTTTCAGGTTCTTACCCTAAGGAGACAATATGATGTTCACACGTACAAGTCTGATTTATTTCACTTATGATTATGGTCTCTAGTTGCACCCATTTACCTATAAACACCTGGAGTTTCTCTTTCTCTATAGCTGAGTAATTCTCCATTGTACAAAAATACCACATCTTTTTCTCCACTCCTCAGTTAATGGGCATCTAGGTTATTTCCAAGATTTTGCTATGACAAATTGTGCTGCGGTAAACATGGGTGCACATATGTCTTTTTGGTATGATGCTTTTAATTCTTCTTGGAAAATATCCAGGAAGGGAACATCTGGGTTAATTGGGACCTCTAATCCTAATTTTTTGAGGGATCTCTAGACTGACTTCCAAAGTTGTTGCACCAGTCTACATTGCCACCAACAGTGAAAAAGTTTTCCCATGCCCAAGGTTGAAGGCCATTTGGCAAGGAAAGTTTCTTTTCCCGAGGCAGAGTCAGTCATATTTTTCTTGTGGGTGAGACCCACCCCCATGGGAGCAGACAGTCCCCTCTACTTAATCTTTTCACTGAAATATTGTTGTCATCCAAAACACCTTCCAAGAAACACAAACTGTCATGTAGAACTAAATATCTGAGCAGCTTCTGACTCGGTCAACTGAACATATAAAACCAATCAGCTCAGGAATATTGTTCAACCACTGGTTAATATTTCCAAATTCTCAGGGACCACAGTTCTATAGCAGATGATTTTTAAGCTTAGAAATTCAATAATGCTAACCAGCATACAGTATATAATATGCTTGGAAGGAGACCTTGGCAATCTCTGAGCTAAATGCATGAACTCACACTTGCAAGCCTGCTAGACTGTGTTCAAAATCAACACCAAGGCCCAGAAATCATTATCTGTGTTATTAGTCAAACCCTGCAACAAGTAAGCCTACCCCCATTTAGAATGAATTCCACCCTCTGCCAAAGCTAAAGAAAATTTCAATTTACATGTTATGTAGGTAATAAATCAGCCTATCTGCTGTTAAAAGTATGAAGTTACACTTGAGTTTTTGACAGTAATGAGGATTGAACCCAGAGTCTTCACACTGAGTTACGTCTCCAGCCCTTGTTTTTTATTTATTTTAGTTTTTCATTTTGAGATAGGATATCGCTGGGTTGCTAAATTGTTCAGGCTAAACTCAGATTTTTTTTTTAAATTTTAAAGAGAATTAAAAAAAAGAACAATAGCAAAATACCATCATCACAGACAAAAGCAAAACAAAGCAAGAACATGAAAAATGAGACAGTATTTCAAAACAAAATGTCAGGAATTTACAGTTGTTGTTATATCATATATTGTTATCTTCAACAAAGTTACTCCGGTTACCAGGTGTAAGAATGGAAGCTTGATCAAGCCATTAAAGAGAATAAAAAAATAATAGTTGAATAAAATATTAGAGATGATACAGAGCTTCACTAGACAAGATGGTAGGAATTCACCAATGGTTGTTATATTGCATGCTGTTGTGTTCCTATCAGTTACTCAGATTGTCAGTTATAAGAATCTGAAAGAGTAAATAAGATCCAAAACATACAATAGGTAATATGAAAGGGAAAGTAATTGCTCAAAGGAAAGAACAACTTGGATGAGGGAAAAATGAAAAAGAAAGAAAAAAGGAAGGTAAATATATAGATAGATAGATGATAGATAGATAGATAGGTAAAGAGATAGGTGGGCTAACTATACTGCCGATGTCTGATGGTTTATTGAAAGGAGCAGGTAATGAACTCAAATTTATGATCCTCCATCCTCAACTTCTCAGATTGCCGGGATTACAGGAGCATTTAAGTTCTTTAAGAAGGCCAAGGGCTTAAGAAGTCTCTTTGAACATTAATTTTGCCATATTTTTATTTCCACAGTTTTAGTTTATTTCTTTATTTATTATGGAGACTGAACCCAAGGTACAGAACATGCTATGCAAACACTGTACCACTAACTGACACCCCCCACTCCTATACGCTTGGTTTTTTGGTATTACTTATTTTTATTGTCCTAATCTTTCTCATTGTTTCCAGTTCCTGAAACCTTGTGTCTTTACTTGAGTCAGTGCATTAAAGTGAAATTCTTATGCGTAGAGATTTTGGAGTACTTGACTCAAACTTGCTTTGCTGATTTATGTGAAAACCAACTCTGCTTCCTGGATTACTGGAAAGACAGATTTAGAGATTGTCTTGGTTACTTTGCTCTCCTTGTTGAGACAAAATACCTGACACCCAGAATTAAGGAATGAAAGGTTTATTTTGCTCACAGTTTGTGGAGGTTTGAGTCCATACTAGGCTGGCTCCAAGGCAGGCTAGCATATAGCAGAAGAGAATGATTCATGGCAGTGGAAAACAGCAAAAGAAGCAAGAGCAGAAAGGAAGAGCAGCAGAGAATATGGTTCTTTTCCTCATATTGTATGCAAGCTACATGCCCCAGTGCAGGTATATTACTCACACCCAGCATTGGACCATAAATCAATCACAAGCTCCAGAAGCCCACCCCACGAGTGTGTGCAGCTTTGTGGGGATATCTAGACACAAACCTTAATAGAGATTATGCAGCCAGAATGTGAATGCTAAAAGATTTCCCCACAAAGAAGAGTGAGGAAAACATTGTTCTCAGTGCAACAAGAAAGGAGACATTTATTTGGACAGTGAAGACAGTGGAAAGAAAAGAAGAGATAGTAAAGGACAGCACAGAAAAGATAAATTATTTTACCTCTGTGACTTTTCCATTCAAAAGCCAATACCTCCAATCTAATTTCAAGAAAAACGCCCACCGAATGCCAACAGAGGGATGTTTTTCAGAATACTTCACCTACAGCTTACAAAAGTATCAGGATCATCAAATATAAGGAAAACTGGAGAAGCTGTTGCAGCCAAGAAGCACCTAAGAAGATGAGACACATAAATGAGGTGTGGTTCCCTGGATGGGGTTCTGGAATGAAAGAAGGGTATTTGATTAAAACTTAAAATAAACCTGAAGAAAGTGTAGGCTGTTGTTTGCACTGTTACTGTAACAAAATAACTGAGGCTCTTGGCTCTGCAGGTTCCAGGCCATGGCACTGGCATTGGCTTGGCTCTGCTGAGAACTTCATGCCAGATGGTGTTACAGTGGCTTAACAGACAGTAACAGTTACAGATGGTGTAACAGAGGAGGGATTTGCAGCAAGACAAAAAAAACCATATTATGATTCAGGGGTCAGGCTTTGTCTTTTATAACACTCTCTTGAGAATGTACTGGGTTCCTAAGAGAACTGCTTAATCATTTCCATAGGATTGCCCAAGAATTCTCCCAAGGTTTACCCACTGGGCTCCAACTTTGGAAATCCTCATCACTTAGACATCTCCCGAATAAGGACCCAGCTACTAACACATGGATCCTTAGGCAGCAGACCACATACAAATCTCAGCACACACCAATTTGGGTTGTAAATCTAAAAGTATCATGAAATCTAAGTTTATTTGTAAAATAGAAAAGAAGGAGGAAGCTAAAATGAATTGAATTACTGCAAAATGTGCTAAGTACTTCAGATGAGTTACAGCATCCTATCTGCTCTATGGAAAAGAGAATTGTATCTTGTTCATTGTCTCGGTCAGTTCTTATACCAAACGTGCAGTGTGAGGACCGTCCTTCCTACATTTATACATGAAAACAAAACAACAAAAATAACACCACTTAAGCTAAGACATTACTGTCTGAAAAACTGTGCACTACCTACCAATGTAATTGGAATCTTAATTGCACTTCAGGCTGAGAATATCAAAGATCAAATGTCATTCTATTTCCCCCAAGAGATTGCAATTCACACAACCGAGATAATGTTGGGAGAACCACTCCCGACACGATATAATTACACGCCAGGATCTACTTATTTTTCAGACTGCCAACAATTTTTACTTTTGGCTCACAAACCCGAAAATAATCATTATAAGTCAGAAGGTAACCGAACGGTAAGTGGGAAGATGTCTTAAATCCAGAACTGATTTTCCTCACTGAATTGCTGATGTATAGGGATCACAGTGCAATGTGAAATCCCTCCACCACCCAACATGATACGGTTGTGAGCAAGTCTGTGTTTCCCACCACCTCGAGTCCTTCCACCCAAAGAATCATTGGCAAAGCTCGTTTGCCACTTGGGGGATGGAGTGCCCCAGTGACTTCCCTTCTCCTCTGAGTCCTTGGTAGTCATCAGATAAGACATGCTCTGCACATGGTGATAAGAATCTAAAGTATGAGAGGAAGAAATATCAAGAAGAGGATTTTTAGTCATAGGTCTCCTTTCTGCATAAAGGCAGGTGGTCCTTTGCAAGGACTCCTTATTTAACTCATGGTTTTAAGCCATCATAAACATTTTTGGCAAAAGAAAAAGACAGATGATTTACAAGAACAAGAGTCTTAAAGCTTCCTATAATGACTCTAGAGTTCCTCCTTTTGGATAGAAAACAAAGAAAAGCATAAGAGGATATTTAAAATGTATTAGTTTTTATTTTATTTTGCCAATCCATGTTCGCAGTAAATACATCATGATCACATTCTTCCTGGGGAGTTAGTCCATGTACACATCATTCCCTTCTTCTCTCCCCCTCCCCCTTTCACTATTGCTTGGTGCCCTTCCTCGTGCAAAAGATGCATCTCCCTGTTTCCTATTATCTTTTATTTTGCTGAATAACTTATTTATATTTTGGGTAACAACTCCATAACTCTACTCAGTCTCCAGCTCTCTGTATCTCACAAGAAAATAACCACTAATCACTTTTGTTCCATATGCTGTGTTTCATCAAGCATGCTGGTATGGTATTGAATCATTTGCAATAACCAGGCTAGAAAGAATTGGGAAGGTAACATATGCCTGTGGCCCAGTACTTGGGACAGTGAGGTAAAAGAACCTGGAGTTTGAGCCCATCCTGGGCTACAGAGGGAGTTTAAAGCATTGTGGAATGTACAACAAGAGCTTATCTCATCAAACAAACAAACAAATAAACACACAAACCAGGAGGAAGCAGGTGCTGTGTTGGGGCTGCACTGAATAATAATACAAACCCAGCCACTGCATTCCCTGAGTATAAAGAGGGCATAATTTGTAATGTATAAGTGCTGAAGGAAGTTTGTTAATTTTAGGACACGTAGAAAGGTAAGTAGATGCTAACAGACATGTAAATATAGGCACAAATCCAGATGGAAATGGATAATTTTCATGACTAGACTCAGGCTCACTTTCCAGATGTGAGGTTAGACGTGCAGAGAAAGCTAACAGCAGCCCTCTGCAAACACCCATGAAAGGAAAGCGGCCTAGGCCTCTGGCTTTGTCCTGCCTCACCTGTGCCTCTGTCTTTTCCTCCAGAAAGACAAGAGGGAAATGGCTCAGACACACACTGACATCTACACAGGTTGCACGCCAGATTTCAATAAAGCTAGGGAGACAGAGGCTTTCTCTTTGCAAATCTAGGAGCTTCAGCTAGTGCTGTTCAATTTACTGTGGGCTTAGGAGACATTTGTTAAGTGATCAGTTCTAGAACATTGAGGATTATTGTCAAATTTACCTGTCTGTATTTTCCATAATATTATCCTCTCCTTGTGAGAAGACAAAAAAAAAAAATGAAAGGAAGAAAAAGCTGGGTCAATATTTACCCATCCTTTACCCTTCAATTCTTCTCCCAGTACCCAGGACTACTTAATGACAACTAGCAAATACTCTCTGTCAGTGAGGTATAATTCATCGGAGTTTGAATTCATTTTAAAATGCTATGCCCTCTCATTCTCCCTTCACTTCTCAAAGGCTTAAATCCCTCCCAACTCTGTTTGCTGTGACCTTTACAATTTGGAGATCATGTTGTTTTTGTGGAAATGGAAGAAGAATGTCAGGATTTGGAGGCTGGGACTGTTTCGTATGTCAGCATCCCACCTGCTCTCGATAATAAGTATGAGCTGCCCTTTTATCTTTTTTCTAACCCTAAATTCTACCCACAGCATACATTTTAATTTCCCTTGACATTTCTCATAAGTCTGGGATTCAGTGGTCTTGAGTTTCCCTGACTATGGTCCAATCATTGCATGTTTTTAAATGTTTTTTTTTTTTTTTTTCCGTTATCATTACCATTAGGGAACATCTTCTATTGCAACATGCTCTCACCAGTCCCAGAAAGCCGTGACTCCTGTCTGCCTGAAACGCTGTCATCAGTCCCATTTTAATCATAGAAAATGCCACGTTAGTGCTGAATAGTATGGCTCCCTCCTAGCAGCAAAATTGTATTTCTTTTTCTTTTTTCATTTTAATATTAGTTTCATTTTTCACTGTGGAAAATATAAAACTACATGAAAAGTAAACAGAATGGCATAATGAATCGAATTCAGGCCACCTCAAAATTTGTCTCTGCTCTGCTGTTCTGTAACACCCACATCTGTGGCAGCCACAACATCTATGGAAGGACAGGCGGCCTTCAGCACCTGTGGATTCTACATTTATATATGCAGTGTACTGTTTGTCACACATATTGGGGAAAGAATGTGTCTGTGCTGAATCTGTACACTTCCTAAAATAAATGATACCAGTTACTTACCAGTTACACAGCATTTACATTGTATCAGGTATTATAAATCATCTAGAAATGATTTGAGGTATATCTGAGAAGGTGCCCATGTTCTATGGAAGGACTTGAGCGTTTTATATGAAGGATCATTTTATATGAAGAACTTGAGCATCCTTTGATTTCGGCATCTATAGGGAGGAAAAAGGGATACTGACTGTGTAACTGTTATGTTTATCTTTTTACATATAGAAAAACACAACAGTTAGCTACACAGTTTTAGTGAATGGATACACCTCTCTAAGTAAGAACCTTGTCACTGTGTAGAGAACATTTTCATCTCTTCCCAGTTAATCTTTCTACAAGAGGCAAGCAGTGTTTTGATGTTTTCCCTCAGCTCAAGCAGTTCACACAAACCCAAACAGCATAGAAAAAATTGTGAAGTCCAGCATCATTTATTTCATTATTATTATTATTATGTCTGTGAGCTTCACTCTGCACAAAAGTTACTCCTTCAGAAAGAGTAGTGGTATTGTACCGTATGAACACAACTGCAAGCTTATCCATCTCTGTTGCACACTTGAGTTGTTTCTAGTTTTCAACCATTGCAAATCAAGTTGTTATGATCATTTTTGTACAACCACATTTCACAGATAAATACCTAATAGTGAAATTTCTCCCTCAAAAGGAAGGTACGTATGTGTACCTGGCAGCTTTCCCATTGCTGGGATAAAATCCCTGATATCACACCTTGGTAGATGAGAGGTTTGCTTTGGCTCTTATTTCCAAGGGTTTAGTCCATGGTTCTGATTCCAAGGCAGAAACATCATGGCAGAAGGGTGTGGGAGAAGAAAGCTGTTTTCTTGATGGTTTCCAGGAAGGGGAGAGTAGGGAAAGAGCCCGCTGAGGAGGGATCTAGGGACCAGATTTACTCCCCAGGATCACATTCTCATGACCCACTTCTCCAAAAATTCCCCACCTCCTAATAGCTCCTTCAGCTATGAACTTATCAAACCCATTAATGAGGTTAGAGTACTCACAATCTACTCCCCTCTCCAGGAGTCTTTTAATCCACTTATATTGACAATTAAGATTAACTGGCACTACAAATAATTTGATAAGAATTTACCAAATTTTGATATGTCATTGACCATCTAAGCAGCAGGCACAAGAGATCTACTTGCCCCCACAAACATTTTGTTCCCAGCTTTAAAAAAGTTTAGGCATTCTACTTGCTATGCAAAGGTTATCATGTTTTGCATTTAATTATTTTCCTAGATGACTAATAATATTGATTTCTTTTTCATGTGCTTATCAGCTGTTTGCACATCTTGTGTGAAAATCCATTGTTCTGAATGCATGTTATCTACCCAGAAATTATAAAAATAGTAATTTTTTTCTCACTCCAATGTTAGCATCTCTCATGACCGTAATATACTCACGGTGTATAGGAAATTGATGCAATGTTATTTAAACAGGAACATTCTTGTTTAAATGTTAACAGGTAAAAAAATTATATAGTTTTAAACAAAGTAATTTAAGAGAACATTTATAGGTTATTTTCTTACCTACTTATCCTTCTTCCTCAGACTTGTCCCCCTTTCTATATGTTCTCAGTATTTCTTTATTCAGGTGTGAATATACATTATGACTCCTCTTTCTTTAGCAAGAAAGTAGCATATTGTACAAACTCTTTTCCTAACCCTCAGTTTTTTTACCCAGTAGCTTTCTGGAGATTTTACATATCAGCTCCTACAGCACTTTTCACCCTTTTTACAACTGCATCATATTTTATAATCTGGATGTTCTCTAGTTTATGTAACCACATGTATTTTTAAAGATTTCTCCACCCTCACATTTATTAGGGCCATCTTTTATGACAGGGTTGTCAGAATAGCTTTCCATTTTAGAATTTCCAATCAGAGAGTCATAAGCAGGGAAGTTCTGAAGTGTGACATTGACCTCAAACTTGAAATTGGAACTCTCATAGCTAAAATCTCAGTTCATTCAGAATAGGCTCTTGAGCTCCAAAGCACAAAGATTTCAGAGACAATGGAATAATGTCCCTGTTATTGTTGATAAATCTTGTCAACCTGAGAAGTTTAGAAGGTTAACTAAGTGACTCATCACGGGGCCAGGGTCCTCACTTGGTAAATATCCTGAGCCTGTTCAAGAGGAAGGCATGGAGATGGTGTGGGCAGATAGCGTGCATACACTATAAGGGAGAAAAAGAGGCTTGCTCTCCCCCCTTTTGCTTCTGCTGCTTTTGCTGTCTTCTGGGGCCTGGAAGTGTTGCCCCTGTCCATGCCACCCTGTCTTGAAGCTTGTTGATTATGGACTGAAACTGCCACAAACTGTGAGCTAAACAGTTCCTCCCTTAATTTGGGTGTTGGGTCTTTTTTTTTTTTTTTTTTGCCAACAATGAGAGAAAAGTAACCCAGACACCCTGCTAAACTGTGTAGGCACTAGCATGTTTCACAGATGGCCCCAGCTCAAGTACTGGAGAGACTCACAGAGACCAACTCCAATATCAGGAGGGCAAGGATGAAACAGAACTTTCTATTTCCAGGAAGGGTTCACTGATGTATGTGGCCCTCTGAAATGGAGACATTTCCTCCATCCCAAGCAGATCTCAGAAAGTTATTCAGACGTAGACAGAGGGAAGGGATTCACGGGCTGTGATGTAGAATTTAACCCAGCAGATCCTTGGGGATATTGAGCTAGCTGAGAAAACTTCTAATCTACATTTCTTCTCAAGCATGCCCATCTCCTCAGCTAACCAAGATCTCTGGAGCTTGGTTGGTTCTTCATTCAACTACAGCTGAACCTTGAGGAAACTCCTTGACCTGCCTCTCTTACTGTCTTCATCATGACTTGTGTTTCTATTAGGTTCAGTTCTCTCCCAGAGACCTTCATCATGTCTTCTGACTAAATCTCTGAAGTGGAGCCCCTTGGTAAGAAAAATGAAATTCAGAACCATAGTGCAGAGATATAAGGTGTAACTCTACATTGCCAAATGTGCGAAAATACATGAAATTATACTACTTTAGGGCTGGAGACTTAGCTCAGTGGTAGAGCTCTTGCTTGGCATGTGCAGGGTCCTGGCTTTGATACCCAACACCAAAACAAGACACAAATTATATTATTTACAACACTCACCCATGTTATGAAACTACAGAGTCACAAATAAGAGTACTCCGTTCTACTTCAGGATTGCGCGAAAGGAAAAAGGATATAGATGGCTTCATTTGAGATACAACATTAAATTTTTAGAAAGACAGCTTTTTCCTCATGTACTTGTCCAGAAATAAAAACCATCGACTCCCAGCCCTAGTACTGGTTGCCTGGCTCCCATGTATGGCGTAGGCTGGCTGAGCTTGCCTGGTACAAGAGCCCATATTTATATGATCCCAAGATGTTACAGATGGCGTTGTTTTGCACTAACAATGCTATCAAAAGCATTATCAGCAGCACAAAAGTTTTTATTACTGCAAGTAAGCACTAGCCAAGTTTTCACTTCAAATTCCATCAAGAGCTGGAGAATTGGAACCGTTTTTAATTGAAGCTCGAAGCAGTGAGTGTAAGCATGGGAATAATACACTATTCACAAGTCAGTGGGAAATAAGATTTAAAATACACTGTCACAGCCTAGTAAGGGGAGAAGTTGCGTTCCTACTGTTTTTCCATTTATTTAATCATTCGAGTGTGGGCTTCCTTGTCCCCCCAACTAAGTGCTGGAGTGGAAACAAAGGAAAACATTTTTCAGTCTAGATGGATTAAACCACATCCTATTTTCCCCCCAAATGTGTAAATGACTGGAACAATTTGATTAACATGTTTTTGGAGCAGCTGAAGTAATGTGCTTACTGGGTACACTATGTCACCACCAGATCCTTTATGTGCTGAAGCAACGTGTGTATATTGATAGAACTATAATGCAGTCTCTCTGGTTCACTTCTGACTACCTTATTCTAAAAATGCAGAAGAAAGAAGGAAGGGAGGAAGAAAGGAAGGGGGAAAGGGAAGGAGGGAGGGAGGCATGAAGGAAAGGGAAAGATAAGAAAGGGAATGGAAGGGTAGGGAAAGGCGAGGAAGGAAAAGGAAGGAAAGGTAAGAAAACGAAAGGAGAAAAGAAAGGAGCAAGGAGGGAAGAAGGGAGGAAGGCAAGAATGAGAGACAGAAAGAGAGGAAGAGTAAATTGGGTTTCTCAATCATTTAATCCACTCTATCAAATCGAATATGTGCTTTGGTGGTTGAGGGTGGTTTTCTATTCCTGAAAGATGACTCTCGTGTTTGTTTGCTCACTGTATAAGTCAAGAAGAAGACAATCTGTTTCTCATTTAGCTGTCATGTCAAATATGCTACCCATACACACAGTTTCATTCTCCCAATGTTTACTGAGCAGTTCCTCTCTTGCATGCTGTTTATAGCCATTGACACGCCATGAGATGTGAAAGACATACTGAAGAGTCATATCAATTAAGTCTCATTTTAAAGCTCTGGATGGAGAGTTGATGCATTTGATTCTTTCTGAAAACAGTATAATGTAAAAACTCTAAGCCCTTGCCTTGTGAGGTAGCTTTGTATTTTCTGGAACGCCAGCAGGGAAGCAGATCATAACGAGCATAAAGCAAGCGGTTGATGTCTTGTTAGCATTTCCTCTTCTGTGCAGATTTTCTGCACGGTCAAAGTCACATAGAGAGGAAGTTGGTGTGGTGAAATGGGTAATTAGGGCTTCAGGAAGACCTGCTGACACAAGTATGGGATACCATGCTATGAGGGGCAAAGGGGATGTGCCAGGGTGGGGTTTGAAGGCCACCTGAGTTTAGAGACAGAGGGAGCCATTTGTATCCAGGGTGTGAAGGAACAATGGGAAAAGCAGAGTCCAGAAAACTTCAGCCACCTTCAGCTTTTGCACAGCCAGCAATGTGGATGGTCTCCTGGAAAGAGGATCAGCAGACTAAATCCCCTGGTGGCTCGTTCTTGAACATCTTCCCTGCTCTCCCCAGAAGCCTGTCGGAGGGAAGCAATGGGTAAGGGGGTCCGGTCTGCAGTTAGCTCTCCATCAGCCCATGGGAGCCCAGAGCAGAGTTGAGGGGGTGGTGAGGGACTAAGGCACAGAGCACCCAGCGCAACTCTGAGGCATTGATGGAATCCAGTGAGATGTCATCCTGTCAGCACTACACCGTAATCTTCAGTCTTCACTCTGCACCATTTAGGCCTGGGGATTTGGCTCAGCGGCATAGCGCCTGCCTGGCAAGTGCTAGGTTGTGAGTTCGATTCCCGGTACTGGAAAAAAAACAAAACCAAACAAACAAACAAAAAAACCTCACTGTTAACTCAGAGACCATTCCTTGGAGAAGAGGGAACCCCTCAGATGACTCATCTACCTTACTTTCTGATTATCTTTTCTTCCATATTAACCTCAAAGAAAGATGCACGTTTTCTTTTCCATTTCCGTAGTACTTATACGGATGGTCCCTGCACATCACAGAAGCTCAGAAGCTAGCCAAGGAGTAATCTGGCATGAATTCAGAAACATCCACGTGAGATGTTCAGACAGGAGGAAAGACACCACTTTACACAGCAGTGTTTTGTTCCACTGGTTTCCCCCTGGTGCTCATACCTCCCCCTAAATTAAGGGAACTTAAATAAAGTGCACACATCGTTGAATCACACCACGCTCTCCAGCTCTCAGGAGGATGGAAATGTGAGGAAATGCTTAAGCTTTGTCAGTTCCATGTTTTTCCAAAGGTTTTGCACAAGCCTCTGCTGCCTGCCACTGCCCATCTCTCCTTTGCAAAGACCAGGCAGCCCAAAGTTTGCAAATAAAGAGACTGGGGAGAATCCCAGAGCCAGCCTGTCACATATCAGTGCCACTGGAGGGGAGTTTTGACTCTATGTGGAAAACAGGGCTATGCTTTAAGATGGCAGAATCTCCCTTACATAATGTTGCGGGCTTACAGTCTCAGCCTCCTGTGATGGCCCACAGAACACACAGTGGATTTCCATCTCTGCATCTGCAGGAAATAAAGGAAGGACGAAAGGAGTGAGGAAGGAAGGGAGTGAAGGAAGGAAGGAAACAAGGGTGGAAATGGGTGAGGGAAGGAGGGAGGAAGAAAGGAAGGAAGGATGGAAGGGTTCATAGCACGGAGTAAGGGAGAGAAAGAAGGGGGAGGGAGGGAGAGAGAAATCTGGACCCCTTTCATGTGTCTTGATGTTATTATTTTCTTCCTCTTCCCTTCATCCCAACAAAAACTCTTACATGGTGTATAAATCAACAGTAAGATACCCACAGACCTCTGAGAAGAAAACCTGTGTCTTCCTGGAATTTCTACCAGGCTAGAAGATTTAGGGTAGTGTCACTGGCTGTGATTTACATTAAGAAAATGATAAAAGTGTCTCAGAAGAAAATGTGTTTTATATCATCAAATGTACTTTCTCGAACTACATATATGCCTAGGCTATTTCCTTCACCTGGATTTATACATGTATACACACACACAAGCACATACACACACATACAAACACACACACAGAGTGATATCCCTTTTCCTAAGGCAAGTGTATTCCCTACTCCTGCAACTTGGTCCAGGGCCAAGATCTGCGGCTAAACTCTGAGCTCCACACTTGGAAATAAGATAAACAGAATGACAAGGGTCAAGGAGACAGCTCTGGAGCCAATCAGAGCAAACAGCCAGGCACGCTGGCACACACCTGTGATCCCAGCACTGGAGAGGCTGAGGCAGGAGGATTGTTGCCAGTTCGAGGCCAGCCTGGGCTACAAAGCGAGCTCACTGTTAGCCTGAACTGCATAGCGAGACCCTCTCTCAAAAAAGACAAAACAAAACAAAACAAAACAAAACAAACAAACAAACAAAATACTCACAGCAAATAAACCTAAAAGGTGTCATAAAACAAGCGGACTACATTTGTATTGTTTCCTTTTGAGTCCCTGTAGGTACTAAGGACTTTCAATGGATGAAGAGCAGAGAACAAAAAAAGACAAAGTCCTTACCTTCAAGTGCTTAGGTTGTAGAAGGAACTACAGTTAATAGTCACAATAATAAGTAAATTACAGAGTATATGTGAGTTTGATGAATGTTCCAGAGGAAAACATGGGAACATATAGGCACGTTTTACCCTTAAGACTTATGTACAAAGATTGAGCACACATTTCTAATGCATTATTTTGTTTTGTCTTATCCTTCTGTTCTTTCCTTTACTCTCAAATAGAAAAGTGTGGCAAACAAAAGACTTTGTGGGGAAACCAGTATTCCTCTTTTCAAGGGGACTATGGTACTCAGGGTATTAGAAAGAGCCAGATAGAAAGGATCATTTTGCACCTCTGAGAGAATTTTCTGTGTGTTTGAACTAGGATATTTAATCTTTTCTAATTTTAAATTTCTAAATTAAAAATTTAAATCTAAAACAATTTCCTTTTCTCAGAAAATATGCCAATAAAATTTAAAATAGAGAAAATCATCCACTTGGAAGTAAGGTCGCTTGGCTTGACACAAGGGAGCCTCCAAGGATTTTATATATGAAATGTTCATATTAGTTCTGTTCCAGAAAAGCTTCTATTGCTAATTTTCTTTCCCCTTGTTTGTTTTCCTTTCTTTTTCTGCACTTAACATTGCTTTTTGTCTCAAACTCATAATTCCTGTGCCTCAGCCTCCCAAGTACTGGGATGGCACGCACGCCCCAGCATAACCTGCTCCAAAATTTCTCAACTAAGAATTCTAATATGGTAGCCATGAAGCACATTCAGCTATTAATCACATGTGACTATTGTGCATGTGAAAAATAGCTTATGCCACTACTGGACTGAGTTTTACAGCTTTATTTTTAATCCATGTGAATTGGAGTCATTACATGTGCCCCGTAGCTCTTATATTCACACACATGGGTCCATATCCCCTCCTGCCCTGTTTGCATGTGAGAATTTGAACCTGGTCTCCAATGCCCTTATGGCTATTGTGGTATATTTTATAAGGAATCCAAAGATATACCAGTCTCATTTCCACCCAATGCACTTCAGCCCTGCTTAATCAGTTTGATTAAAGTGAGTATTGATCCACAGCACAGGCCAAGCTTAATTCTATGCTCAGGAGAGAAAAAGGAAGGAGTCTGTGTCCTTGTGGATGTCACTGCATCCTTCCAGCACACCCCAAGTCCCTCTTGCTTTTACGTGCATGTGGTAGCATCAACCAGCAGGGGTTTTCACTTGTCCCTCCTCCTTCTCTATCCAGCCAGTAGAAGTTCTTCCAATCTGGTTAAGCGCCCCATAAAAAGAAGCCTAAATAGGGACAGTGGTGAACTTTACCCCACTGACTGCATGGTATCATGTCAGAGAGAAAAATGAACAAAAGATATTTCTCAAAAGTGGTTAATCAAAGTTTCCGCACATATGCAAAAGCTGATCTTTTTAAAAAAGTCAACATTGTAACTTCTCCTCAGACATGATTGGCATAAACAAAGTTTACCCCTTCTAGCTAATAGATAAAAGATATACTGGAATGGTAGAGTATACTGGCTTCCTAGCAGCAGCCCCAAACATAAAAAAAGTGGTTTTCTTGGGAAGTGTCCTGGTTACTTTTCTGTAATTGCTTAGAAAAAATACTCAACACCTAAGGTTCAAAGAAGAAAGGTTTATTTAACTCACAGTGTGTGGAGGTTTCAGTCCATAGTTGACTGGTTGCAAGGCAGAGTGGCACATGGCAGAGGGCAACAGTTCATGGTGGTGGAAGACAGCAAAAGCAGCAAGGGCGAAAAGGGAGGAGCAGCAGGGAGAGCAAGCCTCTTTCTCTCCCTTCATTATTGACAGGCTACCTGCCCTAGGGTGGGTGCAGCACTCACACCCTAATCCCCGCATTGGACCATGAGTCAATCAAAAACTCTAGAACCCACCCCATGACTGCATGAGGCTTTGAGGGGGACATCCAGACACACAGCATAACAGGAAGCATCGTTGGAAAACCCAGAAAGGGTTAGAGATGTGAGCAGATAACTCACAAGGCTGGAAGGGAATGTAGAGCAAGCCAGAGGTTCATAAGGCCTCATTCCGTGCAAGCAACTCAGAAAACAAACTCAGTGACCAAGCTGCTTGGTGCGCCCCTTTGGGAGACAAGGTGAACCTGAAGTATGTCCATATGCTCTTAACCACCAGATCAGCACTACCTCTGGAAATCCTACAGTCCCCAGAACTTCCTTCTCTCCTCGCTGGGCAGGAAAAGCAACTAACAGACATCTGAGTCTCTGGAGCCTGAGAGATTGCGCAGGGTGATGCCACCCTGAAACCAGCCCCAGAGCAGCTGTTTCTCATGATGCAAAATGCAGAAGATCTTTTGAGAAGAAAACGGGAAGCTCGATGGAAAAAAGATACAAGGAAGTGCGGGTGTCTATTGCCTACCTCAGCGTTGCGACTTTTGCAGTGTTTGACGTCAGACAGAAGTGAATGGCCAGAAAGGAGATGGGGTGTGACCAGTGGGCTTTGGTGTCCAAGAGCCTACCCACCTAAATGTGCACATCTGACACTTTAGTCTCTGCCTAGAGCTCTGAACCTGGACCTTCCCACTTAACCAAACACTGCAAACCAAACATGAAACCAGAATCTGCACTCTGGAGACCCAGATCCAGAGGACTGGGTGGCAGTTACAGCACTGAGCCAGAGATCCATGGAGTCTTGAGAAATGGAAATTCCTGGAAATGCTGCAAGAAAGGAAAGCTGTTTGGAACAGTGAGCAAAAGGAGCCCCGCTGGGGACGTTTATAAGATGATGCATAATGTAATTTAAAATGTAACATTGTTAGGCAGAAAGTTAGACATTAGAGGTGGCCAGGGGATATTGAAAAGCAAAGAAGATATGATTTTTCCAGATTTTCTTTCCTTCAATTTCTGAGTCATTAGTTATAGATAAAGTGCCCACAAGCTTGAGGCTTCAAAATGTTGCCCATGAGAATATATCCTTCTCTGAGCTCATGGATAAGGTCCAGGTTCTGCAGAATGTCCAAATCATGGATGAGAAACTGGGACAAAAATCTCAAGTTCTCAAAAAAAAAAAAAAAAAATTAAAGGAGATGTTGCCCTAAGGAGCAAATAGGGGCCAAATGCTCTCCAAAGAAAGTAAGCACAGTCCCCTTCACCGTGCAAGAACAAGAGCAAGGAACTTCAAAAAAGGAGAGGGTATTCTTTGAAAGACCCAGATAGTGTTAATTATATAAATATAACCAGAGATCTGAGGCCTCATTCAGTTTATCTACTATCTTGAGTGTTGTCCTATTTCATACTTGAGAATATTCTCTTTCTCTCTTTGTCTCTCCCTCTCTCTCTCTCCCTACCTCTCTCTATCTATCTATCTATCTCTCTCTCTGAATCTCTATCATTTTGCAATACACTCTACCTATACTTAGTATGGTGACCTATGTGTGTTCTTTGAAATATTTGGTCAAATACACAAAGAATCTGGATGTGTCTCGGGTTCCTCATCATGTTAGTTTTGGGGTAAACTGAGACACTATTGAGACAACCCAGACAAAGAGAGTTTAAGCAAAGCGCGAGGACTTTATTTCCAGGCAGGGCACAGCCAGGCCAAGGGCAAAAAGACTATTTATTGTTCCTGAGAAAGGAGTGAGGGCATGTTTTACAGAGGAGTATAGGTGAGAGAAGGGGGTCCAAAATTTTGGGTGTCTGAGTAGGCTGTCTAGGGCTAGGTGATAGACAGGACAGTGTTGGGTACAGGGTGCAGGCAGGCAGAGGATGTTTCTTGTGGTTTTTGACAGCATCAGCTCTCTGCAGGTTAAACTGTGTGGGGCAGGAGCCAGCTTTTCATTGAACATTGCGCTCCCACAGGTGTGAATAGCAGATCTGCTTTGGGAGTTCTTCTCCCCTAGCTGGGCAGGGGTCTAGATTGGACACCTGACAGTTAAGACTGCAACATTCCAGTGACAATATGACCACATTACAATTTAATGAAACATGGTGGAATTTGCGATATCCACTTCAGCACAGGCTGTAGTCAAAACCATGCCAGCACATCAGGCAAGCTCTCCGGCTTCTGCATCCCCCGCTAACTTGTTTTAAGAGCTAGGAAATAACAGCCTGTTTACATTTCAAAGTAAACAGAAAATATATTCTATTTCCCAAATTGCTTCTTGCCAGCATATCTGAGAAAAAGAACCATGTGTTTTCTCAGGAGATTACAAACTGCTTGTATTTATGAAGTGTTTTGGCTTTTCTATGAAGAATTTAAGGACAGCCTCAGAGAGCTGGTAGTGAAGATATTTTTTTTTGGTCAGAAAAAGCATCCAACACAGGACAGCCAAATTTACTGACCTTGGATAGAGAAGATGAATAAATAATAGTGTTGGAATTGGGTGGGTAGTTTGAGAAACAGAGAGTTACAAAGTCAGGGTGAAGTTCAGTTCAGAATTTGGAGTTTTAGGGCTTCCAAGCATATAAGCTTTGATGAACAATTTCAAGAGAATGGTTGTCATTCCAATTTGTC
>NW_004955499.1:5500205-5531084 GCF_000276665.1 Chinchilla lanigera | reverse complement strand
CTTTCTTTCTTTCTTTCTTTCTTTCTTTCTTTCTTTCTTTCTTTCTTTCTTTTCTTTCCTTTTTCCTTTTTCCTTTCCTTTTCTTTGCTTTCCTTTCCTTTCCTTTCCTTTCCTTTCCTTTCCTTTCCTTTCCTTTCCTTCTTTCCTTCTATTTTCCTTCTTCTCTACTTTTTTCCTTCTTTTATTTTCTTCCATACTAGTGAATGAATCCATGGCCTTCACACTGATCTACATGTGTGCCCTTTTCCAAAAAATATTTGAAACAGGGTCTCATTAAGTCTTTAAATTTCTCAGACTGGGCTCAAACTTGGAATCCTCTAGCCTCAGCCCCACAGAGTGCTGGGACCATAGGTGTGTACTTCTACAACTGGTGGTTTTTTTCTAATAATATTTTACTTCTAGAACTTCTATGGAATGTGTTATGTAACCTTTGAAAACATAATAAAAGGCCACCAAAGCAATAGTACAAAATAAGAACCTATACCTCTTCCTCTTAAACCTCTGAAACTATCATGAGAGAATTTACAGTGTGAAGGGGGGCAATTTCTACCCGGGGACTGGGAGAGAAGGAAACAGGATAAAGTCCTCCAAAGTACAGAAAGCCCCCCTTGTTCATCTGGGTAGATACTTTGTAGGTATAAGTTTTTAAAAAGTTATCTAAATAGACAAAAAAAGTTTGCACTTTGTAGAATTTTACACCTGAATGGGAACAGGAATTTTAAAAATAAAAATATAAGTACATTTGTTATGGGTTGCATCTAGACATCCTCCCAAAAGCTCATGTTCTAGTAGGTGGGACATTTCAAAGCTGGCTGGCCCTCGGGTGTGGGATTTAGTGTATGTGATACTAGATTAGTCCATTGATTTCTACTAGATTAGTCCATTGATTTCTTTAGGATAAATCTGGGTGTGGATGATGGGGAGGCCCACCCAGGGTGTGGGTGGCAGCACCCAAAATGTTTGTAGCTTGTATGGGATAAAAGGTAAAAGGAAGCCTGCTGCTGCTGTTTCAACTACTTTCCTGGCTCCTGCCTGCCCTGCCATGGGCTGTTTGCCTTCTACCATGCCACCCTGCCTTGGACCCAGCTGACTATGGAGTTTACAAACTGTGAGCCAAAATAAAATCTTCCTCCTTTAACTTGTGGGTGTTGGGTATTTTGTTCTCAGCCGTGAGAAAAGCAACTAAGACACCTTCATCTTCCCATGCTGCAGAAATTTCTGTGCAGCTCTTTCCATCTCTGCTTTGTATGTGTGGCAGTGTGAACATTTATGCGCATGTGTGGTGTATGTAACTGCATGAACATACAATTTCCAGTTGCTTTTAGCCCTTGATGACAAAATGAACATGTCATCCTGTCATTAAACATTCTTTTGCATTATGCATTTTAGAGATGTTAATATTCCACTGTATGGTTGTAAGCCACTCCCTACAGTTAAGCAGTTAGGTGATTCTGTGTTTTTAACCATTGTAAATAACACTAATAAAAATGCCTGTAGCTCATTATATATTCAGTATGCTGGTGCTTTTCTGTAGAGTTAAAAATATTCATCTGTCATTGTAAATTGCCTCCCTTATTAAATCTGCTGCTGAGGCCACAAAATTAAGGAGTCATAGTTTAATGCCAGGTGTAACTACTCTGTATCTGAATGTTGAAAAGAAAACCATATTTTTATAGCAGAAGAAAAAGTTAGTTTGAGGAAGAAATGGAAGAAAATAAAGAAGGCCTCCCTCCCTGGTTTTCTGCTTTTGTATATAGCAATACATCTTTTTAATGTAGTTTCCATTTTTAAAACCCATTAGCCATCTGGGAAATTTTTTTCAATGATTTGAGAGGTTACAGTTGGGATGAGATTTTTCTCATAAATAACCAAAGCCTGTTCCACAGGAATAAGAAGGCTTTCTTATTTTTTAATGAGTCATATTATTAAAGCAATTATTCCCTGATGCAACCAGCATTGTTTAGTTTTCTTATTTTTTATTATTAGTAAGTAAAGAAGGGCACAATCTGATGCCAAAGAAAGCCAAGTGGATTTCAAAGGAGAATAGAGCTGAAACCAAATTTGAGAGTTGCTGACTTGGTGAACAGTAAGGAAAATAGCAAACAAAAAGCAATGTGAATAACGCTATTGCCCTCCGAGCAGGAAGCAGGGGGCTTATTCTTTCTTCCTGGGCTGTCCTCATGGATACCATTACTACCCTCTTGGAAACTAGTGTACATCAGAACTTGCAGAAAAGGAGTGCCATAGAGTGATGTTGAGGCAAAGTTCATTCTGATTTCTGATCAAATATGTCTTTCATGTCCACAGCAGAAACCACAGAGGGATCCACCTGCGCAAACCCGTGACCAGTGCTGGTCCCTCCCCTGTCATTCTTCCTTAAATGACACCTTATTTTCAAAGAAAAGTGAGAAGGACTAAATTCTCCAGAGGACAATATGGTCCAAGCAAGAAAAGTAATTCAGTAAACAGCCAAATAAGGCATTGGGTATTCTCTAGACTTTGAGAATCAGTTTAACACAAGGCACTTTGATGAGACAAAGGAAGGTCAGAGAAAGACTTCAAGAAATACTAGATATGCCAAGTGGTCTAAACCAAGGTTTGCTAACTCTATCCTATGGGCATCTTGTGCCTGGTGATTCTTTGTCTTGGGGCCTGTCCTTGGTACTGTAGAATGTTTAGTAGCATGCCTGGTCTCCACACACTAGATGTCAGCTCCTCTCAGGCGTGACAACCAAGACCATCTTCAGACATTACAATGATCCCTGGGAATGCACCAGCCACTCCCAGTTCCCAATCATTGTGTAACAAACGTGATTTCTGTAGAGTACAATCTGTGCCAGAAGGGAGGAACTGCAAAGTGTTTGAAGAGAATAGATGATAATTCTGCTGAATTTAGAGGGAAACTATAACAGCAAACGTAATATTAGAGTTGTGAAATACGATTTTCCACCCACAGGAAAAATGCTAATCTATGTACAAAGAACAAGGCAGATCTAGGAATATCTTTAGAAGGCTTGGGTGCACAGCATTCTGGGAAAATGGGTGAAACTTTAGAGGAATACTGGAGGCAATTGTATAGCATATTGTATGTTCCATCTAAATCTGAATGGGAAATGTGAGTACTAGTCCCCAGAAAATGAAATGGTACTGATGATTCCTAAACAGGGGAGAGAGAATAATTAATAAACCAAAGGGGTGACATGGAAAATTATCTGGTAATGCACATATCTCTTTGAATGTAGGAGAGACAGCTGCTTAAGGGAACCATTTGATGGCCATCACAGGATTGGAGAAAACGGATGTCTTGTTTAAGTAAAATGAAGACATGTTAACATGGAAAATCCAAAGGGGATGTGATTGCTCCACTTACTGGATTAGGGGGACATTTACATGAAGGACAATTGGTAAGTGAAAATGTTCAAGAAATTTTTACATTTTTTTTCCATACCGTGCTAAATTTCAGCACATAATTACATTTGCATCCCTCTTTTATGTTAGGTAATCTAAGGAAAAGATTTTGCAATCTGAATTATTTTCATACACAAGTTTTAAGTGTGTGTGTGTGTGTTAGAGAAAGCAAAACAACTGTGAGAACCACAGTTATGGAATAAAGAGGTTTAAAAACACATCGGGCCCAGGCATGCTGGTTCAGACCCCTAACCCCAGCATTCTGGAGTCTGAGGCAGGAAGACCCAGATTCAAACTCAGCGTGAGTAACTTAGCAACCTAGCAAGACACTGTCTCAAAATAACAAATTAAAGAAGGCTGGGGATGTAGCTCACTGTGAAGGTCCCTCGTTCAATCCCTAGCACTACAAGAGCAAACAAGCAAAGAATTCAATCTGATCTGGCATCCCAGAAACATAAATAGGAAATGTATCCTCTGTGTAGCCCTTGTACAATGTTGCACTGACTTTAAGACGCCACACACGGATTTTTCCTCTTCTGTCCTGTATGAATCTAATACATCTGCATGTTAATCAGCTTTTGATTCTGTTTGCTGCTAAATTTTTAAAGCTCAGGAAGCAATTTTAATCTAAATTTCTCAATAGTAATCATCACTCCGTTATAGCCTGCTGAAGATTCCTAGTTGACAGACTCATTCTCATTGTTAACTAGTGTAAGCATTTCATGAATAACTTATTGCTAACACCTCCATGTGCAAGAGTGTGATGACTCCAGGCAAAATTTTTCCAAAAAGTGTGAATCTCTGTGACAAAACAAGCAAGCTGTGGTCTCCAGGGAGCTGCATGGATACTCGCTCTATTTTCACTCAGGAGTGAACCTCTAACTTGCAAATCACTTCTGAATTTTAATGCCATCTTTCCCAGTGGATTCCTGTGTAGATGGCTTTGTTTTAAGTGACTTGAATTCATGTTCTCTCTCAACTCCAGTGAGTTATTACAATACGGCTTCAATTTAGACATCACACAGGACACATCAGTTGTACCTCTTAGGAGAATGATTTCCAAACTGTGCTTCCAGGGTGGATGGAAGAGGGGCAGCTCAGGGCAGTGGGGAAATACAGAGCGGAGAGCAGAGAGGAGTGGTTTAATTTCTTTTACATATTGTCCAGAGTCTAAAGAGATTTCAGTGATGACTACATACTGGATGGGCATTCCAGAAATAGATGTGTCCTCTTAATCATACCCTGAGTAGAGGCTCTAATTATGGGATTCCAAAATAGATGTGGGAAATGAATTTGTATCTCACATTTATTTTGTTCTCTGATCTTCACTGAATGATACAGGATAATCTCATGACTATAGCACTGCATAGTAGGAATCCCAGATTAGAACTCAAGTGGTTTCCAACAGGCTCTGTGAAATGAATTTCGCATTATCTACCCCAGATTCCTGTGCTGAGGGTTGTGACTACTCGATGAAATATTAATTTTAAATACGCTTTGTAAGCTGTAAATGACTGGTTATGGGACAGTGCAATTTAAGCAAAAATCCCCCAAAGTCGGCAATGTATGATTCCTCTTCCCAGAAGTTAATGATATTATATCTCTGATACCTTCCACATTTTTGTGTAAGAAATCAAAATATTTATTCAGTGTATTCATTGTTGAGAGTGCAGTAATTTTCTCAGAATTATCTCCGAGCCACAGCGTTCCCAGCACGCTCTCTGTATTTCTGTGAGATTTTAAATGAATAGTGCTGTAAAACTGTAGCTACTTGCTTTAACCCATCCTTCCCCAGACAGCAATGCCACAATAAAAGTGAGCAGCTCAAGGTTTTCCAAGAGGAAGACCTGATACAGTCAGAATGGGAAAGAATTTTCCATGTGCCAGTTTTTTCTCGCCTGGTAATATTTTCACTTTTTCAAAGGCAAGGCTTCCATGGGATCACAGGTATGTACCACATATTGTACATTACCCGTCAAAGGCAAAAAATGGGGACCACATTGCTAGGGTCGAAAATCATTTTCATTTAAAACTGGCAGCTGGGCACACACGTATAATCCCAGCACTCTGGAGGCTGAGGCAGGAGGATTGTGAGTTCAAGTCAGCCTGAGTGATACGATAGGAACTTTTTTCCAGACAAAGAAATAAATTGCACAGCAGACATAAAGTCTAAAATTAAGAACATCATGGAATCCCTGTATGTCTTTAAATCTAGCTGGATTGGTAAAAATTTCTATCTCCCTCAGAATGTCATGCAGCAAATACATATTCTGAAAAAACAAGTTCGAAGGGTGCCCACTGGAATTGCACACATTCATACATCAATATGCAATAGCTAGAATATTAACTATTAATGAATATCTCCCTGTCTCGTGGTGATGGAAGAAATCTTGGTGCTTATTTATTTAACTGATATGCATGTTTCCAACATGTGTGTTAAGAACCCAGGAACTGAGGCAGGTGTCATTGTGCAAGCCTGTTATCCCAGCACTTGGGAGGCTGAGGCAGGAGGGTCATTGAGTTTGAGACCAGCCTGGCCTACAAACTGAGCTCAAGGCCAGCCTGAACTGCATAGTGAGACCCTGTCTCCATAAAATAAATAAATAAGTAAATAAATAAATAAATAAATAAATAAATAAATAAGAAACCCAAGAACTAAAAACATAGCAGTACACAAAAGACAAAATATTCCAGTTCAAGCAAATTTCATCCTTGTGGGTAGCACCAGGTAGGTGTGTCAGGGTACTTTTATTAAATGAGAGACACTAACTACTATTGGTGATTCTGTCAGGTAAATATCTACCTATAAACATTATCATGGTTTTACTCATAAATCTTTCTCTCCTACTACACAAAAGTGACTACTGTCTCCAGATAGCATAGATGTTATAGTTGCCCTTTATATAAAAAGGTTTGGCATACTCAGATTTCAACGAACCATGGGTCAAAAATATTCCAAGAAATTTGCATGAATAGTGAAAACATACACTTTTCTTTGTCATTATTCCATATGAACACAATATAACTACATTGTTACAGGTGTTAAAAGTAAGCCATCGATGATCACAAGTAGAGGCTGGGATATGCACAGATGTTTATGCAGATACTATGCCTTTTGATACAAGGGATTTGAGCATCTCCAAATTTCAGCATCTGCAGGAGCCCATGAGATCAGTCCCCATACACGCTGAGGGACAATTCTCTGTACACTGTACGATATGCCAGGAGTTTCAGATATTGGACTCATCTCACAGAGTGACAATTTCCATGTTAATTTCATAATAGCCAACTCATTCCTCTCACTTCTTGTGTCTTCTTCACTCTACCCCATCAGAGGCCAAGTTCACTTTGTCCAACACAAAACTCATTGTATTTCCTCAACCAGCAAAAATTCCCCTTTTTCCTTTCATGCTGGTGCTATTGATCTTGCTGGAAGTCAGTCTGTCTTTGTGTCTGCCTCTCTATCTCTCTGTCTTTCTGCCTCTCTATCTCTCTGTCTCTGTCTCTCTGTCTCTGTCTGTGCCTCTGTCAGTCTCTGACTCTCTGTCTCTCTGTCCCTCTCTCTGGGAACTGAATCCAGAACCTCTTCACTGAGCCACATCACCAGACCTTTTAAATTTTATTTGAGACAGTCGTGCTACATCACAGAATCACCCAGGTTGGGCTCAAACTTGCGATCCTCCTGCACGTGGTCTTTTTTAAATCCACATATCACCCTGTTTCCGCTGTTTAAAACCTTCCATTGACTTATTTCTTACCTACTAGAAGTCAAGCTCCTTAGCATGGTACACAAGTGTCTTCTCCGGTCTTCTCCCCTCCTCCCTTAGCTTTGATTTTGCCTCTTCTTTGACCCATGCTCCTTTGGCAACCTCCCATTCACTCCTCTGAGTTACCTACCTGACTAGAGCCTCTACTCCCAACTCTGGCCAGGCCCTTTTTACAGAATGCATTCTCCTTCTACTCTACTTGATGGAGAGCAGTCCTCAGCACTGTTCTCAGCACTCCTTTGAGTAGAGGACTTCGCAGCATTGTGTTTCAGAGAGCTTCACCTGAATCCTGTTAAAGCCACTCTGACCCCTGCACCTGGCAGCTTTAGGTACTCACTGTCATTCATCCTACCAGACACACAGTACTCTAAACACCTTCTTGTCTCCTATGGGACAGTTACCTGTACCCATGGGAAACACTTGACTGACTCACTTATTGTCTCCAGCATAGGGTCCAGCTCATACTCTGAGGAGATGTCATGTTCAGAAATCCTTGGTAGAAATCATGAGTTGGATACAGATCACCTTTCAAAATGGCATGGTGCATATATTCAAAAAGACGTGGCTGTTCATAGTAGTGCTCCAGCTGAATGCATCCTGAAGCAGATTCCTTGTGAATTGTAGATCTCTCCCCGAAGTAACAGTTCTAAAGATTTTAATGCATCTGTACTCCTAGAAAAATTCAAAGTCAAAAACTCTTTGCTCTGGAATTTTGCTCCGCTAGAATTCGTGTCGAAGTAGGAAGATGTTTCCTGTACATCAGGCTGTCTGCTCAAGAGGAGAAGCCACAGCACATCTCAATGTGTCCCATAAGCAAAGATGAAAGAAAGAGAAGGAATTCTCAGGAACTTATCCAGTAGGAACGCTGCTTTTTGAAGCCAAATTCAAATCCTTGTTAACAGCAAAAAACATCTTCTAGAACCTCCCAAACCAAGGGGGGTGAGGGAAGCCATTCACAGCTAGGTGGTTTTCAAATTCACTTGTTCCTGGATGAATGTGATTTTTGCATCATTGAAAGTTGCTTGCTATTGGCCTCTTGATGTCTTTTATATGATTGTTGTTCCTCTGCTCCAAAACAGAAAACACTTCAATCTGCACCAAAGAAAAGCAGAGAATGGAATCTGGTTGAGGATGCCGTACAGGCTGGGCAAGTGAGACGTGCAATAGGAGAACGTATGTTGTATAGACTTAATTTACTGGCAAAAGAGGCAAATGATAGAAATAGATAAGACTGCAATACATAGACAGTGAGACCTCAATGTTCCTGCCAGTGCCCAAGTGTTAAAAATATTTTCTCAGTCATCTAGATATTAACTTGTCAATGTTAAAAATATGACCATTAACAGAGTGTGATGGTTGATATGTTGTGTTAACTTGAGGAGTCTAGAAACTTAAGTGACTCAGCAGTTCTTCATCTTGTGGTGAAAAGGACAAGACCCTACCACTGTAGGATGCTGCTCATTGTGTCAACTTGAGAAGTTTAGAATGTTATCTACGTGACTCAGCAGGGAGCCAGGGCCTTTACTTTGTATTCATCCTGAACCTGTGCAAGAGGAGGGCATGGAGATGGTATAGGCATGGGCTGACAGCTGGTTTAAAACATGAGAGAGGGAAAGAAGCTTTCTTCTCTCCTTTTTGCTCTTACTGCTTTTGCTGCCTTCTGCCACCTTGAAGTGTTGCCCCTGTACTATGTGCCACCCTGCTGTGGAGCCAGGTGATTATGTACTGAAACTTCCATGAACTGTAAGCTAGATAAATCTTTCCTTCCTTAATTATGGGCACTGGGTATTTTGTCTCAGAAACAAGAGATAAGTAACCAAGACACAGAGTAATAGAGAAAGAAAATATGATATTTACATGGGTCAGAGAATGACTCTCCCATAATAAAGGAAAAACTTGAGTCATTTGTAGAAAAATGGATTTCCTAGAGACAAAAATGTCAAATGAAATAAATCAGACATGCAGCCTTAAATATCACATAGTTACTCTTGTATGAGAAACCTGAGGAATAAATTATAAAGCAAAATAAAACAAAAATAATAGGAAACAGGGAACTCAATCTTTTGCAAATGAAAAAGTAGTCAAGGAGGGGAGAGGAATGGGTTCTAAAAAGAATTGAGATGTGTTATGCACAGGTTTCAATTCCCTGTGATGAATGTCATCAATATGCACTGCAAACATGTACTACTAAAGAAAAAACATTTTAAAAATACCCATCCACTTTAACAAGCTGATCCATTCTGCATATGCCTGCGTTAAAAAACAATCTCTGTCACATATACACATTGACACATAGACATTCAGCCATACGAATATGCCTATGTTCAGACTATGCATTTAGAGTGGAGATCACGGGGAAAAATAAAGAGAAAATAGGAAGTCTGTTAGTCTGTGATGCTCACACATCATGAGACTTTAAACACCTCAGTCATCCTATTCTTCTGTTCTTCATCTGAAATAAGCAGAAAAGGTCTTGCACAAGAATATTTGAGGCTCACAACTTCAAGTGCCGATGGCATCCAGTGGGGTGATACAAAAGAGTCTTTAAAGGGCTACATTCAAGACTAAGGGAAGGCACTGGACACATGTGTGATAGAGCCAGACTTGGACTCATGCAGTGATAACGTATTTCCTTACTAGGGGAGTTTTTGCTGTTTCCTTGCTGAATCATAAGCTTAACATATACAAGGGAAGACTTGACTATCAACTCCTTTGCAAAGCTCTCAACAGTCCTTGTTTTTATTGTCACCGTTGCTGTTCATATTGTAGCTTCACTTGGCCAAGACTCTTGGGTGCAGAGAACGCAATCTGCTCTATAGTTCAGGCAGGGAAAAGTGTATGGAGAATCAGATAACGCACAGCCATTGGAAAGCATGCAACAGCAGGTGCAAAGATGTGTATCGTGGAGGATGTCCCTAGAGCCAGGGTGCAGATTCCCCCAACAAAGGAGCTGCTCAGTGGTCTTTTGCCAAAGCTAACATCAAAATCGCACTCCTTCTGCGATCATACAAAAACTCCTACTCCAGGAACACACTGTTTCTCAGCCATTGGCACCAGGGGAGTGAATGTCTAGCTCCTGTTGGTATTGCTTGCCTGTTGCTTTACACACACAGGGTTGGCAAGCAGGGATTTTGTGAAAGGACAAGGTGACACCATGGAGATTATAATTTTCCACCAATAGTCCATATGGAGGACTATTTCAGAAGAATGGTTCATCACTTGTAGCTGTTCACTTTAAGGCTGGTGCTTTAAAGATGTGCAAAGGGTATATTTCTACTTTGGGAACTTTCAGAGAGAAATGATTGGTCCAGATGATGGTGAGTGAGTGATGGTCTTGGTGATGTCTTCCTTGGGTAAATTACTTATCCAGGGGAAGTTTGAGAATGTTGCTTTGGGGAGGGACCTTGAAAACAAACTGATAGGAAATCCTATTGTTACTATCCTGGTCCCTCGTGTGGTACTTGTTAGACCAGGCGTGTGGACTCCACTCTCTAACTCTGCTTGCCTCTACTTCACACACTTTTCTTTCATGGAAATTTTCTCCCAAATTCAATAAACATTGCATTTCATTTTGTAGTCCTTTCTTTTCTCTTTAAAAAAATATTGAAGTGGCTAAAATGTTGGAACACACATTCATGGTGGAAGATCAGATAATGTGGGTATACTTTCCAACGACAATTTCCCATTTCGCATTAGGGCACTGTCTCAGTTACTTTTCTCTGATTGTTGGGACAAAATAGCTGACACTCGGCATTAAGGGAGGAAAGTTTGTTTTTTTCACAATTCATGGAGGTTTCAGTCCATACTTGGCTGGTTCCAAGGCAGGGTGGGACATGGCAGACAGCAACAGTTCATGTTGGTGGAAAACAGCAAAAGCAACAAGAGCAAGAAGGAGGAGTGGCAGCTGGAATATCAAGCCTCTCCCTACCTTATATTGTATGCAAGTGTTATGGTTTGTGTTTGAGTGTCCCCCCAAAACCACATATAGTCATGGTGGGCTTTTAGAGTTTATAATTGATTCATGGTCCAATGTTGGAATAATGGATGTGAGTGCTACACCTGAGCTGGGGAGGGAAGTTTGCATACAGTATAAAATAGGGAAAGAGGCTGCTTGCCACGGCTCTTCCCTGTTGCTCTTGCTGCTTTTTGCTGTCTTCTATTACCAAGAACTGTTGCCTTGTGCCATGTTCCACTCTGCCTAGGAGCCAGCCAAGTATGGATTGAAATCTCCACAAACAGTGAGCTAAATAAACCTTTACTTCCTTAATTCTGGGTGATAGGTACTTTCTCTCAGCAATGACAGAAAAGTAGCCAAGAGAGCAAGCTACCCACCCCCGGGCAGGTGTGGCACTCACATCCATAATCCCAGCATTGGATCATAGATCAACCATATACTCTAGAAGCCCACACCCACGATCGCATGAGGCTTTGGGGGACCTCCAGACACAAATCATAACAGGCGCCATATTACATACATGTTGAATGCCTGTGGAGGTCTTTGTGGGCATATCATGCCTCCTCATGTGCCTGAGAGATGTAAGTCACGGAGGTTTATAGATAAGAAATTGTAACAAAACTAGGTGCTTCTGACCTTGGATGGGTATGTTTTCCTTCTGATTCTGCCTGGCATTACAGATCTCATGGAGAAATGCTTTGGGCTGGGCCTGAGAAATAGAACCATAGAAAACATTGGATTGTGTCTGTGAGGCTTTTGGAGGGCCAGGGGGACTGGGCATTGTTGACCATTGAACCTTTTGTTCTGTTTTGAAGCCTTCATTCAGAGATCTGTGAAAACAAATACTCCACACAATCTATGATACCCTGAAGAATCCACCCGCATGTCAGTAATTTTCTTGCTTATAGTATGAGACCATATGCAAGCTGTTGGGAAGCCAAGTGTTTGTCCTGTGAAATCACTTTTTAAACACTTGGTCCTAGCTGTCTCTTACTATGATGGATGCCAGGGGAGATATCTATTTTATCTGAAATTTTGGCACTTGACTGAAGGGAGAATCAATATCATGCATTGCCAATGACCAACAAGGCCTATATGGGATAGAACAGTGGATTCCAGGCAAAGCTACGCCTTGTAATATGGCTGGGTCCACCATCCTACAAACAGATGGCTAAATTGCCTATCGTTGGAAAAGTATGGTTTGGCTTCTCCCGCATCTTCCACAGTTTGCATTTATTAAAGAATGGGCCATGACACCAGTGAGGATTCAGATCACTAGAGCCAGAGCTACCCACAACCCCAAGTCTGAAATTCTTGCCAACTTCCAGGGCTTTCACATGTGCAAGATTTCCTTCCACACTTCCTTGGTTGTGTAGTCTAGCAGCTGGCAAAATAACAAATATGATGGGGAAAAAAATCAAGACCCACCCCCAGGAGGGTCCTAAACTTATTGTAACCTGGCATGGTAGAGATACATAGAATACAGCATTCATAATCATAAATCCATAATGCAATCATTTATAGGTTACCCAAGACATAATCAAGCATGGCATATTTTAGACTGCAGCCTCTCAGGTTTGATGGACAGGGTGTCCTTCCAAAATTTCACAACCAGAAATGAGACTGCTCCCCCTTGAGATACTATCTCCCTCTCCTCTATTACATGAGAAAGTTTCTGTTCACATGTGAGAATATGAAGTAGACAACAAGCTGAAGACCAACATAGCAAAACACTCATAGATCCTGCAACTTGTCTCAAATTTTCTTGGTAGGATTCACCATGTATTTGTTTATTTCTCCTAATATTTCATCCTAAGCTAAGATAAAAATAAATCCAGCCACCCCACATGTATTTTCAGAGAGATAGAAGCTGTGCTTTTCCTCAGACTTGCTGTTGCTTGGATACTGTTGGTGTTGGAATCTTCTCAGGTTTACAGAGATGAGACAGAAGTTCCGATGTGAAGGTCCTCATTTGGTCTCTCATACTCATTATATTTTACATCTAAGTCCAAGCTGCTAGTCCAGCCTATATAACTACCATACTTTCTGAATTTCTATATAGATGGACACATGCAAATGGCCATCAGATGTCTTCCCTATCTTTGATATTTGTAGCAATGCTTTGGAACAGACAGTGTAATCTTCATTGTACCTAATACTCAGTAGGATTTTAATGGATTGACAACTGGTGGTCAACCTATAACTGCCAATGAACTAAGTGAGCACGGTGCTGTGTTGGGAGGTTCACCTGTGGGCTGTTGCCAACAGCATAAGAGGCAGAACTGGAGAAGAACAAGTTAGGCTGTTGGGAGTTGAGAGAGGCTGTTGGGAGCTGGTAGAAGCTGTAAGGAGCTGTTGGCTCTTTTGGAGAAGCTCATCATTCTGGCTTTCCTGATGAACTTGGCTGTTTTCATCCTCCGAGGAGCTTGGGGCCTTGTTGGCAGCGAGAATAATTTCAGTTCACTTTGCAGGAGCTCTGGTCCTCACTTTGAGTATCTCTTCCTGGCTCTGAATGGCAAGAAAGTGTAGAGCACAGTCTCTTGAAGAAGTTTACTGCATTGGCTTGCCTGATGGGAGCTCAGCTGCCTTCACCACTGGAGGAGCTCAGGACCTCACTGTTGCTGAGAATAGCTGTGGTACCTTCCAGGGGAGATATGATTCTCACTTTGAGCATTACTTCCTGGCTCCAGTGCAGATTCCTCAGCCTGCTAGCACAGATCCTTCATCCCACTGGCACAGACTTTCTAGATTCCACCTCTGACCTTTGGACCTTTGCAGCACAGATCCATGAAACAGGCATGCATGAGATACTGTTATGGGCTCTGGGCCTCCACTTGGATTCGTGGGAGGCACTGTTCTACCATCTGCTACCTCTCCTAGATGTCAAACCAGTGCTGTCTCACCTGATCTTGAACTTTGAACATCTAAAAATTTATAACTTCATGCAGTGTGCTGCCTCAGGTATTTTGTTATAGTAATGAAAAGCTGACTAATATGCATGTTCCTCAGGAAGTGTGTATAAGAGCTCTAGTTAATTCAAAGAAAGAGACTAAGAAATTGTGGCAGAGAGGGGTTAAAACGCTTGTTGCAAATGAGAATATTCATGGTGTGGTGAGTCATGATTAGAAGCAGATATCTACAAGGCTCATGCTTTTAATCCATGCCAATGGGCATGTCCATCCCTTCTATTATTCCTCATTCACTCTTCTCTCAACTTGCTGTTCTTGACTGTATTTACTTGATTCAAAGGCATTTAAAGAGTACAGAGTAGATGTAGGATGTGGGTCAGATACAGAATAAATTAGAAAGAGGTAATCCTGGCTTCATACAGCCCATACATGGGCTATTAATTAGAAAATCATACTGACCATAATAATCAATACCAGTATGGTGTATCACAGCAAAACCATAACAGCCACATGGTGAGAACACAGAATTCATCCAGGAGGGATGAGGGCATGCCTCCAGGCAGAAATTACATTTCTGCTGAGACCTAATGTCAGAATCCAAGTGAAAGAGCTACGCAGCATGCTCCAAGAAGAGGTCAATGACATTTGGAATGAGAACTAGTTATAATTAAGTGACCAGGGAAAAGCCAGTACATCTGGAAAATGAGTTGAAGGTGTATTTATGGGACAGTTTGGCCAGACGGGAAAGCTGGACATCAATAGATGAGGTTAAAGAGGGAAATGGAAGTGGGGAATGTACATCAAAGTTGAAATCAGGTGCCATAAAAAAATCCAGTCATTGTCTATTCTGAATGAGGCTGAATAGGACATAAGAATAAAGGGGTCTCCTTCTCACCCTGTCAGGAGACACACTGTGGATTAGTTCCCCATTCCCCATTTCAATTCTGCTCTTCTTCTTTAGAAGGTCACAGATTCACAGATGCATCCCCCAACCCCAGCGAGCTCTGCTGTGAATGGCTTGCAAAGATCCTCTAGCTCTTCCTTTCACTATAATGTTTTCTTGAACTCATCTTATCGTCTTACATTTTTACTCAAAACGTTCCTCCCTCTTTTATCTCCATGGTCCTCTGGTTGTAGGACTTGGGTTGACTGTCATGATCAGAAGAGGTGGCTACAATTATGTTTGCCAGAGGATATCTGAATAAGAATTTATGTTGCCAGATACATACATGCTCTCTTAGTAACCAAAGAATGAGGGTATTTTTTACCACATGGTCTATTTTATATGTGATTTCAACAGAGACCCTCTTGGTAGATTCTTCTTTTATATCATGAGTCATTTATTCATCTTTATTGATCATCCACATAAAGAAGGCACTGTATTTTCCATGAATTCTGGAATAAATATCCTAGTGGCATGCAGTAAACACATGTCATTTTATACCATATTTTTGTTGACTAATATCCATCTCGGGGGGGAGGGTGTCATTTTTACTTCTCTGCATTTTTATAGGTTTTTGTGACAATTTAAAAGGTTTCCCTTTTGGATGTCACTGTCATGGGTTATCAACACTGGATTTCCTAAAGGGATTAAGTCAGTGCATTGGAGGAAAATTGCTGTAAGAACGTAGAAATTCCTGAGATAATTCAGGCTTTTCATATTCCAGTCCCAATTTCTATTTGGTAGACTCTGTCTCTCCTGTAGGGTAGAAGTTAAAATGGAATGGACCTTTAAAAGAAAGGAAGAAAAGGGAAAGTTTAGAAAAAATTAGAAGTAATGGAGTAGTGATTTTTGAGTCCATTTATAAGCCAGTATACATCCTGGTTTGGAGGAATGTCACAGTAATCAGACAGAGCTCTTGCCTTCAAAAAGTTCTTGTTCAATTTTTTGATTGAACTCAGGTAGTTTGATTGATCCCTCTGGATCAATTTATTGGATCTATGTACTGGATTCTTTCAGAAGCTGGTGATAACATCTTAAGGTAATTTCACCACAGATTTCATCTCCAATGAAATAACTCAGGAGCAGAGAAACAAATACTGACTAGTCTCAGTTCTACCATCTGTCACCCATTTGTGGAAGCTAAAAAAAATGTGTAGTTCAGAGAAGTATAAGGGGACATGTGATCAGTAGAGGTTAGAAGGGTGCAGGGAAAGGGAATAGTTGGTGTCAAAATGTAGTTAGATAAGAGGAGTAAATTCTGGGGCACTATAGTTTAGTAGGGTGACTTTAGCTTACAGCAATTTGTCACATATTTAATAATGAACTAGCATAGAGGAGTTCTAAGCTTACCAACACACATAAACGATAAATGTTTGAAGACATGAACCTGCTAATCATCTTGGTTTGATCATTATAAAATGTATAAATATATTATCAATTTCTAGTCCATAAATAAGTAGGGTTATGTGTTAATTAAATATATACATATATAGTCATTTTTTAAAAGAAAATCCAGCCAATGGAAAAAAGATATATCCAGTCAATTTGAAGGTTTACCTTTGGGTATACATATGAATATTTCCATTCAGGCATTATATTATAAGACTATACTCACATAACTAACGACTACTAAGTTATACATTTGTGTGTTTTCTTGGAAAGCATCTATGAATTTTTAATACTTAGGGCATACTTATAATGTGCTAGGTATTTTACCTCATTAATGATTTAATTGCTAAAAAAGGTTTGTACTAATATTATTTGGGCAATTAAATGCATATATCTTTTACTCTGAGTAACTAATTTAAAGATAACGATATGCAATGTCTTAAACTTTGTTACCTCCCATTATATTGCTTTGGAATTTTGTTTTTTGTTCTGTTTTGTCTTTTTTCTTTAACATAAAGAAAATGCCTAGTCTGTGTTATTTTCACCAATTTTACAAATGAGAAAAATGAAATTACAGAGGTGTTAAAGAATTTTCTAGCATTGCAAGAGGCAGAATGGAGCCCGACATGGAGCTTTCTGTCCACAGTTACATCCTCCATGAATTATGAATGCAAAAGTTATGCAACACATGTTTATGTGAGCTAAGCTCTGGCATGCTATGAGCTAACAATGCTGGTGAAAATTCACACATACGTCCCACATTATGTATATCTGTGGTTTTACCATTAGCCAATAGAGTTTAATGTTTTTTGAAAGATTAGCATTTCAAAAGTCTTTACATTCTTAAAGAGGGAGAAAACTGCGTCACACAGTTAGAAACACAGGACACATTCAATAACTGATTGCAAAATGAGTTGAATTCAACTTGCAAAACTATTCATCATCTCCAATACATACCTACCATGTAAAAACAAGGATCTCTGAGACACAGAATTAAACCTCTTTTCACCATTTAATATAATTCTTTTAAAGATTCAGCTTGCACTCTTAGCAGCTAAATTCAGTAAGAGGACTGAATATGTCCACTAAGCTCCTGGCTTTATTTATGTGCATCTGTGGCATTATGGCCACACATTATGATACTATATAAACCCACCCCATTATGGCTACTCATACTTAATGAGGATGAGTGGATCCTTGATGTACTCTGGCATCAGAGAGACAGAGAGTTACTGATAGGCATGTTCTCTGCCTCTTGTTCACTTTCTCTCCATAGTGAAAAAGTTGAGGTGATCTAGGAATGGGGGTACATGAGCACCTGGGCTATTTTGCAGGTTCAAAATCAGCCAATTATCTTCAGAAAGGAGCATAAATATATAACAACAAAGTCGTGTTGTATTGTAAAAATATAGACTTGAGAACCCCAGTTCAATTTGATGATGATAGCCATTACACGGTCTACATTCGTACCAAATGATGACGTCATACACCTCAGGTATGTACAATTTTAACTGTCAGTTTCATCTCGATGAAGCAAGAGGCGTTCAGAGATAGTAAGGTAGCCACTGTGGAAATCAGTGTGAACCTTCTTCAAAAAATTAAAATTAGAGTTTCTACTTCACCCAGTTATAACTCTTCTGGTTTTTTGCAAAAGAGTTAAAGTCATGGTAATATAGTGATACATGCATATTCATGTTTATATCAGCACAACTTTAAGAGCTAAATTTTGGAGGCAGTCTATATGTCCATCACTGGGTAAATGAATGAAGAAAATGTGGCATTGCCGGGTGTGGTGGCATATGATTGTAATTCCAGCACTCGGAAGGCTGAGGCAAGAGGATTGCCATGAGTTCGAGGCCCGCCTGAGCTACATAGTGAGTTCAACAGCCTGCACCATAAAGTGAGAACCTGTCTAAAGAACAAAGAAAAGGTGGTACTGACCCACAGTAGAGCATTACCCTACCATAAAGAAGAACAAATGAGTCATTTGTAGAGAAGTGGATGCACCTTGTGATAACAATGCTAAGTGAAATAAATCAGACACTTAAGATTAACTACTGTGTACTTTCTCCTACAAGAGAAAGCCAATGTGTATAATACTCAAGAGCAAAGAAAAGGACAGATGATAGAAACAAGGAAGTGGGAAGGGATTTGTGAATATGAGAAGGGATTCTGGGGATTGTGGGAGACCAGAGCCAAGAGAAGGAAGGCAGAAGGAAGGAGAGGGGAAGAGAAGGGAAGGGAGGGGAGGGCAGAGGAGAGGAGAAGAGAAGATAGAAAAGGAAAGGAAAGGGAAAATAAGTAAAATGCATAAAGATGCAATATATATATATATATTAATTGCCCAAAATGAATACATTTAATATGAATGACAAACATATACCAATAAAAGAGGAAGAGAAAAAGGAAAGAAGAAAGGGATGAAAGAAAGAAAGAAAGAAGAAAGAAAGAAAGAAAGAAAGAAAGAAAGAAAGAAAGAAAGAAAGAAAGAAGGAAGGAAGGAAGGAAGGAAGGAAGGAAGAAGGAAGGAAGGAAGGAAGGAAGGAAGGAAGGAAGGAAGGAAGGAAGGAAGGAAGGAAGGAAGGAAGGAAGAATGAGGTAAAAAGAGCTCCAGTTCAATTCACAAGTCGCCACTATCCCTCTTGCTGTTGATGGCTCCTCTGAAACCAATATGCTTCCCAGCAGACTAAGTGTTCAGAAGACATAGAGCAGATCTGTTTTTCTTCCCTCACCTTTGCAAGCTACGGCACTACACATATTCATGGGGCATGGCACAAAATAAGTGTGCAGCTGTGTACACAAATACTCACACAGTACTGTAAGTGGCCAAGGATGTAATTATTTTTACCAGCATGTACTGTACTGAAAACCCAGCCTAGCACAAGAGTGGGCAACATAGATACCTGAAGTGAGCACAATTAGTCTCAACAATTATTATTTGTGTTATTGTTATAAACACTCAGTAAACACTCATTAAATGCATTGGGTTCCATGTCCTCTAACACCCTAAGTGCTCTGTCATCCAGTGTCCTACATCCAAGCGCGTACTCCTCTTTTTGTCAACTTTTGTCCTGGAAAGGGACCCTAATTGTGCAAGAACAAGTCCAATAGAATAGATGTGAAGATCCATGTCTCCTTGCAACATAAAACGACAAGAAATATTTCCTCACAAAAATGAGGCACACAGAGTTGTCACACAAAAGACACTCTGATGGTATATGTCACAGAAAATGAAGAAGTACATCTGAAAGGGACAAAAAGAGAATTCCTGCCTTCCTCCACATGCCCCAGCCAGGGCTGGGACAAAGGTAAGCAAAGTGTGGCCCTTGTTTGCTCTGCACGTAAACTTTAACAGGTCATACGCACACACACACACACACACACACACACACACAGACACACACTCACATACACACCCTTTATTCGTGCAGATATATTAATTTAATTCAAATATTGCTTCAACTCAATATGGATGCAAAATTGTGCATAAAAATACCCAAAATTTGAAATAAAGACTCATTGATTTTTTGCCTTTGCCTTAAACTCCAATCGGCTCTTAGGAGTCGCAATTGTTCCTATCTTCCATGTCAAAGTTTCCTGCTTATTTCTTCAAGGATGTTTCATAATTTTAATTCTTTAAAGATATCACAATATGGGTGGGAATATAGCTCAGCAACATGATGCCTGCCTGGCAAGCGCAAGGGCGTGAGTTCTATTCCCAGGAGTAAAATGAAATAAAATAAAATAAAAATCACATTAGTGGATTATGTGTCTCAATGACAGAGTTAAATTTTGCAGTGCAAGTGGTCAACAAATTACAAATCACTTGCCACACCTTAACTGTTGTCTTGTTACTAACCCCCATGAAAAAGTGGAAAAGCTTAACATAGCCTGAAAAATATTTCTGAAACTTTCAGAAAACAATGAAGTACTCCAAGAAAAATATATTCTTACTAAATGGCAGAATAGTAAAGTGGAAGCATGTGTTCATAGTGTACCTCAATGCAGTATTCTTTTACACACACACACACAGTCTTGGAGCTTAATCAAACCTAATTTCATTAAATCTGAATAGTTTTTAGAAGGATCGGACTTGAGTAACTAATTAAAGAACAACTCATAGTAAGAGTTCCATCCTGGAAGATGTGCTGAGGGTGTATTTTGCATACACAAGTAGCAGAAATCCCCACTTGAGAATAATGTACTCTTAAAAGCTGAATCAACAGTAGTTTTGTACCTATTTTTTATGCTTAATAATTGATACAATTAGAGGAACTTTAGTCAAGAAAATTCTCAATCTTTATTGCTTTTTCGTCAGTGTTGTGAATTTCATTAATTTCTTTTAGTAGTAGAGGTTTGAAGTGCATAATTATTACATTCCTCATCCAACTCAGTCCTTCCCATTTGCAAAAAGATCTTCTCCCTATTTCTTATTATCTACCTTTTATTTTACTCTTTGATTTATTTATACTTTGGATTTCTCATATAAGAGGGATCACATAGTATTGAAATTTGAGGCCCTGATGTATTTTGCTTAATATTATGATCTCAAGGTGTGTCCACTTTCCTACAAATGAGTCAGATTTATCTTTCATCATGGTAGGGTAGTACTCTGTTGTATATAACTACCATAGTTTCTTTACCCATCCATCTGTTGATGGATGTATAAGATGTCTCCAGGACTTGTGCTGCCATAGGCGTAGGCATGCATGATCACTGTATTATTATTTGTTTATCTTTCAAGAAGATACTAGATGGGTAAAAGCTGAGTAAGATGGAATTTCTAGCTTTTATTGTTTTTGGAATCTCCACACTGCTTTCTCTAGTGGTTGTACTGATTTACATTCCCGCTAGCAATGTAGAAGTGTCCCTCCCTGCCCCCAACCTCGGTAGCATTGGTTGTTATACATGAAACTTGTTCGACATCTCTGACCATTAGAGATATGTGAATTATAACCACACTGACATTACATCTAGCCACAGAAAGAATCGCTCTCATCAAGAAATTAAATCATAACAAATATGATCTTGGAATTGTCCAAAGCCTGACCAGCATTTACATTCCCAAATAGCTTCAAACCTGTCAATGAATTTACTTAATTTTTTGTTTTTATATCTATGTAAGTGGATCTTTCTGCCTGTTACCACTTTCATTAAAATCACCCTGTCATACACATGTGACTCTATGCACACTGTATCAGCTTCTCCTCTAAATCCTATAGAGTTTGTCTTTAGGGCATAATTATCATTTATTTTTGTATTTGTAAGCCTTGGCTTTGCATTTATTTTGCAAACACTTTGTGGATTGGGGCTGGGGATTTAGCTCAGCGGCAAAAGCGCCTGCCTGGCAAGCACAAGGTCGTGAGTTCGGTTCCCGGTACCAGAGAAAAACCAAAAAAAAAAAAAACACTTTGTGGATTAGGCCTAAGTGCTTTTATCACCCACTTACTTTGGTTTTAAAACAAAGTGTTAACAAGGTATTTGCCCTATAATATTAATATACAAACTCTAAATGCTTCCATTTTTTTTTTTAATTGAGAACTGCAGTATGCAAAATTAAGGACCATGAGCTACCACAGTTCTGCGCTTTCCTCATTTTGGTAAATGCACAGGCATTCTCTCAAATATTGTACTGAATTGGAAGGTTTTTTTTAATCCATTGTGTGAGAATGTTACAGATTTTAAGCATATGGCGAAAGCAAACTTCTTTTTCTCCCTGGCAGATGAAAGGAATATAAAACAACAGATTGGCTTTCTGGGCATGAATTTCAGGTTGAAAGAAATACAGAGTCACATATGATAAATGAGAAGGGAAAAAAAAAAACCCAAATTCTCATGAATCATGAGTAGTGTTGAAGCGTTAAATTATGGAGGTTTCATCCCTGGAAAATATATAGTAAGCAAAAGTTGCACATTTGATTCCCATCAATTTCTTTTTCTCATCTAGATTACTGATCACTTTATGTGCAATATTCCACGAGATAGTGTGGAATCTATCTCTTTTAATAACATATTTCCACGTATTTTATTTGGTTAAATATGTGAGAGTTAAAAGCTATGATAGATATGCCTAGCCGATCTGCATGAATGGTATGTTGGTTAATTTATGTCTGAGGTATACAGCCTTGCTTTGGTACATTGTATAATTCTTTGCAATGATAGATATTACATACATACATACAGCCATACATTCATGCCTATGTTTCTCTTAGTTCCAGAGTATTTTTTTTTATTTCTCCATGGGAGCCAATTGGTCATTCTTTCTCCTTGCAAAACTTCTCTTTTATTTTCTTTTACATACAATTTTCTCACTCTCATTACACCATTTCTCCTATTTTCAAGCACAGAACTTTTTCTTTATGGTCTACCACATTCATATGTTTGATACATGTCAAAATGTCTGTCATGAGCTACACTCATCAAACAAATATGGACATGTTCCCTTCTGCATCTTTTTAAAAGTTTCTGTGGATCAGGAATGCATTTGGGACAGATAACCAAATTCTTTCAATCTCACCACATGGATTTCTTAAGTGCTTGGTGATGGTATGTTTCTAACAGCCCACAAAGAAGGTGGCTGTATGTCCTGTAATACTCCAAGCAATGGCCTCTTTATGTTCAGGCCAGGAATGGTCCCTGGGTTGGTTCAAGCCCCTGGGCATTTAAGGCAATCACAGAAAGCCTTTAGGATCCAGTACTGTGCCTTCATATGCAGTGAATTATTCTTTTTCAACACAGTCATGCTACTAATGCACACAGACCTGCCTGACTTGCTTGTTTTCCAAGCTTTGCCAAAAATAAATCCATTCCTAGGCTGGCTCATTTGATTGTCATCAGCTGAAGTATATACCTAATTCTATTCCAGGCTGTGAAGCATCTCTCCAACTTGACTATCTACAAACGTAGAATCTGGGGCTGGAAATAAGGATAATCTAAGAGACTGGAAAATGGTAGAAAGGCAGGAAGCTTTTCCCTTTTGTTTTTCTTTCTTTTTTTTTTTTTTTCTTTTTCTACTGCATCAAAGTCTTAGCCATGCATGCATGGGTGCATGTATCATAGTGTACACACACTGCACACATGTATGGACCCAAGCTGGAATATAAACTTTTTCTTAAGCCACCATCCTCTGTTCCCATATGTTCCTATAGTAACAAATAATAGAAAACACATTTCCATAGACTGCATATGAAAGATTCAGTGCCACTGAGCAGAACAAGCCAGATGGCCACACTAATTTCCAGTGGGCGAGAAACACCATGTATCGTAAAGGAGGTATTCAGAATACTATAAACAGCTTTATGACTACTGAGTTGTGTTTTCCTTTGGATTCTTCTTAGATCCTGTTTGTTTGCTTATTGGGAAGAACAAACTTTATATTTTAATAGCCTCACTTGACTATATGTTTTCTTTGTGGATAAGCTTTTTGTGTCTTATTTGAACATTTTTTAATATTTGAGAGCCATAATACTCCCATCTGTCATCTTGTATTTTACACTTTTGCTTTTTGCATTTATCCCAATGGGAGATGTCTGTAGTATATGGTGTGAGAGAACGATTATGGTGGATATTATTAGTATGTCTTTTCTTTCTTTTTTTAAGAGTCAGAAAATTTATTGGACAAAAGGAATGGGGAATGAGAATGAGGGAATGGAGAATAGGAATAGCTCCTGATGGGGTATATATACATATACCGTTAATGGGTATATATATATATATATATACACACACACACACACACATATATATGTATATATGGCTTCCTCCACATTTTTCTCCTCCTCATTGTGAATTTGTCAGTAGCAACACTAAGGTGTAGTAACACCTTAGTTTGCAAGCACAATTCATCCTAAAATCATGCTTGTAATCCAAATCCCGTGCATATCAAGCAAATTTCTCCATAAAAATAATGGAAACTCAGATATCATTTGCAATCCAAAAATATTCATGGAAAACATTTATAATACTGTAACATAACACAAAATAATAAAGAAAATATAAAGAAAAATAAACAAATTAGCCTGCAGTTACCTTGGAAAACCCTCATGGCCGGTGTGAGGGAGACAAGAGAGAGGAGGGTCACTGCCTAGGACAACTTTCATTATCATTGATGAAGTCACTGCTATCTTTTGGCTTTGTGGAATCTACTTTTCATGGAAGTTTAATGGAAAACCTATCTAATGACACTTGCTTTTACCTCCTTTTGGGAACTTTGCAGGAAAATGTCATTGCTTTGTTGTTAAGCAGGTTCATCACTGTCTGTGCTACAACCTTTTTCAGGTGGTATTTTCTACTAAATTTTGCACTGTTTCCCACATTTTACACAGCTCCCTCATCTCATTAGAAGTAAGGGATTCCTCCATCTTTTTCTCCTCTTCACTGTGAATTTGTCAACATCTCTTCCTGCTTCCGATTTTCTTGTTCTGAATAATATTGTTAGATGCAATGGGAGTTTAGAACGTTTTAATACTGTCTGAGTAAATACAATCTATTTCCATGTATTATGCAGAGCTTTCCTGTGATATCATTTTCCCTTGATAATCAAAAATACATTTCCCTAATTCCTTGACTTAATGTGAACTTGGACTCTTCCTTAGTACCCCACTTCCACAGTTATGTAAGGTTGGACCCTTCAATCTTCTTTGGCTTGACACAGATCTCAACCCATGGACATGCACTTCATTTGTGGGCAATCAGTAAAATTACTGAGCTACAGAGAGCAGTTCCAAGATCATTCATTTACCTGTTAGCTGTCTAGCATTGTGTTGCTTCTTAATTTTCCACTTTTTTATCCATATCCACTTCTGCCAGGAAATCTATTATCTGCTACACTTTAGGTGGGTATTCAGCCTCCCGCCTGCATGGTGTAGAGTTTTAAATTGCGCTCCGTGCAACTTCCGTCTCTCTTGCACGGATTCACAGATCTTTTTATTAGCAGTCGTTATCAGTTCCTTTTCTATTCAGTAACATTTCATGCTCCAGGTATAAAACACATGGTCCAGACCTTTTCAGAGAGTGAGCATTAAACTGTTGCCTCTTTCTTATCTTTAAACATATACGCAGGGCCCATGTAAAGACGTGTAGTTGTCATGTGTTTTAGTATAATTTCACCTTTGCTGACTATAAAATGTAGAAATTAAGACCATGTGTTGACAGAGGGATGAGGAATAGTTCCTTTTGCACAATGTACAGTAAAGATACTTTTCACTAACCACAAAGATGTGAAACAAGGTCACTTAAAAATAAAGGAAATTTTGGGGCTGGGGATTTAGCTCAGCAGCAAAAGCGCCTGCCTGGCAAGCGCAAGGTCCTGAGTTCGGTTCCTGGTACCGGAGAAAAACCAAAAAAAAAAAAAAGGAAATTTAATAGCATATATAACAAAAAAGCCAGGATGTAGGTTGACCTGAAGATCAATAATGTTATGGGTTCAGATTTCTTGTGTACAGTTCTCATTAATGATCAAATTCATCTGTAATTTGATTGTAAAAAATGGCTCGATATGGGAATGTGCATTTTACACTTCTTTGTTCTGTTGCACATAACCAGTAATGAAAGCCACACTAATTAAAGAAATCAATCTTACCTGTTTGTTCTGACTAAATTAAACTGTCACCTAGATTAGATAACTATCTAGTATGCATTATTTATTTAGTATGTGAACATATACATTTATATATATATATATTAATAGTCTCTTAATGTGTTTATGCATTTCTTCACCAATATTAGCAAGCAGTTCATGATAGACTTTAATTTCTGGCAAATTATGCCCAGGCATGCACATGCAAATTCAGACATTATTATACAAACATATTCTTTTTTACAGTATGTTTGTCTTGTATTAGAAAATTAAAAATAGTCCATTGATTTCTTCAAACTCAATAGGGTTTTTACTGGATTGCATTCAATTAACATATTTGTGCAGGGGATATAGCTCAGTAGCATGCAACCTGCCTGGCAAGTGCAAGGTCTTAAGTTACACATCCAGTTAAAAAAAAAAATACACCCAAAACCAAAACCAAATATATTTATGATTTATAAAATTAAATATGAAAACTCAGGACAATAAACTCTCTTTGCATGTGTTCAAATTTATTATTCTATAGTGCTTTGTAAATTCTAAATTTAATCAGATTTAGCTTTACAAAATAACCACTTTAAGCTTTATTAGGAGCTGGTACTTTTTTTCCTGTTTTCTAAGACATTATTATGACTGTGAAGAAAAAACTTACTGATCTGCATATTTAACTGGATTAATGTTAATACACACTGACAAGACCACTTAGTTTTAGTTTGTTTTTGAGTCTCCAAATAGTCAGCAAATAGAAATACAATAATTCTGTCTTGAGTTTTGATATTAGCATAAATGTCCTTTTTTTCTACATATTCTATTATCCTAGTGAAAATGTTTAACAAGACAGATGAAATTGGATGTTACATTTATTTGTCTAGATGCATTAGATATTTTATGGAACACAGCTATTATTTTGATGTTTATTATTAGGAGAAAATAATATTTATCATATTTCACCACTTCCTCTGTTTGATTTACTTAACTTTTTTATTTGTAAAAGTTGTTTTATTTGTTAAATACCTATATGGTATCCAGAGATGTGTTTACAGATTTTCTGCACGAAATTTTGTTATTAATTATGGATGTTGATAGAATTCCCTAAGTTAAGCTTTATTTATGGGATACATTTTCCTTCAGTATACCATATTATGCTTTGGAGCTAGACATACATAATTTTTGCCAAGATATTTGCTTACAATTTCTGGTCTTTGCTCATGTTACAGTTGATACATTGTGTCAACTTGGGGACTCTGGAAGCTTAACTAAGTAAATCAGCAGTTTTATATCCTGGGGTGAAAAGAACATGCCCATACCCCTGTAGGAAGTTGTTCATTGTGTCAATTTGAGAAGTTTAGCAGGTTAAGAAAATCAGCAGGGAGCCAGGGTCCTTACTTTGTAAACATCTTCATCCTGTGCAAGAGAAGGGCACCGAGATTGTGTGAGTCCTACACCTGCCCCAGGGCATGATAGCCTGCTTACAGTATAAAGGCGAAAAAGAGGCTTTCCTCCACCCCTTTTATGATTTTGGTGCATTTGCTGTCTTTTGCCACCTTGAAGCGATGCCCCTGTGCTATGCCACCCTGCTTTGGAGCCCGCTGATCATGGACTGAAACCGACACAAACTGTGAGTTAAATAAAACTTTCTTTCCTTAATTTTGGGTGTTGGATATTTTGTCTCAACAATGAGATAAAAGTAACCCACACAGAATTTGGTAGCAGAGAAGTAGGGTCATTGCTACAACTATACCTGACCATGTGGTTCAAGAGCCTTTAGGAATGTCCTGTCAGAAGAGTTTAGAGAGGTTCTAAGATGCCAGCTGAACAAGTCAAGCTGGAATGCCTTAGGCTGTTCTGTGTTGGAGATTCTGGTCAGAGCTTAGAAGACTAGTAACCTGAAAGAAATTCTGTCTGTAAAGACCAGGTTCAGGAGGTTTCTGCTGGGCAGAAGGACTGCAGTGGCTCCTAGACTCCAGATAATGTGTGTTATGACTTGGTAGAAAGTTTGTCTGCATTTTGCTCATGTCCAGAGGCTTTACCTGAGACTAAGATTAAGGGTGGCGGACTGATTAACCTGGCAGAAGAAATATCAAGGCAGTTGAATGTTGAGGAAGTGGCATGACTATTGTTGGGGCATTTTAGCCCTATCTATGTTGAGAATCAAGAGTAAAGAACTCAGCGGGATGGTTTAAAATGTTGTGAATTTGGCCAGATAGAAAGCTCCAGTAAAGCTGTGGACTACAAAGATAGAGCTGAGATCTCCATTGCTAGAAGGAACAGGAGAATAGAAAAAATGGCCTGAGGGCATCACAAAAAGCGTTGTCTCCACCCTTTGTAGCCTCAAAACTGGAGAAATGAAAGACTTTGAGGAGAAAAATGCAGAGCACTATGTTCCACAATATCAGCAGTGCAAAAATGTTTTCCTCAGAGTCAGATTCAGAGTGCTCAGTGAACCAGGCACTTGACCCTTGCAGAGAGGAAAGCCTGGCTACTACGCCAACTGGCAGCAGACCTTGGCATCATCTACATGCTACTGGTTTTATGTACATGCAGAATGCAAGAGTTCTGAGGTTAAGAAAGCTTCCGCCTAGATTTCAGAATAACTAGGTGGCCAGGCAGTGTGTTCCTGAGAGGGTAGCATGTGAAGCTGTAAGTGTGAAGCAAAAGGTGCAGTGGAGAGCCCAGAAGTTTGGAAAATCCAGGAACATGGCTCATCTAAGGAAGCTGCAAGGAGGAAGCAAAGTAGACCTAAGAGAAAAGCTGTAACCACCAGAAGTACCATAGCGGTGGAGCCATGCAAACTCTTTGGAGCTCCCAGTATGCCACAGATTGCTACAGATGCTGGACATGGAACTACAGGACTTAATGTTAGCCCTGCTGTATTTTGGACTTGCTTTGGTCCCATTCCTTTGTATTCCCCTGTTTGTAACTTTTAGAAGAAAAATGTTTCTTTTGCACCATTGAATGATGGATGTATTTAACTTCTCATTTTTACAGGGGCTTCCAACTAAAGAGTTTGCCATATGTCTTGGAAGAGACTTGGGACTTGGACTTTTCAACAGTGATGAAACTGTTAGGACTTTGGCAACTCTTGCAGATGGACTAAATTCCTTTTGCATAAAGGGATGTGCATGAGCCCTTTGCCAGGACAGGGCTAAATGTTATGGCTTTAATGTAATATAAGGTTGATAGACTTAATACTGGTTCTTAAGGATTGTTAAGCTGGTGTTATAATGTTCAAGTTCTGAAATGATATGGATAATCCTTCTTCATTCATAAAAATCTGTATTTTCCATTGTAGTCATTTATTATTATAGAAGAATGTACAGCAAATCCAAGCATTTAGGTGATGTTTCTCACAGTTCTATGGGAAAATACAACCCTTTGTTCCCACAAATACATGTTTGATCCCAAGAATGACATATGAATTGCTGAATTTAATCCAGTAGATCATATGTAAAAGTAGAATTACATATTCTTGTGCTTCTGGGATCCCATTTTTGACCCCCAATCTCAAAACAGTGTCAGGACACCTTGAAATCTCTGAAGACATGAGCCAAATATATTACCTGTGAGTCACCTCAATTGGCAGACCCTACCACGAAAAAACCTTGACAAGAATTTAACTGGCATGGTCTCGGGATTAATGTAACTTAGAAACTCTTGCTCTCATTCTAAAATTGACCCATTCATCCAGCAACAATGGATCAATTTTTGCAACATATTTATAACCATTTTTATACTATTAAATTCTTCCAGGCCAAAACTGGAGGTAAATTATTTTTATTTTTTGTGACCTTTGTCAACGTCCCATAGTCTGTAGACATTCAAAATACACTTTTGTGTGAAAAAGGAAAAATTTTAAATACTCACAAGTGACTCTATCATAGAGAGCTGAGTTTCAAGGATAAAGTCACCATTTTCAGACTTCGGGGGTCAATCATACACAACATCAACTCTTCAGCTGGAAGAAACTTAAACTTCGGAAATGTACTTCCTGTTTAGTTTGTGGAAAGCAGCCAGATAGGAAATGCTCTGTTGGACTTTAACTGGAACATTCTCAAGTTCATAGGATAATTTTACCCTGTAGTCAAGTCTGAAAGGATTTCTAGAATTATCACATTGTGTATAACACTCTCCAACTTTTTAATCCTTATTTTAGATTTGAAATTCTTGAAAAAATAAAATGACCACATTCTGGACATCTCTCCATTATAATCACATGGTGGAATATGTTGTAGGTGCTCAAAATTTTTTGGATCCAAATGAATCTTGGGTCAGTTTTTTCCAGGATGTATTTTTATTACTTGGAGCTCCTCCTGTGAATCCAACCTGATTGATCAAATTCTCCTCTTACCATTATTAAATGGAGTCATTTTTCTACATTATGAAGCAAAATGTCAGTGCAAGTTTATTCCTTAATGTACACAGTTTTACAAAAAGAGATGAAAAATAGAAATTATAAAAGGAACAATGTCTTCTAAAATGTACTCTGTGGTTTGAATTGGAATGAAACTTTTAACAAGCTGTTCTTGTTTAGTTTTAACTAGTTTAGTAAACAACATTTGTGTTTTATGCATGACTAAATAAACTGAGTAGGGCTAAGCATTTTATATTCTAAGCATTTTATCCAAGCATGTGATTCCAAGCCAAAGAGAATGCACTATTATACAAAAGACTAGCTTCTTCCAGATAATATAATAACAGGTACCACAAAAACTCAAGAAAGGGCCATTTATCCAGATTCCCAAAACAACACCCATGTCTACTTATATTAGTAAACCTGAAAAACAATTGCTATATAAAAACCAGAAATCAATATTTACTTTGAGATTTAAAAACATGCATGACATGGGTACTGGGGATATACCTCAGTGGTAGAGCATTTGCCTAACATACACAAGGCCCTGGGTTCTACTTAAGTACCTAAAAAAAAAAAA
>NW_004955499.1:5495340-5500051 GCF_000276665.1 Chinchilla lanigera | reverse complement strand
ACTACAGTATGGGTAAGGGTATCTGACCTGAACCACAGAGTAGAATTTCAGCTTTTAGGAGATGAAACCAAAGACTGCATGTTGGAAAACTCTGTGGGTGATTTTAATGGTCATCTCTATTTCATGCTCAGTATTCAAAACAGCACTAAACAACCTTTCTTTTCCCCAAATCCTGCTATATTCTTGAAGACCTTGAAGAGATTCAAAGGGCATAATCTCCTATTAATTACCTATGCTGGAAATCCAAACTGAGACATTTCCACAATGTTTACCTAGAAATATTATTCCACAACATAAATAACCTATTTTAGTAAATAAACATATTTTACAAAATAAAATCAAGCAGCGAAATGTATGGTAATATTTTATGTACCTGTAAATCTCTGATGCTTGGCTTCAGAGAGAATTGGTGGATTCTAATATCAGCTCTTGCACGAAATCAGTTGTCACGCTGTTTTGGTTGGAATCCCTGAGGAAAATCCAATCTTACACAGATACAGGTTGGAAAAGAGTGGCGTGGTTCAATCGCCTTATCTTAGTGACTTTCTCATCACTGAGATGAAATTCCCAACACCCACAATTTAAAGAACGAGATGTTTATTTTGTCTCATAGTTTTTAAAGGATTCAGTCTCTCCTCAGCTTGCTCCAAAGCAGAAATGCCATGGGGAAAGGATCCAGGGGAAGGAAGTTTTTACATTTTGAGGACCAGAAAGCATAGAACGGAAGGTGGAGCCAGGGAGGAAGATACTTCACTTCCTTCCGGTCACACCCACAGTGACGCCACCAGGTCCCACCTGTTCACAGCGGATGCAGCTACAAACACAGCGGTGTATCAACTCACTAAGGCACACAACACCTCCGTGATCTAATCAGTTTCCAAAAGCCCAACCTCTGAGCACAGGAGAGTGGGGGTCGCTCCGTAGCAGGGCTTTTCAGATATTAGTCAACACTCTTCTCAGGCTCTGTACCTGACCTCTACAAAGAGCCATTTGTTAGACATTACTTGACCTCTGTAATATGCGATCTGTATTCATGACCATTTCGTGCGCTGTTATAATGAAGTCCATGGATTTGTCCTGCACTTTGAATGACTCTTTTAGCCACTGCACAATTTTGTATCATGATGCAATGTGTCCTTCTAAAATTTTGTGTTCATAGCTTATTCATAACCTTTTGAGTATTCACACATTTTATTGGGTAGTATTAACATATCCTATTTGTTAATACTACCAGGAACCTTCCTAGAAAACCCCTCTGGTACTGAAAAGCTGTCAAATATCACTGACATCAGTTATTGCATGTCATTATCCCTGGAAAGACCAACTCATGCTGGTAAGTTTTCAGGAATATAACAAGTATGCAAGACAAAGGGTTCACCTAGCACATGTTCTTTTCAATGAAGATAGTATTCCATGAGAAAAGTGGCCAGTGTGGTAAGCACCTTAAATAATTTACACTCATGGGTGCAAAAATAATTATAACACCATGGTCTCTGCAGAACTCTGTGCAAGTTTCTTATTTTGACATTTTTTTCATTTTGATGAGAATTTAAAAGAAATAACAAAAGACCAACAATGTAGACAAAAACAAAACAAAGCAAAAACAATAAAAATGATACAAGATTTCAAAACAGAACGATAGGAATTAGCAGTGGTTGTTATATCACATACTGTTTTCTTCAACGACGTTGCTCAGATTATCAGATGTAAGAATGCAAGATTGATCAAAATTAAAGAGAATAAAAAATAATGAAAAAAATTAGAAATGATACAGAGCTTTACTAAACAAGATGGTAGGAATTCGCCAACTGTTGTTATATTAGATGACATTTCAAACACCAAGAAAAAATATGCCATGGGATTAACATTTATTAAAATGTTAACCTCTTGTACCTCTTGTACCATGTATTTTTCAGTACTGGGAACTAAATTCCGGGCTTCTGCACTGAACTGAATCCCCAGGCTTTTGCTATTTTTAATTTTGAGACAGGGTCTATCTATGTCACTAAATTGCCCAGGGGGAGCACAAAGAGGCTGTCCTCCTGCGGTGCTGGGATTACAGGCCTGCATCACTGCACCTGGCTTGCCATGGGATTCTTTAGTAAAATTTGGCTTTTAATAAACTAGCCATGCATAGCAGTGAGCAATACTATAAAAACTACACAGTTTACCATTGCTAAATTGATTCCTGCTAAGGTACCAGTAACTTTATAAGGTTCTACTTTTGTACTCTAATGACAAAAGCAGCTCAGTACAGAAAAAAAGTATTACCTCAATGTGATCCTAAAGACAGTTTTAACCTGCCCCAGAAAAGTCTCTGGAGACTCCAAGGATGTATGAACACATTCCAAGGATGCTCTATTAATATTAGGAGTGCTTAATTCTCACAATATTTTTCACTACCTATATAGATAGATAGATGATAGATAGATAGATAGATAGATAGATAGATAGATAGATAGATATAGGTAGATAGATACTTTTTCTTGTTGTTACTATGTAATTGCTTTTATAACTGACAAATTTTTAAAGGTCCTTGCCTGGTATTTACAAAGATGTTTGTTGCCTGGTATTCTACAATGCATGAGGTATTTGTAATTGCAAAATGCATCCTAATCCCTTAATGCCAGGAGGAATTTCAGAAAGTAAGCAGTAAGTGCAAAATCGTTGCAAAGCATAATCATCTTTCAGTCTTCAAAATGAACAGCACTAAGCTGCTAAGAATTACACAGTCATGATTTATCACAAAATGATTGATCTCTAAGAGGTGTTAGGTAGAAAGAATTGCTGGCCTGTTGGAATGAAATTAAGCTGGGTTCAGGAATGTACAGAATGAAGGACAAGCAGAGTGTAGTGACCATGGCAATCCATCACAGCATGTCTTTGGGGAGACTAATAGCTCCAGCATAAACTTCTCTGTAGGACTAAGTTCTAAAGAGGAATTCAAAAGAAAACAGGTATAGCCCGGGGAGAAGAAGTTCGGAAGGGAGAAAAGCGATGCTTTGACTCATACCTTCTATAGTCACCTTTTTGTGAACCGACATGTCAGGACAGCCAACTGACATCTTGGATAATCCAGGGGCTATTGCTGGTGGCAAAGAATGCTGAAAAGACCTTTTGCAACTTCTCATCACAGCATGACTGTCCAGCTAGCCTACTTAAAGACCCCAAGGAGCCTTTGCAGTTTTGACTGTTGCTACACGTGTGAGAGCTTAGTAGTAGAACTACTGGACACAGAAGCTGGATTTTAAACAAAATTCGAGGTCAAACTGCTCCAAGGAGGCCACCAGAGTCCTACAGACTATGGTGACACTTTCTCTACCTTTAAAATTAGCCAGAAAATAAACATATCTCTGGAATAGTAGGGAGTCCTTTCTTATACAGTGTGGTGTGTGTGTGTGTGTGTGTGTGTGTGTGTATGTATGGTATTGGGGATTGAACCCAAGGGCCATCACACTGAGCTACACCTCCAGCCCTTTTTGCTTTTTTGAGATAGGATCTTGCCAAGACACTTGGTTGCATGGGCTGGACTCAAATTCATGATCCTGCTGCCTCAGCCTCCCAGAGTGCTGGAATTATAAACCTCGGGCCTTGGGCCTGATTCTTCTGTATAATCTTGAAACAGATTTTTTTGAGAACTGGGTGAAGTGTAGGGCTCCTTAAAGCACATATACGCATATATACAATTTTATACACTAATAAGATGTTCACAAACCCTGTAGAATTTATCCATAATGTGAGTGAAAGCACCTATCTAAATCTATAAGATTTATGCTTAGTGCCAAGCTTGGTAACTGCAGAATGATTTCCTGGCTGTCTTCAACTGTCCATGCTGGAATAGTACAGGCTGGCCCGAGGATGTTAGGGTGTTGTAAACTCCTTTTGAAATCACTCACAGCGGTCCACTTCCAGGAATTTCAGCATTGCAGTATTTAAACTTAGTTCATGTGCGCTAGATTTTAGGTAGAAGAGAAATACCCTAAGCAGTTGGAATCTTATATATCACCTCATTTCTGGTGTCAGTCTTCAGCTTCTCAGTATGCAAAGGAGGGGCTGGCTTTTTGCTAGAACTCAGAATTCAAGCTGAAGGGCTCTCAGTGGACAATTGTTTATTGAAAACCTGCCAAGCATCTGGGACTCTTCCAGCCCATTCCAATCCATGACATGACCCACATCCCAGGAGTGCTCAATAGGAATGAGAAGCCAAGGTTCACATTAGAAGTAATTAGTGGAAAGGAACAAGCTAGGTGTGACCAGGCACTCATAAGAAACTCCCTCTTCTGAGGTCCTTCTGGGTGGTGGTGGTAAGGGAAATCTTTTTCTTCTTGCAGAAATTGGTAGGCTACATGGCTTGGGACAGCATGCAATCACTGCATAAACTAACTTTGCTTCTTTGAAGGAAGCTGTGCCCCATACCTTTATGTCTATACAGTCACACCTTCTGGAGTCTGCAGGGCAATAGCTTGCTGGGTCACAGATATTTGTCATTATTTTTTCCAGGCCAAGAAGAATTTACTATAGGTGACAGAAAATTCTAGATAAAATATACAAGGCCTGATTACAAAAAGTATGATGAATTTTACATTTTGAAAATGTTACATTGAAAAGCACATTGTCATTAGTCACCTGAAAATCCCACCCTGTTCACTTCAAATACATTTATCCCATTATTCTTGCCACTTTCTGAAGCAGTTCTGGAAATCCTCTTTTA
>NW_004955499.1:5483351-5493800 GCF_000276665.1 Chinchilla lanigera | reverse complement strand
AAGTGACTGACTCACTGTCTTCTCTTTGTCATCTTCCTTATTCTTTTCTGGCTTTGATTATGATGCTCAAACTCTCACAATAAATTGCTCTTATTTTAGGACTCTTTAACCTGCCAAGTCGAGATTTCATGGTTTTGAAATCTATGTCATGCTTTTGACATCCACACGCCCTGCCAGACAGCCAGATGGATAACATCTTTAGGAATGTACTATGACTTTCTCCAACCCAAAATCTGTTTATCACGTGGAACAGAATGTAACAACAGAAGCCCTATCTTACACCCAGGGAATCCCTCTCTCCGTTCTGGTTTTAGCACTAGTTATGGGCAGCTCCAGTGCTATCCAGGGCCGTCCAGCACATTATCTCTTTCTAATTCAATCTGCAAATGTGCACACCAGGGAGAAAGCCCCTAGCGACCACCTTAAACTAGTTAGAAATGGGTAGGAATAGAAAAGTGACACAAGTTCTGGCCCTGTTTACCCTTAAGATTTTTCCAAAAAGTTCTCAATGAGCTGTTGTAAGAGAAAGTCACAGTGCATTCCTAGAGAAGTTAGATGTCTGTCTGTCTGGCAATCCAGCTGAGCAGATAAAGACATTGAGGCATATTGTAGTTTCCCTTTATAAGGAAATACAGGAAAAGTACATCTTAAATTCCCCTTTCCCTAAGCAATGTTACAAATTCTGTCAATTGCTTAAGATTTCAGGTTAAAAAGAAAGGCTGGCTCCCCTTTAATTTTACCTGAAGAAGGGGTTTAAACAGAAATAAAAATGGCCATCAAACGGGAGATTGCCTTCGTGCAATCTCTGTTTTATGTTCAAAAGCTTTTATTTTCGGAAACATTGTCTGCCTTTTTCTTTCTGATGGATCAAATTCGGAACTTGTTCCTGAGTCTCTTTTACTTAAATTGCCTTAGAATTAAACTGTGCAATGTCTTGTCTCTTCAAAGCACCCACAGTGAAAATTTACGGAGAGACTAAGGGGTTCCTCCTAGAACAGAAAACACCAAAAGGCCTTATTAGATTCTCAGTGAAACCGGGGTAGTGTAAAACATCACACAGGTCTCAGCATAAGGCTTCATCTTCTATTCCCTTCCTTATAGGTGCTCACAGGCAAAGAACCAGGTTTCAAGAGAGAAAACCTTCAGAGGTCAGAGCCTAGCGTCGCATGATGCAGGGTAGGAAAGACTCAGATAAAATAACCCGTCAGAAAAAATTCCTGGAGTGAACTCCCTTGATCTCCTCTTGACAGTACTTAGATGTAGCAAATTAAGAACCAAAGTGCCTCTTCACCTGTACATACTTTCCCCTGATTCTTGTCCTTTCTCCAAAACAATCTCATAAATTGCCTTCCAATTGCTAAGCTTTCCCTTGGGCAGGTATTATAGATCACACTCAGAGTTTGTTTCTAAACAAAATCAACTCTTCACATGGCTAACTGTTTTCTTCCTGCTTCTCTTCCAGTTCCCTGAGTCTTATGTCCACTTTTACTCTATGACATTCTGGCTAAAGGTTTCCACGCACCATTCCAGATAGAGCACAGAAAACCAAGAATCAGACACAATTGATAGCTACCAATAGAACTGGGATTTCCAGAAGAGCATTGTCATTAGTTTAATGTGGTACTAAACAAATAACCACAAAACTAACAGTACTCGTTCATTCTTTGAGGAATTAACTGTTCTTATTTCTCATTTTCCCCAAATATGAAACATTCATACTGCAAAATGGAAATTGATTTGTGTCAAAAACACTCATGGTGATTCGTTCGGCTTGTATCTACTGTATCCATCAGTATTAGCAACAGTCTCAAGTCTGTGGAAACAACTGAAGGCTTTCCTTCTTTCCCAGAAATGAAAGCCAGTAAGGGCTCATCATTCTATGCATGCAACAGCAAAGAAATCTGCCTTTATTACAGACTTTACATACAGACTCCAAGTCAAGTAGTGAAGAAGAGTATATTTTATTTTGAATGAACAGAAGACTTTCAGCTTGCTATGAGTGGAGACATATTCGAGACAAAACCGGACACAGACTAAACTATGAGGTGGAAAATCTCATGTAATTCGGTTAGGAGGCATATTTACTTTCTCTGTTTGGTTCAGAGCTCAAAGAGGAGATAATAAAGAAATAAACAAACAACGAAATAAATAAAATTTATTTTTAAAGTGATCATGGAAGAAACAAATGAATTTTTGACAATTCTGGGGTGACTGTTCTACATGTTGTACAGGACTGGCTGGTCGGTAGTCAACATGACAGCGTTTTGCTGTCATATGACTATTCATTCACCATCTGTATGCTTGGGCTCACAGTTTCGTTTGCAGAGATCCATCAGTTTAAAACAATCACCAGGAAGAATTAGTAAGGAAATATTTGCTCATAAGACAAAGAAAGATTTTTAAAAAATAGTAAGTTACAAAGCATCTGTTAACTGTGTCAGTAGAATGATTCATTGATGATACCTCTATGGAAATGCACAGTTTGATAGGCCTGTGCATGTTCTTGCTATGATCTTTCTTTCTTTCTTTCTTTCTTTCTTTCTTTCTTTCTTTCTTTCTTTCTTTCTTTCTTTCTTTCTCTCTGTCTTTCTCTCTCTCTCTCTCTCTCTCTCTCTCTCTCTGTCTCTCTCTGTCTCTCTCTGTCTCTCTCTTTCCTGGTATCGGGAATTGAACTCAGGACCTTGTGCTTGCCAGGCAGCTATATCCCCAGCCCCTATATGATTCTTTCTGAATGTAGGCAATGAAAGAATTCTCAGTGGCATCTGTATATTTGAGGGCAGTTAATCTAATTTTCTAAATAAGAAAATAACTGAAGAACAGGAAGGTAAATTAACCTGACACAGGTTACCCAACTAGTAAAAGGCATGGTCCAGAGCACATATGCCGTGCTTAGACCACACAATGCTATGGCTAAAATATGTTCATGCAGGGGTCTTTTCAGGAAGGTTCCTTTTCAATTAAGCTGTACTTTAACTTTGAAATGCACAAGCTAAATTTCATAACACTGAGACTTTTATCTAGCGCTGCATTTACTTAGTGGCAACTTGTCTTAGTTACATTTCTCTCATTGCTGAGATGAAACACTCAACACCCAAAGTTAAAAGGGGAAGTGTTTATTTAGCTCACAGTCTGTAGTAGAGGTTTCAGTCCACAATTGGCTGATTCCCACACAGCTTGGCACATAGCAGAGGAGAACAGTTCATGGCTGACAGAAGGTACCAAAGCAACAAGATACCTTAACAGTGTCTTCCCACCCCTTTTAGCTTATTCAGACTATTTAGGGAAGGTAGTGCTCACACCCTTAGTCCTAGTGCCCTTGCATCTAGCACTGCACCATGATTCAATCCCAGAGTTGCATGTTCTCCATCCAGCCACCTCTGAAAAGCCCCACCATTGATCACATGAGGTTTTGGGGGGGCATCTACACACAAGCCATGACAGCACTTCATAACTGATATAAAATAGCAATAACCACTTCTGCATAAGTGTTATGACAGGTCATTCAACAAGTGGACTGAGAATATATGATTTTTTTATGTGAGCTTAACGACACATCTTCAAAAGCCCCAGGAATGTGTTAACAACCAGTATTTATTTTGGTTTTACTGAAAAGCAATTACTGATTAGCTATGTGTAATAGTTTTATAAAATCAATAGGTGAATGACTCCTTATAGTTAAAGACAAGAGAATATTTAGATATCCATCCTTATGAGGGGGTCCTGCATAGGATTTTTAAATATTGTGAACACAGGCTCTTTCTACTTTCCCTGTCCTTTGGTTTAGCATGCATCTTCAAAGAAGCAAAGTCTATTTCTAGAAAGGAAATCTTGCAAACAATGATCAAAGTGCAAATGAATGCAAATACAGCTCCTCACCTTAATTACTTCACTGTCACTTGTCAGCAGCCTCTTCCATGGTTTCGCTGATTAGCAAATGATCTCAAATAATTATTATTATTTCATCTACAATTACAATGATTCTGGGCCCTGGCTTGTGACCTGGCAATAGCAACTGCCTTCTGACTTCTGAGTCTGCTCCTCCGGACTTATGCAACACCACACAGTCTGGCTTCATTTCTAAATTCTTCCCTTTCTGATTTTGGAAAGCAAGATCTCTCAATGGTTGCAGGTAGAGAAGTTACACAAAACCGGTGAATGAGATCTATAAAGTGGCAAAAACAAAACCTTCTGCGCGCTCATTTGATTTCCATCACCCATCAAATATGTGGTTTTTTTCCAAAGACCTGTAGCATGGGTTGACTTTCATATTTCACCTTTGGTAAGTGTTATGGTTGATACATTGTGTCAACTTGTGGAGTCTAGAGGCTTGACTAAGTGACTAAACAGTTCTGAATGTTGGAGTGAAAAGGGCATGCCCTTCCTCTTCTGCGATGTTGTTTATTTTCTCAATTTGAGAAGTTGAGATGGTCAACTATGTGACTCAGCAGGGAGCCAGGGTGCCTACTTTGTATTCATCCTGAGCCTGTGCAAGAGGAAGGCATGCAGAGGGTGTGGGTGTAGAGGACCACCCCCACCACCTCAGAGCCAGTAGGCTGCATAAATAAAGGGAATTGAAAAAGGACTGGTTGCTCATTCTTCAGTGGACCTCCAGTCTTTGCCTTCAGCTTGGTCATCTCCTGGCTTCTGGTGCAGACTGTTTGGCTTCCACCTTGGACCCTTCAGCCTTCTGGTGTAGATTCTCCGGCCTTCAGCATTCTGTTGCAGACCCATCAGCCTCCCGATACGGACTTGCACGGACACTGCAGTGAGCTCCAGACCTGGCCTGGGCTCTTCAATCTCCAGCGTGCAGACACCCTCTACATGCTTCCTCACCCAACTCTGTGACTGACCATTCTAAGCCAAACTCTAGTCTTGGTTTCTCTCCAAGTGTAATTTCTTCTACATTTGTATATTTTGTGTTATATCTGTTTCTCTAGTAAACCCTGACTGATACACTAAGACTGGAATCTTCTAAAACGCCATATGCAATGCCCTAATAAAAACAAATCCAACACAATTACAAGAGAGAACAGAAGTGTTAAAGTGCATGAAACCAGTTCGTTGCTTTGGTAGGTAGAAGAAGGACTAAAACACATATTTTAATTGCAAATGGACTGAATAGCGTGAGCAAAGTGGCTTATGACTTCAGAAAGCAGATACTAGTATTTACTAAACTTGGAGAGAAACCAAGACTAGAGAAGGGGTTGGGGTTGCTGGCAATTCAAGAGAAATCTCATTTCATCCTCATTTCATCTCAATAGAGACAGAAGAAAGGGAAAGCCTGCGTCCTGGTGTGTACTATATGTGTTGAGTGAATTGAGAATGGTGCATAATTATATAGCTAGGACACACATAGTTAAAAAGATTTTGAAAGCTATCAGCTGAGCAAACTGCTCACCAGAAACGTGGAGAGTGATAATGTAGGGGTATTAGTGACATTCTTGGATTCGTTATCTTTGTGCGTGATGGTTATCAATGCTTAAACGTCTTTGGGTCATCTTTTAGGGTCTGTGAGGTCTACACTCATAAGCAGCTCCCCCTACATCACAGCCTCCAGATGCTGAATATCAATGGCCACAGAAGGCACCAATAAATGCCTGCTGCCTGGTGAGTTTCCCTTTGCTCATCTTTAGAAAGCAGGTAATACGATTCTCCTTGCAGGTGACTTTAAGGATTAACAGTAGTCCCAAATCACAGTGGATTGCCAACAAACTGCAGCTCCTGCCACTAAACCTATCTGAATAAACTCTCCTTTTATTAACACAGGTGGCTTATAAATTCGTACATGTAGTGGAGAAATGTGTTACCATCCTCCCTACCTGAATAATGAGATTGTTGAGTTAGGATGCAGTTTTCTTTAAAGTCTGCTTTCTCTTTTCCTAATCCAGATGCAAAGCTAAAACATTTTAATTCCTCCTGAGAATGCATACATGAACAACCTTTTAATATACGCAGCGTATATTTGCCTCATTTTATGCATTCTTCTTGCATATTGGCTTAGCAACTTCTTGTGGTTTGTATTTAAAATAGAAACACCCAGGGGCTTTGTTTCGTGTGTGTGTGTGTGTGTGTGTGTGTGTGTGCATGTGTGTGTGCATGTGTGTGTGCGCATGCATGTGTGTGTGTGTGTGTGTGAGAGAGAGAGAGAGAGACAGAAAGAGAGAGGGAGAGGGAGAGATGTGGTTTCAGGAGAAGTTGGATGCTCTTACATCTGTTTCCATGGAAAGATTTATTAAGACATGAAATGTCGATTCCAGCAAAATATTCCAGGGTACCAAGAGACTTGATTTAAACAGTATACTTTCAAAAAATCCTTTACACATGAAGGTGTATTAGTATTATTGAATGTAAAATTACAGGGACTAAAGAATGCCATGAATCAAAAGTGCCCATACTAGGAAATGATAGCTTTCCAATATGCAAAAATTTTAACCTGTTATTTACGGGACTGCTTAAAACAGTGAAACCAGCTGTACATATCCACCAGCAGATGTACTCTTGGGTAGGGTTAACTGAGTCTAGAGGTACACTGTCTAACCATGGAAAAGTGTTACGTTAGTCAACATTTCCTCAAATCAGAGTTTAGAGGGCGCAGTACTTAAGAATACTGAACACACTAGGTGCCAATGTACATTGGTCTGTGTCTTTTTTAGCTGGCATTTTGCCGTACTTTGATTTTAATGGAGATTGATTTTGAGATCTGCATCCGGTCCTCACTCTAATCATCAGAAAGATGACATATATCCCATAGATTGACTGCTGAGTTCTCAGATGGAATCTGTAGAAGTCTCAGGTCAGGACTCCAGTCTTGTAATGTCAACATATGATGCCCTAAAAGCTATAAACACAAATTCTTACCTTCTACCACACCCTGGGTCAGCATGATGAAACTCTGTTCTATTCCTATGCCCTACTTCTGCAGATGAGGAAATCTCTCATCTTGCCTGAGGTGTTAGTGCAGAATGGGAAGAAACAAATTGAGATCCCACGTCATGGAAATCCAGTCTCAGCCATGGCTCTCATGCTATTAATGAGTTATCAGGTACAGGAGAGATGCCATAATCAATGACATCTGCATGATGCTAGGGTTAGGCTCTTACCCCACCATCAGATTGCTGTGTACCTTCATGCCCGCCAACGTAGCCAAAAATATTACCACACAAAGGGCTCTGCACAAATTTCTATATTCAAACCTGAAAGTGGAATCAAGCGAGTTCCTAAACTATTAGTCTCTGATGCAAATGAAGTTTTCCTTTTGATTCAAAGTAGATTAGTTTCATTCCTTGTTACATGAAGTAATACTGACTTGATTCAAGGAAGTCTTAATTTAATGTATTTGCTACCTTTGCTAGCACTATACATGGAGGAAAGCTAATTTTTCAATCTGGGAAAATCAGTGGTGAGTATATTTTCTTTCTTTTATTTTAAAGGAGATGAAAAAATAACAAAATAACAACAATGAAGACAAAAAACCAAACAATGCCAAAACAATAAAAATAATACAGGATTTCAAAACAGGATGATAGGAATTGACGATGGTTGTTATATTACATATTTTTATCTTCAACCAGACTAGCAGATGGAAGAATTCAAGACTGGTGAAACAACTAAAGAAAATAACAAGTAATAAAAAAATCAGAAAAAATGCAGAGCTTCATCAAACAAGATGGTAGGAATTCAGCAATCGCTGTACATTTTCAAGTGTCGACATCCTAGGTGAAATTATTTTACAATATTTATTCATGATGGAAATTGTTAACAGTGTTTCTCTTATTTACATATTGCTCCTTCTAGGAAACTACCATGTTTTCAATTTAGCCTATATTTTGCTATTTTGGGGGAAATGTTCTTACTAAGTAGCCATAGTATATAAAATGAAATGTAGTTATAAATCATTTCTATAAAGATTAATTTGCTGTACGCAAATGGCCTCATAAATACAAGAGGAAAATCACCTTATATTTTAAGTTGTGCTCTTTTATCTATTTCAAAATTTCCTAACAAAACTAGGAAATCTTACTGCAAGAAATAGCTCAGTATGACAAAGTCATGTTATTCTTCATGTGAGAAGCAGGGTGCCAACTTGCAAATGAAGTGATGTTTACCCTTTCCTCATTAGAGGGAACCGAATCTGCCGAACATAGCACTTAAGCTTCCTAATAAAGACATGGTCAACCTTTTGCTGCTAAATCATAATTACTCATATTCAGTGTGAGGGGTAGAGCTGGGAAAACAGAAAAAGAAAAAGCAAGTCACTTGGATGAAAAAGAGCAAAATAGGTGGAAATCCTAACTCAGAGTCAACAGGTTGAAGGATTGATTCTAACAGAAGAGTGAAAATGAACTAGAATAAAGAGCAACCCCCCAAAAACGTAAGCAGATTTGAGAAGGCTAGCTATGTCCAATGTGGTCCAATGATTTGGGGGGTCAATATATGCAAATATTTTGGGGCCAGAGTGAAAATATAAAAGCCCAAAAGCTATTTTTATAAGTGTGAGATGTAACATAAGGCTTGATTATCTAGTTAAGGATAAACAGTTGTGAGAAAAAATTTAAAGAGAAATTCTGTATCATTTTTGTTTTTTTCTCTCTAAAATAAAAACAGATATGCCACTTATTTTACTATTTGACAAGTCAAATAAGTAACAAACTGTACTAGGAATTTCTAGTTCAACTGAGTAAGCATGGCTGCATATTTCCCTGGTATATTTGAAAAAGTTGTAAAAATAAACACCAAGCTGGGTACGGTAAATAACTTGTGATCTTAGGTACTTAGGAAGAATAACCTGTAATCTTAGGTACCTAGGAAGCTGAGGCAGGAGAATCTCAAATTAGAGCCCACCCCAAGCTACTTAGTGGAATCTTGTTTCAAAATTTAAAGTAAATAAATAAATGTATGTATGTATGTATGTGGTATGTACTGGGGTTACGGTTCAGTGGCAGAGTGCTTGACTAGTCTGTGTGAGACTCTGGGTTTAATCCCCAGGCCCACAATAAATAAAATAAAAGTTAAAGTAAATAAAAACCAACACCTTGATCGAGTGGAGGAGAAAACATGACACTGATGTGCTGCAGGGCTTTGTAAACAGGCAGCACTGACCGATCATGACAAATCCAGCATTGTGCTACCATTCTGGGGTGACGTGGAGCTCAAAGTGAGCATAAATGCATCTTTCAGGAAAGGAATACTATTCTACTTTTTTTTGGTCTCATGGCTGATGACACCATTTCGACCTTTTGTGAGATATCACCAAGATAGGCACTTGGATTTGTGCACTTCTCTGTGTGCACTCCCATAAGAAAACTTAAAAGTTAAATAAGAAGCACTGCCTCTTGAGCCCTGTAGAATCTCCCCGAGTTTGTCAGAAGTTTTAACGCACACTTTAGGTGAGCAAACTAAAAACCCAAGCATGGAAGGAAATGGAGCAGCCCAGGATGCACAGCGCAGGGTCCTCATGACCCGTCTGTAGGCAGAGAGGTGTCAAAGGCTGCTAGGAAGCGTGCCAGCAGTTATCAAGCAGGGTCAGATGGTAATGCTGTGGACAGCGCTTTGGCCTGTTAGACAATTTCCTTGAAGTCTAAGATGAGCATCTTATAATATATAGTTGGATGAGCTTTTGGCATGGATGGAAGTGTTCTTCAAGTGTAAATCAAGTATTTAGAGGAAGATCCCACTAATCACCAAGGGCAAAAGCACTTAATCAAAACTACAGCATAGAATGTGAGACAGGTGCTTACAAGCATGTGTGAGAGGCACGCCAAAGGAAATGGGAAGTTAAGCAGTTTGAGCCTCTACCTTCATCTTACAGACTTTATTGTGAGAAAGTATAATCACTGCAGAACTTGGAGTGAGTTACGATCTTCAGGGGTGTCTACTTCAGAAGAATGATCATCTGAGCTAATGTACAGCTCTACAAACTTGTATCATCTGAGATGCATTGAGGAATAAGTTAATATCTACTGAACACGGACACCAGGATCCAGGGTGACTCACTCTGAAGCTATCTGCATCTTTGTAAAGTGATATATTTACTTTGTAAAGTGAAAACAAACATCATGTATGTTTATGCTGTAGAACATGATGGCTGAAAACTCCGCTTGACGAATGTCTTAATTGGCCTAATTAATGTATGCATCACCTCTTGTTGTGGTTTGACTGTATCTCACAAAGGTCATGCATTAGAAATTTCATCTCTAATGATTGGGTGGTGGGATGTAATAAGTAGTTAAGTCATGAGGACTCTGCTCCTATGAATAGATTAAGGTCATCATTGTGAGAGTGTGTTTTTATAAAGCAAAGCTCTCCTCCCCTCTCCTTCTCCTCCTCCCCCTCCCCCTCCTCCTTTCTTCTTCTTTTTCTTCTTGTTTTTCTTCTTCTTCTTCTTCTTCTTCTTCTTCTTCTTCTTCTTCTTCTTCTTCTTCTTCTTCTTCTTCTTCTTCTTCTTCTTCT
>NW_004955499.1:5467705-5483100 GCF_000276665.1 Chinchilla lanigera | reverse complement strand
CTTCTTCTTCTTCTTCTTCTTCTTCTCTCTCTCTGCACTCTCTCTTTCTCTCTCTGTCTGTCTCTTTGTCTCCAAGTCTCTTGTTTGCTACTGTGGCATGAAAAAACAAGAAAAAACTTACTCAATTTGGGCCTCTTAAGCTTGGACATTTACCTTCCAAAACCGTAAGAAATAAATTACTTTTCTATATCAGTCACTCAATCCATCATATGTTGTTATGGAAGCATGAAGCAGACCCAAACAGTTCACATGCATATCATTTTTGCATTATTTAAGAACACTTAAAATCTACTATTTTACTAATTTCCCAGCATATACACTTGTTATTAACCACAGCTGCCATGTTGTTCAGTAGAGCCCTTAAATTTATTACCTCTCCTAACCGAAATGTTGTGTTTGATCACCAGTTAATATCTCCCTCCATCCAGGTAGTGACAGAATAACATAGAGTCTATGGTATGCACGTCTTACATGTGTGCACATTGTGCTTTACAGAGGAGAAGTCGGTTAGAACCTGTGCTTGGTACGAGAATCGTTAAGGTTTGAACATGAAATGTCTCCCAAAGGCTCAGGTGTGGAAGGCTTGATTGGTCTTCAACGCAGTCCTGTTGAGAGGGGAGAACTTCGGGAAGTGATTGGCTTATGAAGACTCCAAATGCACCAAACCCACTGAGAGATCTGTAACTTCATGGCATCATTGGGAGGGGGTGGAAGACGTGGGAAGTAGTGTAGTTGGAGGAAGTAGCGCTCAGAGGGCATCCCCATGAGAGGAAATATGGGAACCCTGGCACTTTCTTCCCTTCTCCGTCTGCTTCCTGGTAACCACCAGATGAGAAGCTTTCCTCTGCTATGCCTTTCAACCGTGACCTTCTGTCACACCACAGAGCCAGAAATGAAAGGACCACATGATCATGGACTGAAACCCCTGAACTCTCATGAGTCAACACCAGGATTTCCTCCTGGGAGCTGATTTTCTTCCATATTTTGTTGCAGAGACAAGTTGACTGACAAGTATTCTGATTCCAGGCCCCCTGCAAAGAACTGCAGTGACGTACCAACTCTGGGTGAAGAGAAGGCAAGAGGCAGGTGGCATGATGCTAGAGAGCCTCATCTTCTTCCCGCTGAGACAGAGATGTCCTTCTAATGTACATGGCCTTGGTGGAACCATAAGGAACAGGTATCTACTTGTCTCCCATCCAGAAAGATGGTCCATAAGCCCCGGTGGCCCTCTCAGGTATAGCTATGGACCTGGCTCCCACTCCCCTAAGATTCTCCTATGATGCAGACCTCTGCTACTGTCAGTACTTCTTCTTCCTCACATTGATTTTTCTTCAGAGTGGACATTGCCTCAGAGCACCTTGGCCATGTCCTTCTAAGCAGTTTTATCTATGAGAGCGAAGAGTGAAGAGATGTTGCTTTAGTGCTTCTGATGCTGAGAACATCACTTTGCATTTCTTGTGGCCATCTTCCCAGGAAAGTGGAGCAAGTCGTCTCTGCAAGGGAGAATTTGGCCAAAAAGAGGAGAAAGGGGGGTTGAAGCAATATGATAGGAATAACAGAAGGATGATTGAACTCCTCTTAGGGCTCCAGAGTTTATCTTGACCTGAGCATTCTGGCTGCACCTGAACATAAATTTCCTTTGCAGATGATGGAGCCAGCCTACACTAAATATTTGTCTTTTGCAGCCTACTCCCGTGGTTTGGCCATCATAACCATAGTAAATTATGGTTTGTTTAATTGTGCTTTGATGTACACATTTACAGTATTTATTTCAAGCAGACTTTTTAAAGTCCCACTCTCAGTGAAATTGTGTAGTTTCTTCCTCTGTTGCACACAATACATTTTAATGTATTTTAATCCCCAGGAGATGTAGAAATTTGAGGCTAACATGTACACAAAAGAGAATAAGGAAGATTCAAAACAGATTTAAAGGCAAAACCAACCTTCCAAGAGCAGAAATTAAAACACAAAAGCACTTGTTGCTTCTTACAAGCCTTCTCACAGTCCTGCAGTCCCAGCATTACCAGGAGAATCTAAAGGAAAACTGGCAGTTCACAATTAAATTTTTCATTCTCTATATCACTGTGAATAAGTCACCCTCCCATAGACACAGCAGTATTCACTCTGGGAAAACAGAGGTTTTTGTCTTTGCATACCTTGTGATACAACATAGCTGGACCATGTTTTCATACAGTAGCTCTTCAATAAATACATGTAGAGTAAAGAAATCATAGGTGATTCTTTAAAAATTGTTCATTTCCATCAAATAATTCATGAGTTCTTCAACATGCTCTGTTGAGTATGCTAGGACACATGTGTTTGTAAGGAATTCACTTTCCAGGTGGACACCAAGGGTACACATATACGATACACATACATTTATGAACATAAGAGGTTATCTTGGCAAAGACCAAGAAAGGTGGTGAGACATGTGTGATCCAGTATGCAAGGATATGAAGCCACTGTACCAACACATTATTAGAGTTGCCATGGGGCTTGGAGCAGATAGATTTACCATTGTACAGAAGGGAGAAAGGAACTTTAGTATAGGGATCAGGGGAGATAGGAGAAAAACAAAGAGAAAAAAGGGGGGCCTATACCTAGGAGTAGCAAGGTTTTATTTTCTTGGCTCAAAACAAAATTCAAAAAAGACAAGAGATAATAAAGTTTTCATGTCAGCACAGAATAACACAAGGAAAGAAAAAGAAATAATCTTGCATATTAGGGCAAACAATGCATAATATCAAATTAATGCCTAAGGGGAGAATAATTACATGAAAGTATCATTGCCTATGTTCTCTTTTCATCCAAATTCTCTCCCCCTGGGGCCCACAGTTGAAGTCTATGTTCTAAGGTGAGTTTAATATTTATAACCAGATGCATCAAAGTCTGTTCTGCTTCCATTAAGATTGTGCTCTTCTCTTTAAAATCACTATATATTTAATTTCAACATGAATTAAATGAGTAGAACTCTTTCAGGTTAGCGCACTTTACCATGAATTATAATATTTGTTACATTAGAAAGCAAGGCTTCATGTCAGCCCTCTTAGGGATAACTCAGGAGATAATTACTACTCCTAATGAGGAATCTTTCTAAAGGAACTAATAGCAGATGTTCTCTTGATCTTCTCCAAAATAAAGGAAAGGTACAGAGGCAAATGCATTGTCTGTGGGATAGCACAGAGTGGCTACCTCTTCCCTAGGTGCTAATCGCTGTGGATCCAGTTGCTCCTTTTCTTGGAAGGAAGCACTAAGTACAGGCAGAATTTTCCACTAGGATTCTCAGCTACAAGGAGAACTGGCCGCCATATGCATCACACAGCTGGCACCCACACAAAAACCTGTTCTTCACTCCAAAGTCAGCACAGGCACTTGCATTGTCATCTCTGTCCGGCCATACCCATGTCCTTTCCCTAGAGTCTATATGCAAAAGAGAAAGGACTCCACTTCTACCTCAGGGCAAACATCCCTATGTGACCTCCGTCCAGCCCAAGGTCACCTCTCCATGGGATACTGAGCAATTGAAGAACCTACCTGTCTCTTTGACTGAGAGCCCCAATCTGCCCAAGGTTATACTCTCATGCTTGAAAAGGTGCTTTTCCCAACAGAGAAATAAATCAGAATTATTAATAAACTATAATTTGGAAAGAGACTCAGTAGACACATGCAAGACTATTTTCTATGCTTGTGAAGCATAATGGGTAGAAAATGTAAAAAGATATTGTGTGCAAATCTAGTAGTCTGAATTCTTAAGTGATCCTCAAGAGAAATTTAAGTCTTTCTTGCTATCAACTAAGAATTTAAGTAGATAACCCTGAAACAAGGAAAAATAATTTTTTCTTGATATCCCATGTCTTGGACAATGATTTATACATTTTTATAAATGGCAAAAATGATTTCATTGCCAATCTGTTTGGATGCTGGATAACCTCAAATAGTTAACCAAAATTGGTCAAGACATTCCTAGATGTACTCAAATGCTACATGTACATGTATCTACATATATGTACATATATGCATCTAAAGTGCTACACATTTGAATCATCACATATATTACACGGACATAACATTCAAGTACAAAAAAATCATGTTATATTTGTCTTTATTGCTATAATATATGATGCATAGCATATCATCATAATAATTTATAACTAATATTCTCATTGATAGATGATTAACAGATCTATGATTGTCAGATGATAGGTAGATAGATTATAGACAGATGATTGAGAGGATGATCTATAGAAAATGATATATAGATTGATAAATGAATAAATGCCTTAAAATCTATGGGGGATTAGTTCCTAGACCTAACTTGGATACTAAAATCTGTAGATGATCATTTCCCTTAAAAAAATAGAATAGTATTTACATATAACTTACACATATCCTCCCATATGCATTAAGCCATCTCTAGATAACCTATAATACCTAATACAATATATAGACTGTCCAAATCATTGTCAGATTTTATTGTGCAGTGAGTAATAACAAGGGAAAAGTCTGTACATACTCAGGACAAACATATTTCTATTACTTTCAATCCACAGTTTTTTGATGTCACAAACATGGAGACCACAAATATGGAGGCTTGAATATATAACACAAGTAATGGAATTTGAAACTCAACTTTTCTTATATAACATCTCAAAGTTCTCTGCCTAGAATATGACCATTTCTGTATGTGGTTCAATCATGGACAAGTTTATACTCCTATTATGGCCTGTACATAGAACCAATATCTTTTTCTTAGCACTTTAGCCAATGAGAGTCGCAGACATAAAGGGAAAATTCTAATAAAAATGTCTTTCTTCTTATTTTATTTTTAGTAGTTTCAGAGTTGTAGAAAACTTTAAATCCTCCCTGAAGCTAAAGAAACGCTTTGTTGTGGCCTTTGCTGACCTCATTTCCACATACTCTCTTCCTTTTGGTTTCTCAACAAGCACAGTTAATACTCTGCACTGAAGAAAAAGAATAAGGTAAAAAAAAGCCATTTGTTCACTCTCTTTGTTCTGAGGACATTCAGTGAATCTCCGGACAAGTTTTAAAAATTCATATATCTTCAAGGCAGACCTTCCCTGTGACAAAATCAAGCCATTATTTTGAAAGTGGGAAGAGAAGAAAACTCAAGCAGATAGAATCATATACTGGAGATAAATCCCAGAAAGATACAGGTAAGAGCCAGGTATGGTGGTTCATACCTGTAGTCTCAGCTACTCAGGAACCTGAGGGGTAGGAACATCACTTGCGCCTAAGAGTTTGTGACCAGTCTGGATAATATAGAAAGTCTTAAAAAAAACAAAAACAAAAACAAAAACAAACTCTAAAAGTCTCCAACAAATACAGGTAGAGTAACTTAGTAGCTTGAGTTAATTTATAGTAACAAATAAATTTCTAAGAACTCTGTTTGTTTACCTACCAATGGCTTTTTTTAGGGTATGATTAGAACATCTACCTTCGTCAGTAAATGAATGCATTGTTGAGTTCATAGTTTGATAGCATTATTGGGATGGAAACAAGAGAGAGGTGTAGCCTAGATGAAGAGAGTTGATTAAAGAAGATTAATACTGGGGAATGTATCTAATCCCTAGTCCCTTATTTAGATCTCTTTCCCTCTCCCTCTGCTTCCTGGCTACCATGAGGTGAGCAATTTTCCTCTCCCATACCTTTCCACCATATTGTTCCTCCCTCACTGCAGTCCTAAATGAAATGAAATGAGCTGATTTAGGGTTCAAACCTTTGAAACCCTCAGCTCAAATAAACCCTTCCTTCTATAAATTGCTTTTCTCAGTGATTACAAACTGACCGACACAAACTCATTATCAGGCTTCTGTACAACTTGATCAGTGGGATTTAGGGGCATCACTTAGTACTTGAAAAATATCTTCCTGCTTCCATGGAGAGCTAGCCCCAGAATAAACCAGTTGCTGGTTTCTTCCCATTTGGAATTCAGTCCAGATAAAGTGTGTATGATATCCTCACTTTAACCTATCAGCAAAAAAATATGAGGAAGTCATGGGGCCTCTATCACCTGCCCCATCAGACTTGGTTTAATTTTTTGAATGGCGCAAAAGTGAACAGGAGTAAATATCACCACAGAGAATTCCCCTAGGTGATTGTGCCTGTGTTGATGTCTTCATTAGCAGTCATCTTTACCTAAAATAATCATATCTGCTTGCTTACTAACTGAACATACAGAGACAAGCAGCACCAAGTGTAATCCTTCAAGGAGGCTGTGATCTTGATTTGGGATTTGAATTCTTAGTGATTTAGCAGTTCATCTCTAAGTGCTGATTCTGACTACATTCCGACTGTCCCTTTAAAATAACAGCAGTTTTAATGTGGTGTGATTCACATGTCAAGCATTGCTCTCTTCACCGTACAAGCAATATCTTGTTTAATCCTTCACACATCCCCTTCATAGACTTGCTGCCATTTACTTTGCTTGACGATCATGAGGGAGAGACATGCAACAACTTGCCTACAACCCTGAATCTAGGAGAGACAATGCTAGAATTAAAATCTAGGACTTTGCAGGAATGTGATTCCCTGGAGATATTTTCCAACCTTAATCCACAAGGCTGTGAATATGCTGCCCTATTTGTCAAAAGAGACTTTGCATGTAACATTAGGGTTATTTTCAGCTGACCTTAATTAAGATGGAGAGATTGTCCTAGGTTGTCCAGGTAAATCCAGTACCATCATGCTTCAAAGCAGTGGCAGAACTGTAAATCCGGGACACTGAAAGCACAAGAAGGAGGTGGTGTGATATTGCTGACTTTGAAGATAGAAGAGGATATCAGCTGAGGAATTAGAGGGATATCTCCAAGCTAAGAGTGACCTATGAGCAAAAGCCATTGTCTCAGTTGTCTTCTTGTCACTAAGTCAAAATGCCAAATATCCACAAGTTAAAGGGAGACAGGTTTATTTTGGCTCATGACTTCCGTGCATGGTTGGTTGGTTCCATGGCAGAAAGAATAGTTTGAAGAGCATGGGAGAGGAGAGCTGTTAAACACATGATAGCTGGGAAGCAGAGAGAGAGAGGGACGGAGGGAGAGAGGAAGGGCCTGGGGACAGGTATAACGCTTCCAGGCCACATGCCCACTGTCCCACCACCAGGAAAGCCTCACCTTCTCTAGTGGATTGATAACTGGTGGTCAACTTATAACTGCCAGCTAAACTGAGTAAGCATGGTGCTGGGTGTGGGAGGCCCATCTGGGGACTGTTGCCAGCAGCATAAGAGGCAGAACTAGAGAAGGAGAAGGAAGCTGTTGAGAGCAGAGAAAAGTTGTTGGAGCTGCTGGACACTGTAAGGAGCTGTTGCTTCTGTTGGAAGAGCTTGCCATGCTGGCTTTCCTGATGAATTTGGCTGTTTTCATCCTCTGAGGAGCTCGGGACCTTGCTGGCACTGAGGGTAGCTTTGGTTCACTTTGGGGGAGCTCTGGTCCTCACTTTGAGCATCGCTTCCTGGCTCCAGAGGAGAAGATGGTGCACTGCCAGTCTCCAGAAGCTTAGTGTGTTGGCTTCCCTGATGGGATCTTGACCATCTTGATCATTAGAGGAGGTCGGGACCTCACTGTTGCTGAGGATGGCTGTGGTACCTTTCAGGGGAGCTCTGGTTCTTCTGAGCATCGCTTCCTGGCTCCAGTGTAGATCCCTCAGCCTGCTAGCACAGATCCTTCATCCCACTGGCACAGACTCCCTAGATTCTGCCCCTGACCTTTGGCCTTTGCAGCGCAGATCCGTGAAACAGGTCACATGAGATACGGTTATGGGCTGTGGGCCTCCAGTTGGATTCATGGGAGGCATTGTTATGGGCTCTAAGTATTCAGCTGGACTGAAGGACATTGTCATGGGATCCAGGTCCTCGACTTTATTCCTTGGTCTTGTTGTGTGCACAGATTTCCTGCACTCTTTTGTAGATCGTTCTTTGGGTGATTATTATAAATAATCATATAGACTATGTGTCCTATATTGTACTGTGTTCCTTTTGCAAAATAAGCCCCAAACAAACACACCTTCTAAGAGCACATTCAACCATGAACTCCTCAATGGATTCAGTGATGAGAGGGCAGTGCTAACCCTAACCTACCATCCCACTGCCTTCCAGACACATGAGACTTTGGGGTACACATTAGATCTAAACCACAACAGCCATCAAGGGAACCAAGACTTTAGTCCTCAGTGAGACTGGAAATACCTTCTCCCTTCTGATCCCAGTCCAGCCAACTGATTCAGTTTTGGTTTTTGAGCCCTGGGACTGAGAATTCAGCTAAGCACCCTTGGACTCTGCACTGTAATGTAACAAATGGGTGTTGTTTTACCCTGCCAAGTTGGTAGTTTGTTATGTAACAGAGGCACCAGGACACTAACAAAGAAATCTCAGCAGCTCCCTTACAGCATGGTTACTCCTAATATAGATGTTTCCATCAACCCAGCCTTGATACTGAAAGCTATGCTCCACTCAGCAGGATCAGGATGCCTTCTGATTTTTTCATAGTTACCAAAATAGACCAAAAATGAAAAACAAACAAACAAAAAAAAACCCCCTCACTTCGTCCTTTCACCTTGTATTTCCTTTTCTTAGATTTGCATTTTCCAAGCCCAGCCCCTTGTGTTCAATATTTTCAGGGAAAAAAAAAATCATGAAAATTTCTAACTTTAGTTTCTCTCTTGTTTTCCTTCATCAAAATGTCACATACATTCATCTTGTCTTCCTGTACACTTTGTCCTGGACTTTACCAAAACAGGTATATTCCTCTATATGATGGTCTTCCAGTGGAGTTGTAACCTAGAGATTTCTCTGCCATGTATCGCTGGTTATTCATTTAGGCCTCTTTTTTAAAATTCCCCTTCTACATTATTTTTGTTAATAAAGTAGAATTACTTGAGATATATATTTAAGAGCACTGCATGTAGGTCTCCCTTCTACAATGGATTCTCATTCAACTTCTAATAGAATACAACATGCCCAAGAACCCTTCTTCAGCTGGTCCTTAATGACACACACTGCAGGTCCTGGTTACTTTTCGAACTGCTCAGACAAAATACCTGATGCCCAAAGTTAAGGGAGGAAAGGTTTCTTTATCTCACAGTTTATAGATTTCATTCCATAATCACCTGGCTTTAAGGCAAAGTGATACATGGCAGAGGGGCAATATTTCATGGAGGACAGAAGAAAACAAAGGTAACAGGAGAGACAAGCAAGATGCTTTGTGTCCCTTATAGTATGTGCAGGCTATCTGCCCTAGGGTGGTGTAGCACGCACAGCCATAGCCCTAACACTGGACAGTGAATCAATCACAAACTGTAGATTTAGCCACCTATGAAAAGCCTTCCTTGCCATGACTGTATGAGACTTTGAGGGAACATCTAGGTGCAAGCCATAGCACTGCCTCATTACTGTCACTCCAGTAATCACCCACCACTTTCTAGATAAGACTTGGTTCTCCATTACACAATCAACTACAGTGACAACCAATACATGTTTGTTGAATTGATTTGCTTACCCAGAAGGGGATCAATGGAGAAAATCTTCACTCTTCCCAGCGATGCTGTTGATAGGAGGAGGGTTTCTCATGTTTGTTTTAATTTTCATGGGTCAGTTAAGAGAAAACAGTCACTCTTTGGTCTACCTATTCTTTGAGCCCCTGCGATGTATTGTACCATATTTGTATACCACAAGCATTTTCAAGGACTTTTGTCGTATGTCAGTTTATTTACAGAACCTTAGGGTCACCTCTATATACTATAGGGATTTTTAAAGAAGACAAAGGAACATCTAAGGACTCAATCCACAAAACAGGCATTGCACAAAAGCTTAATTGTAGTAGTTTAATAGTGAATATGGCAAGCACCTTACTAAGAAACTACAAGTTCCACTCGACCGGGGTTTAGTCTATAGTAGGCGTCCCGTTTGAGAGACACTGGTCACTTGAGTTTTCTATCTTGAGCTAAGTAGGCTACAATATAAATGATAATATAGTACAAAAAATGCCTATTCTGCAATGTTTGTGCCACTCATTCAATGAACCATCAGGTCCCTGAAAAAATTAGAGATCGATCATAAAATAGTATTGGAGACTAAGCTTTCACACTAAGCTAAGAGAATATTGCTGATTAAGAAACGACAAAATGCAATGTGTGCCGGTGAGTTAGAATTATTCAGTGATATAATAGAGATGAAAAATAGACAAGATTTAAATACAAAATGTGGGTAGGAATATTGTACCAAGGTCAAATTTCATGAGCTAGATGATAGTACCACAGTTATGCAGAAGAAAAGCTTTGTTCTTCCTTTGTTCTTTGTAAGAAACATACACTGGAAAATTTATAAGTAAAGGGGCAAGGTACATGACTTACTTTCTAAAAGCCAAAAGAGAGAAAGAAAAAAGAGTAAAAAATCGGGCAAAATGTAAACAATACGTGATGTGTGAAACATACACAGAAATTCTGTAGAACATTTTTGTCACACTTTTTTAAGTTCAAGAGAATGTTAATGTTTTTAAAAATACTCAATGTTGCTACAATGATGCATTTATTAGCACAGAAAAAGCGTTTCTGTGGTCGAAATATAAAATCTGTTACTGAGTATGCACTATGAAATGTTGAGTCAAAGACATGAAATGTTGAGTTGAAGTCTAAGAAGGAAGATATTAGCTTTAACTCAAATGATGGCTATATATTTAACAGACAATAGGAGTCAACCAAGAGAAGGTTATAGAACAGCAAAACACACAAACTGCTTTTATTGTATTTGTTTTATGCTCCAGTTTCTGGTTTCATGAGAACTCAATGTGTTTCAATTAATTCAGTTTCAAAGACGCATTCACAGTATGTTTAAATATGCCTGAGGATGCCAATAATGTCCTCCACTCTGTTTTACATTCCCAGGAAAAAGAATCAGATGCCACAACTTTCCTTCTTGGTTTTCTTGATTGTTCCCTGCCTTTTAGATTGACCTTTACCTATAAAAGATTTTCTTTTGACGTAAAAGAAATAAGTAATTGATAAAGACATATACCTACAAAAAAGGGAAAGAGAGAATAAAGGGATAAACAGTCCTGATTTTGCAAAATAAAAAAAAAAATTAGAGTTATGGCTTATCACTTTTCCCAAGCTCTTACAATTTCTGTGCTTCTTTCTTCCAAAAAATAGATTTTGGAAACCAGCTATTTTCCATGACTACTGATAGCCACTGAAAATCTTTAAAGTTAGGAAAGATTGCTGTCCAAGCTTTTATTTATAATTATACACCCACAGACTCTTCAGCCATGGATCATGTTTTATGCTTATCTTTTTGACCTTTCTCTCTTCCCATTTATCCCATTCTTCCATTCTATGCATGCTTTTCCTCACACTATGTGGCTGTGAATTAGAAAGGTTAATTTAAATTTAAATCCTTCATCTTTGCTTTTGCTGGCTGAGTTTTAACCTTTGTTCCACATCCACTCGTGAATTCCATTTCTTTCCTGATTTTCCAGTGAATAACTAAAACCTTTCCAGATTTTCCTGCCCCAGAATGCTTTGCAACCTTTCATAGCCTCAGGGTTCAAATTCCATGTTAAGATGCTCCAGCAGGAACACAGCAATTAAATCGTCTCCCATGTTGGATAGAAAGATACTCATGCCTGTTTCTCAATGAAAGGATTGTAAAGCCATAAATAAACAATCAATTATTTTATAAAGCTAACAGGATAAAACTATCAGTGGAAGTGGGAAATCATTTTCTATTATACCAAAAGAACTCCTGTATTTCAAAGAACGGTGGTTCTGGAAACAGAAGAAGCCTCAAATATATTTGTTGTGAATTTTACCTCCATCTACTGTGTGGTATATTAGATTTCAGATTCAGTTTAAAATTTCCTTGTGGGAGGGAAAGTACTGCTATGCCCTAAAGTTAAACAGTTTATGCATTTTGTATACTGAATATTATCTTGTTTGTTATCACTCACATTACTGCAGTAAATCAGGTGCTACAGGTATGCTGGGGTCAGTGAATAGCTTACTTTCTATAGTCTGTGATTTTTAGCTGTGAAAGAAATTATTTAAGGACAATCAGCTTTGCCTTAAATTTCTTCCCCAACATATGACATGAGCTAATGCCTTGCCAGTGAGCTGTACCATGGATGTAACCCCCCCAAAAAGGGGTAGCTAATCAGACTCTGCTTTTTGGGATAAGGATTTTGTTCTAAAGTGATTTAGACCTATTCATTTTTTAAATATGACTCTATATTTTTAAAGAGAATAAAAAAAAATGATGACAAAATAACAACAACATAGACAAAAACCAATAAAAATGACACAGCATTTCAAAACAAGATGATAGGTATTAACAGTGGTTGTTATATTACATATTGTTATCTTCAACGAAGTTGCTCAGATTGCCAGATATAAGAACGCAAGGAGACAGAATCTTAGGGGCTAGATGGAAAAGACAGAGAATGATGTCATTAAAAATTGTTTCACAGAAAACTGTCTTACGGAAACCTCATGTCTGTCTAACGTATATAAAATGAACATGTATTAAAGATTTTACTTGATGAATGGGAAAAGCAGACAGATGTTTCTAATCTGTTGAAAGGACACATGAAGGTAGTGTATGGAGAAAAGGCATTGAATTGCAAATGGCAGCAAAAACTACCCTAGATATTGAGTGAACCAAAGCCTATGCAACTCCATGGCTGGACGGTATGCATAGCTGTCAATCACCTACAGTTTACTAGCAGGCCAACATAGCTCAGAGATAATGGACTTTTTCAGAACCAGGTACTCCACAGAAAATGTACAGATATTTAATGAAATACAATTTTTTTTTTCTTGAGGGCGGTAAAATAGAGGTAAAATATCTTGCTCCCTGACAACATCTCAGTGTTGTGGTTTGTGGTTAGATGTCTCCCCAAAAGGCTTACATTATTATAGGTGGGCAATTTTCATAGTTGGGCAGTTCCAGAATGTGTGATGCTGTAATAAAGAGTGTGTGATTACTAAATTAGTTTACTGATTAGATTGGCAAAGTTCTCAGTGTGGACAAGGGGAAAGCCCACCCTAAATGTGTGTGCTACCCTCCCTAAGGGTGTGTAGCCAGGACAGAATACAAGGGACAAAAGGAGGGATGCTGTCATCGTTTACTGCTGCTTCTTTGCTGCTTTGGTGCCTTGCTGCCTTCTGCCTGCCATGGACTGTTTCTTCTCTGTGATGCTCCTCTGCCACGCCAGCCCACCTTGGAACTGGCTGACTGCGGACTGAAACCCCTATGGACTATAATCCAAATAAACCTTCTCTGCTTCAACTTTGGGTGTCAGGTGTGAGAGAAGTAACCAAGAGTAACCGTTGTCTCAGCAATGAGAAAAGTAACCAAGATGCTCAGCTTCTGCTTCTTGTCTTGCTATGATCTGCCCCTGCATCTTAGTAAGGAAAATGAATTTCTGTTTTGCTCTTGTTACTGTGCATGAGGCTCTGATATTTGCCGACTTGTCTGAGTGGCCAGATGTTTATTCACAAAACTTAGCTGTCAGACCTCAGAAGAATCACACTTTGCTTTGGAGTCACTAAATCAGTCTTTACCTGTGACCATGGGTATCCCTCAGCACTGTTTGATCAGTGGGGCAAACACAGCCAAACCATTAGCAAACCCTCACGCTCACCCCGCAATTTCTTGCTTCTGATCATTGGTTTAGGTCCGTGATGGTGAACCTTTCAAAGCTTTCAATGATGTAGATAGCTCATTGCATCATGCATGCCATGGATTCACCACCACTGACTTAAATTGTTCTTTCCAGAAAGGACATACCCAATCCTTCTCCAACTACCACCACCACCCAAGCCAGTCCCGCATGTTCCACTATAGTCATCTATTCTAGTTCCCATTGAATATCACTAATATGATAAAGCTTGATCCAATTTCCTCACCAAGAAAATAATTTTGTCCTCTTTCAGATTCCCATAGACATTTATTAGATCTTAATTTGATTTACAGTGACTAATATGCCTGCTTTACATTCCTTTCATCTACACTACAGCGTTTTGCAATAATTTACATAATTAGTACAATTTAATAATGTTTTATGAGATTAGTAGATGCATGCTCTTCATTCCTGTTCTGAGTTCTCTTTTGACCCATGGATATACCAAATCTATAGGAATGTGAAAGCTACTTTTACAGCCTTTGTTTGGGGAAGTCCACTTTGCCACCTGCCCTGTATAAGGACCATTCTATCCACTGAGAGCTCACATGTACACAAACACACACACCTGCTCCCTTGTGAGAAAATCTTCCCCAAATCCCAGCATGGCTAGCTTGCTGGATCCAACAAACATAACAGCACTAGGGTGTCCCTTTTAGACATGCCTCCTTGGCAAAGACAGAATGATGTAAGTGTTCTTCTCTGCAACAGGAACTGGGAAGGGAATTTAAACATTCCTCACTGGGATCAAGGGCATCCAGACCTATCAGGGAGAAAATAGTTATGTTTGCGAATACATTTGGAATTAGGGAAAGGGAAGGCAACCAGAAAATATAGGGAGGTGGGAGGAAAGAGGAAAGGGATAAAAATGATTAATAATTTCCTATCAACTTGTTTAGAAATTCTGTATCATTTTATTTTCTTTTATTATTGTCTTTAAAAGAAAAAAGAAAAAGACGTGTTATGCACATGTGCCAACACCCCACACGGGATATGATCACTGTTTTCTGTAAATAGATACTAATATAAACACAAAGAAAAACTGAGCAAAAGAAATGAAAACAATGCTGGAGAGAGATGCATTTCACGAAGTAAAAACCATTACTTTTATATGGATAAAAAAAGTATGCACTGTAGCAACCACTGTAAATGCCTATCATTTTGTTTTGGGGTCTTGTATCATTTTTGTTGTTTTTGTGTTGTTTTGATTTTGTCTTCATTGTTGTTTTGTTAGCTTTTTTAATTTTTAAAATAAAAAAAGTTAAAGTTTTTATTTTACTCATTAATCAGTGAGACAACCAGATGTCATAAGCAGTTCAAAGGGGTGGGAGATGCATAAATCATATGGAGCAAAGGAACTGAACTGCACATGGAGATGAATCTTTTGATTTTTTTCTGTCTTTTTCTTCTTTTCAATATCAGATGAAACTCAGTTGAATAAAGCAGAGTTTGCATATCTGCTGCCCGCAATTTACAGAGTGAGGAAAGAGCTGAAAAACCGTGAGCAGGGCTACAACAGAATATTCTGGAAATGTGTTTGAGAGACAGTTTTTCACTAAAGTACAAGTTTTGGTTTTGCTGAAAAGTCAAGTGGGGACAGGAAGAGATGTAAGGAAGGAAGGAGGGAGAGAGGGAGAGACAGAAAGAAAGGGGGGAGAGGAGAGGAGAAGAAAGGAGAGGAGAGGAGAGGAGAGGAAGGAGAAGAGAGGA
>NW_004955499.1:5434021-5466999 GCF_000276665.1 Chinchilla lanigera | reverse complement strand
GAGAGCAGAGGAGAGGAAGGAGAGGAGAGGAAGGAGAAGAGAGGAAGGAGAGGAGAGGAGAAGAGAGGAAGAAAGAGACTTGTTTTCCAGTATCTTAGCAGAATCTTGTTGCAGGCCTCAAGAGACCTTGTTGTACATCCTCTCCTGGGTTTCAGAAGGCGGCTGTGGAATTCTTGTAATAAATTCTGTTGATCTTGTTGAGCTTATGTAAGAAGTTTTCTGTTGTTTGCAAACGAAATTGTTTTTGATAAAATAGCATTCTTGTCTTCAGAAACAAAACAAAAGCTGCCAATACTTGCCAATGGGAATCTCAGAAGACTTCTCTTTCTATTATTGTTTTTTTTTTTAATTTTTAATTTTATAAAGAAGAAAAAACATAATGAAAAATAGACAAAAGCAAAACAGCAGAAAAACAATAAAAATGATACAGCATTTCAAAACAGAATGATAGAAATTAACAGTGGTTTTCATACCACAATGTACTATGTTAATTTTTTTTTTTTTTTTCCGTTACCAGGAATCGAACTCACTGCGTTGCGCTTGCCAGGCAGGCACTGTGCCGCTGAGCTAAATCCCCAGCCCACTACAAAGTGTTATGATCTGTAGGGTTTTATGAATTCTTTTTGGTTAAGTCAAGATCTGGGGCACTCTGGGTTGATACTTACACATTATTTTGCTCACCTCCAGAGTGCTTTGATGCTGGCCCATGGTCCAGAAAACCTTCTAAAACAGAAACAGGGCAACAGTCACAGATAAGTCTCCTGAGAACAAGCAGCAGGTATCTCAGTGTCACAGTCATAATGGAGAATGAGTAGATTTGCTGAAGAGCAGGTGGTCTGCTACCACAACACCAACACTCCTTCTTAATATCTGTGCTTTGCAGCTAAGCAGGTATCCCTTCAATATAATATACACCTGTCAAACCTCATCCAGGGTCTACCTCTTCAATTCTACCCTTTTGGGTTTCCTTTCCAGGTTTTATTCTTTTTATTTTAAAGATAAAAAAAATGGAACATCTAAACAAACACGTACATTTAGAAAATAACACAAAAACAATACAAGCAATACAGAATCTCAGACAAGGTGAGAGGAAATTAACAATGGTTGCTGAATTGCATATTGATATCTTCAATTTGGATACTCAGATACACCAATATAGACATGTAAGATTGATCCTACACTTAAACATTAACTGTTCCTTTCAACAGAGCAACAAAAGTCTGTAGTATCACTATGTTAGCTATCCTGTTTATACATATATATTTTCCCCCTTCTTTCTTTTCCTTTTCCCTCATCCCAGTTGTTCTTTCCTCTTGAGCAGTTACCTTCCCTGTCACAGCACACCAAACTCGAGTCAAAATGGTTTGCAGATCTAAATACTAAAATAGAAACACTAAGTCTACTGGAGAGGAAAGTAGGTGAAAAGCTTGAAGACATAAGAGTAGGCACAGAGTTCATGAACAAAAGCCAAACTGCACGAGAAATACTTCAAAATATCAACAACTGGGATCTCATCTTACTGAGAAGTTTTTGCACATCTAACGAAATAACCAGCAGAGTAAAAATAAAATCCACAAATTGGGAAAAAACTACTAGCAGACTGTCCCTTGGACAAAGGACTGCTATCTAGAACAAATAAAGAATTAAAAGACATCAGTCTCCCAAAATTCAAAGACCCAATCCAAAAATGGGCAGCTGAGATGAAGACACCCTTCTCACATACAGAAATACAAATGGCAAATGAATACGTGAGGAAATGTTCAACATCATTTGTCATTCGTGAAATGCAAATTAAAACAACACTGAGATTCCATCTCACCCCGGTAAGAATAGCTAGCAGTAAGAAAGCATTTGCAGGTTTTAGAAGACTTCAAAATTTCCATATACTACCCACAACCTCCATCCAAGTTTTTCTCCATAGAGAGACCGTCGTTCTATCCATGCTGACCTCACAAACACACGTTTCCCTAGAAACATTACCCTTTCTTTCTTAGGCTGCAATGGATGTGCCTTTGGGTACATTGCAACTAGGATGGCCCCAGATATCTCAGGAAGTATAGTTACAATTGCTACGCTCCCTGAAAAATTAATCTCCCCTGTAGAAAAATATGCTTAGTGCCCAACAAACTACCACGTGGTTTTAAGCTCCAAAACAATGATTCAGAATCAATCTTTGGGGCCAGGAATATAGCTCAGCGGTACAATGCTTGCTCAGCAGGCACAAGGTCCTGAGTTTGATTCCCCGTAGCAAAAAGAATCACTGTTTCTTGAAAACTTACTGGATGAAGTTTTAAAAATAGCATTATTTAAATAAATTTCAGCCACACTTTATCAATCAATTTTTATTGAAAGCTCCAGGTACAATGCTACTTCTTACTCTAGTGCAAAGCCATTTTCTAAAACATATATTTAGAATTTTAATCATCTGTTCATTACATTTTCCTTTAGAGTGTGTTAGTTTCTAGTTTCATACTAATTATTCTGTGTCTCTGAAAGGGTTATTTAACTACATTCATTCTTTTCTCATGTTCAAGATTGGTAAAAATTAAAACAGGCAAAATGATTTTTCTGTAGTAAAATTAGAATTGATTATTTTGCCCTAATTGAAATGTGTTCTTCAAAATAATAGAGTTGAATTGAGGATACCAAATATAACTACCTTTACTTTAGAAATCTATTAAAATTTTTGCTTAAATTTACAGAACTGAGACTTACCCTGGTCATCAAATATTTTATTATTCTATAGTTATGGAGTCCATTTTTTCAGATAAAATATTTCCATCAATCAATCAAATGCCATACATAAGACAAATAGAAGCTCAGCTCATTTTATGCATTGGAAAATTGAAATAAGGATACATTAAGTAAACTTTACACAAAATCAGTTGTCAGAGAAAGGACAAGAAATCAGATGTCTTGACTCGTATTCCCCCTCTCTCTCTCTCCCTCCCTTTCTCTCTCTCATTCTGATGTTTAAACTTGTGTGTCTGATTTATTTCACTTAGGAGTACAGACATTTTTTGTTTTCCCTTTTTTACTTCCTTTCCCCTTTTTCTGAATAATTTCTTCCTATTTCAAAATTCCTTTTATACACTTTGGTCCTGATTTACGTAGTTGATATCTCACACCAGAGAAATGATGTGATATTTACAGATATGTATCTGGTTTATTTCACTGAAGAGTATGTTCTCAGTGTCCATTGATTTACATAGAAATGTCTCAAATTTATTCTTTGTGGGTGAGTAGTACTCTATTGTATAAAACAAAAACAAAAGTATCTTTTTTTTATCCCTTCCTCGGTTTATGGGCATTTGAGTTGTTTCCAAGATTTAGCTATTACAAACTGTTCTACTATAAACATGGGTGCACGTATATCACTGTGGTATGTTTTTACTTCATCTGGGAAACTACTTAGAAAAGGAACAGGTGGGTCAAATGGAACCTCTAATCCTACTTTTTTGAGGAATCTCTACATTGATTTCCATAATGGTTGCACCAGTCTACACTCCCACCAACAGTGGACAAGTGTTCCTTTTTCCCCACAGCCCCTCCAACATTTGTTATTGGATGATTTCTTGATAATAGCCATTCTTTCTGGGTGAGTATTGTCACTAAGGAAAAGATTCTGCTAATGTGTATGTGTGTATGCATGTGTGTCTACATGCATGTGTACGCTAGCATATTTCTATCTAGTATCTTCTAATAGTGTTTAGATGGAAGATGTCTCATACGGCTTATAAAACAGTGCCTGGAGCTTCCTTTGAATTATTTCCTTTGAAAGCAAAAGACTGCTGGATTATTCACATCTTGGGTTGGACATCAAGGTGATAGACAGTTACATCAGGCTAGGCTGAGAACAGGATACAAAAGAAAAGGGTGTGTTCAGTTAAACAAGATCCCAATAGATGGTGTTGTCATGATGTGTGGGAGCCACTCACTCATATAAGATCTTAAACAGCACCATTGATGTGATAACCTTGACGAATCAACAGAGTCAACTCCCCTGATGTTTATATGAAGAAAAACCTACCTTATTCAGGGTACAACTGTGAAGACACTGGTAACTCTTCCACACCGTGGCTATCTACAAGAGGTTTCTGAATAAGTGACACTGAATTTCACACATCCCCAGAGTCCCTTGTTTTCCTTCCAATTACTCAGGTAGATGGGGAACATTTTTAAATGCAAGTGTGATGATTAACTGATTGTCAATTTGATTGGGTTGACATATGCCTAAGGCTTTAGTGAAGCAAATTCTGGGTGAGTCCGGGTGGGTCATGGAGAAAAGTCTTTGAAGAATATATTTAGTTCCAGGTCCCTTTTGCTCTAGTTATTCCATTGTCTCTTTTTCCTAGCTGCCATAAGGTGAGCCTTTTTCCTCCGCCATACCCTTCTACCATGTTTGTGCCTTGGAGTTGCCCACCATGGACTGAAACCCCTGAAACCTTAAACTAAAACAAAACTCTCCTATTTAAGTTGTGTGTTGGGTATTTTATCCCAATAAAAGAAAGATGACTAACATAAGGAGACTCTAAGCTGCTACATGCACATCTCTTCTGAATTCTGATTCCCCAACATACAGTCTGTGTTGTTGCCTTCATCAAGCCTGTTCTACAAAAGAACCAGGAAAAACTCCCTTCCATAAAAGAAGTGAGTACACAGGTGAGGGTTAAGCAGATCTCCCAAGGCAGGCAAAAGCAAACTTAGATTCTGTATGATAAAGACAGACTCCAAGCCAGACAAAAATTATTAGAATACCAGGGAAAATAAGTAGAATAATTCCCCCTAGGGCAAAGAAGGAACATATTTTATTTAAAATTTAAAGGGAGTTGAATTTTCAGGCTTCCTTATGCATCCGGACTGAAAAAAAGTCTATTTCAACAACTAAAAATGAGAAAAATGAAAAATATTGGTGATGCACAATACTCCTATTGAATCATATATGGTATAATGACATTTCAGGTTTTAAAAAAGAGCGCATACACAATGGTGGTCCTTTAATATTATACTACCTAGCCGTTCCATAGCTGTTTATGTAAGTATACTCTACGATGATCACACAATGGCAGAATTGTCTACCACTGCATTTCTCAGAATTATCTCCACTCTAAAGCAGTGCACAATGTCAACACATGTATAAAAGAAAGTGGGAAATATGGATAAAAAAATCATAGTTGTGCAGGCCCTTCTACTCAGCAATTCTACTTGAGAAACGTATTCCAGGAGGATAATCAAACAGATGTGCAAACACATTCTTCATGTTTTGCTTAAAACAGTGGAAAGTTGCAAAACAATCAACTGTTCACCAAACTGGTTGGTTAAACAAACAAAAACACATGAAACATTGAGGACCTACTTTAGATGAAGATGGATGGAGTGTGACTACCTGTATTGCTGATTTTCATCAATGTTAGCAGTTATTAATGGAAGTAAAGTTTCTATTTCTTATCCCTAATCTTGAGCCATGCCTTGTGCTAAGCATAAGACATGAATTCTTACATTGAATCTCAGTGGCAACCTCTGAATGAAATAGTGTTATTGTTAGCATTTCACAAATGATTGTACAAAGGTGTGAAACAGCAGAAGATGTGTAACAAACGGAGCTAGTATTTAGGCTGAAAGCATCAGGATGAGTCTTTGCTAAAGGAGGGGATCACTCAGGAGGGAATATAGGGAGCCCAAGGTACTAAAGAACCTAGAGTAACAAAGCACTGACCATTACTTCATAACTTAGGTGAAGCACAATTCCAATCGGTTTTGCAACCATCTATCTGCAGTCCCTTTGGTTCTCCATCCAGTTAATCGGTCGATTTGAACTTTGTGAGATGGAGAACTATTGTCCACATCTTGCATTTATCATCCTCCCATGGCTGATTTGGATCTAGCTCCAAAGATTTTTATGCCACTGTGTGACATATGTGTGAACAACTTCAGAGAAAACACTCTCAGCTCTTGTAACTACTACTTGTGAGTTTAGTTCTATTGCACCAGACTAAGTCTGAGTCCAATGAGATATTACATAAAATGTAGACTTTACATATCTGTGCAGTTTTTCTGCACAGAGAGTCAGAGTCTTTACTCAATTTTTTCTTAAAAGTGATGCTCTCTCTCGTTTTCTTTCACTAAACAGATGGGTAGCATCATGCAATTTTCCCTGTAATGTCAAACTGTGTTTGTTGAACAGTAATGACGCTTGCTGCCTGGGAACCTTTATTAGATAATTTTGTAGGAAAACTCAATACATGATAACACAGCACTATTGAGCAGCTCTCATTTTCCAGCTCATACTTATGAAAAACTTATATTATGAGTTAAATAATAACTACCTCAAGTGTCTGGTTTCTGAGATCCTCTAAGGGTGTTAGGCTTCCTAATTTGAGGGTAGTACAAATAAGAAAAATGTCATCATACCAAGAAATAATTAGATTATCAGAGCCAAAATTCTCTGAAAAGGGCATCATTTGATCTTTCAGATTAACCAAAGGACTGTATTTCTTCTTTAAATTATTCAGCAACATGCTGAACTCTTGTTACAAGCACTCCAAATTCTAAGGTGCCTATGGTCTTCCACTGGTATAGCACAATTTGCCTGCCGTAAACCCATTGCTTTCATTCTAATCTGTTTATTCTACTTGTATTGTTGCTAAAATTGTGTATTTCATTAGCTATTTTATAAAAGAATAAGATTTCTGTGTATGAACAAAAATACTACTATTTCAGGATAGCATGACATTGGATTTCTGGAAAGGACAGATAGAAGCAAATTTTCCTACTAAATTAGGTATGGATAACATAACTTTAAAATCTATAGAAAAGAATAATAAAAAATCTATGCTTCTACAATGAGATTGCTTTATATGTGTCTTAATTTCTATGTTCATTTTAAAGAAATCCAATACTGGTCAATTACATGTAATAGATTAGTATTAATATTTAACAAATTACTACAAAATTGAGTAGTTCAGAGGAATTCACATTTACTAGATTGTGATTACTCTGAGTTTAGAAGCTGCAAAACTAGCACCTCTGTATCAGGTTGTGCTACTAGGATGAAATGAGGAGGATCCCAGGGCTGTGTTATCACCCAAACATTTCACTGAGGTATATCCTCTCTCAAAATAATATAGGGGATCATTGACATGGTTGGTTCAAAAAATAACAGCCATCAGAATACATAAAGAAAAGACTTGGTTTTAGTTTTTAAACATGAAGGACCATGTATAGACATCTATACGTACACATATGGCTAAACACACTATGTAAAGTATCCATGCATTATTTAATATGATTCTCCATTTTACCAGATTACTCACTGAATGACAACCAACTCTAGTCTCTTGGGATAAGAATAAGCAAGCTCATGGGAATCTTTCAAAAGCATACCCTGAGAGTTACGTTAGCTTTGCTCAAATATTCTTGTAGTGTTAGAAAATATAATGAAATTCCAAGCTTTTGCATAATCACTGAATTAAAGCCTGGTAATTCTCCTAACTGTCCCTCTTGACTTCAGGATAGCTAGGGTCTTCCACCAAATCAAGGTAAGAGTATCAATCCAGTGAGACAAAGTGGCAAAGATAAAGTACTAGCTCCTGAACTGAAATACTGCAAATGTGCTGAACAATAAAGCAACACGCCCATGGGAAGTAGCTATTAAATAGAGAGGTAGTGCATAGGGGAGATTCATAAATGTGTTCCTTTTAATGGGGAGCTAGCCAAAAGTTCCCATTTCTACACAACCTACCTATTATATGTTCAAATCTCCAGGGTATCAGTTAAAGTACAAAAATGCTGCTAAGAATTAAGATTATTTGCATTGAGCCCTTGGCGACCAAGGTATACATTGCAAATCCCTGCATCCAGCAATTGACATATGGTAGGTGTCTTTACAGGGATATCTTCAACCCCCAGTGATACTGGGTCAGTGAATCACTGACTCATCATCACACACCCTTGCATACTCCTAAATCTCCTAGGCTGAAAAGCCCCACCTCATTGTTCTGTATTTCCTAAGCAGCATTTCTCAGAGTTTTAGGAGTCTGTGAAATGTGTGAAATCCTCTGGAGAAAATGCTCAGTAGGAGGTATCAAGAGCAAGTTCAAGTCCCCTCCAAACTCAACCCAGGGTTTCTCAAATTTGGCACTCTTTGTACCTGGTCTGAATCCTGTGTTGCAGGAGGCAGGGCTGTCTGATGTAGTGCAGGGTGTTTAGTAGCATCCTCAGACTCTACCCCAAGGGTGCCAGTCCCACTACCACCATCTGGTGTGACAGTTTCGATGTCTCTAGCGGCTGCCAATGGATTCCTAGGAAAAGCTTGATCTGTACCCTGGGCAGAACACGCACAAGGGATAGCTTGGTAAAGTCTCTGAAAGCTCTCGGGGCACCCCATAACGTCAGGTCAAGTGTACTCTCCAAACATATTTAGTCAATTGTTACAGGATGCACAAGAGCAGCCCACAAAGCTGACCTTTAGCAGAAGAAAATTACAAAACCATACTTCCAGAAAAGCTTGTTATTAACCCTATTTTAAGTACACGAGGCAAGCGCCTGACCTAACTTAGGCACTTATGAAAATAGAGCCCATAATCAAAGGTCTATTAAAATCCCTCTTACCATTTTCCTATGAATATTAATGCCTGTTTAATACACACATTTGTAATGGAGATGATCAGGCTAAAATTACTTCACTTACTCCATGGTTCATTATTATTTGTTAGCATATTTATCTGGAATACATATATATGCTTTTCTTCTGGCACTATGTACTACACCCAACATTAACACTCTTTTGTAACTTGTCATGTAAGCAATATATCATTTGTGTAACTATTTATCTGTACTCAGCTCTTAAGGCTTCTTACTTTGTACTATGTAATTTTATGTATGTGATACCCAGAAAAGACCAATAAAGTCAGCTATGTATCCAACTCTTGCTCCTTCTCTAGCAAACGCAGAACAGCTAGGAAAGTTTCTAGCTGTTCTGGATCCTTGGGATCCTTGGGAAGAATGGTGCTTTTAATCTGGAGAACTATTCTCCTGCCTGTGCGAGAATATTTAAAATTTCCTTAGTAGTGAAGATGCGTATTTAAAGTTGACTTAGGTCCAAAATCCAATACCACTGCCTGTTGATTAAGATCGATGCTTCTCTGAGATGGTTATAACTCTGCTGGACAGAAGGTGCTATAGTTAGGATCTTGAGTGATCCCCAAAAACCCAAGTATTAAAAGCTTGTCCCTAGCCAGGGATGTAGCTCAGTGACATAAGCATCTGCCTGGCAAGCACAAGGTCCTGAGTTCGATTCCTGGTACAAACCAAACCAAACCAAACAAACAAACAAAGCAAAAAGCTTGTCCCTAGACTTGGACTATTAGGGGATGGAGCTTGTAAGAGGAGGAGCTTCCTAGGAAGAAGTGAGGTCATTGTGGGTGCATCTTTGAAGGGTCTGGTGGGTCTCTTCCGGTCTCTTTTTCACTTCCAGGTGAGAAGTTTTCCTCCACTAAGGATTTCTACACAGCCATGGAGCCAACTAGCCATGGACTAGAACCCTGAAACTGTGAGTCAAAACAAACCTTTTCTCTTTATGAGTTGACTGTCTCATATATTTGCTAAACTAATGGAAACCAAGCACAGAAGGTGTACTTACACGGACATGGTGAAAATGTAGATAATATATAAATGTTTAAAGAATTTTTAAAACTTCACTTATTGCTTTATTTCCCAAAGATAAACGATTCTTTAAAATTGTGTGTGTTTTCCTTCAGTGTTTTTTGAAACTCTATATTTTGAAGCTTTTAATGAAAACATCAGACAATGGGATACTTTCTAGTTCTTGAGATGTGCTGTAATGTTCTGTCCTCTCAGGATGTGGAATCTTTGCTCCTGCACCTGTGATTTACCTATAAAATAGGTGAAAGAAGGAAAGGAAGGAAGTTCTGTGGATTTCAGAACTCACCTACACCCTAATGTAGACGCTGGCAAATTTCCTCTAGGAAGCTCAGATAATATTTCCAGTTTAGGGAAATTAGAATTCCAGTTTCACAGCTCCTCAGCTATTGTCCTATAGCCTAAAAGCTGTTGCCAAGCATAAGACATACATGGATGGATGTTGCTGTGTTCCAATAAAACTTTATTGACAAAGCAATGATGGGCAGGTGTCAGCCCATAAACTGTAATTTGCCACTTCCTGTTTGTCCCGTCGTGGCAAATACTGACAGGGGATGAAAAGTCACAACGCTTCACAAATACAACAGCACTTTTAGCTAGCTGTTAGAATACCCCCTCTTTTATTTGTTTATTTTTTTAAAGAAGGAAAAATTATTAAGCATGGTAAAAACCTATCAAAGTATGTAACTGAATAATCATTTCTTACAACTTTTTATAGGGAAAAACTATTACATTTCTGAATTCTTTTCAGGCTAAACTGCTGCTATTGCGTCTGGACCACGCTTCACAGAGTCTTGTTTTGAACACAGGCAAGCTGTTCACGGGCGTATTGATCACACTCTAATCCCTCCGATTCAGTTTCTCCTGGGTGCCTGCCAAGTTATAACCATTTCTGCCACTACATAAATCTCTCCAATAATTCTCCCTAAATTAAGTCCCCTCTGTCTTTTTTGATCAACCGATTTCCCCCCTATAAATTCCAGATTCGATTAGCCACACATGGCCAGCACAATCTGTTTTTAAAAGGACGCTTTGTGATTAGGCAATTTTCTTTCAGGATGATTGCTGAGAAAACGACCACCATCAATCACATGATTTTCCTTTCTAGAGATGTATTTGAGATGAAGATGGAATTCCAGCACCTTTTTCTTTGAAGCCCTCGGTTTGCCCCAGAGTGAACCCTTTGAGAGTTCGTAGCGTAAATGGGTTTTCAGTTCAACAAACCTTGAGCGACCATTAAAACCAAAGTTGCACTTGCTCTGTCAAATTCTCAGGAAATTCTTTTCCCCAGCCTCCAGTTCCGTGTGCCAACCACTAGCTTTCTCAGTGCTTTGTTGCAGCACCATTATCAAGGGGCCTATCTGTCCTTGGAGTGCTAGAGTCTAGAGAAGTGAGAGTTCATATACTTTTTCCACTCTGCAACTTCATCCTGTGACAAAGTGTAGACAATGTCATTATTACACGGATGAGGGTGGATAGAGTTGCAAATCTCTCTAGCTGCCTGAGAAGCTGAAAAGGAGGAGAGAGGGAAGAAGAGGAAGAGATAGAGAAGGAAGGGAGGAAAAGGATCAGCAGAAAGAAAGATGAGAAGGTAGAGGAAGAGGAAGAGAAGTGGGAGAGGAAGAGAAGAAGGAAGAGGAGAAAATGAAGGAGGAGGAAATGGAAGAGGAAAGAGGAAGTGGAGGAGGGAAAAGGAAGGATGAAGATTAAGGAGGAGGAAGACAAAAATGAAGAGAGTGAGGAGGAAGAGGAAGAAGGATAAAGGAGGAGGGAAGAAGGAAGAGACGAGGAAGGAAGAGAATGGCTTAAATTTCAGTGCTCCACGAGATCAGCTGAGGCTGGAAGTTTGCGGAACTCCCTCATTGCTGGGCCCTCCCCTCTTCCCTGTCCATTTCCCTCCCTTTGCTTCCCCACGCTAGGATGACAAGAACCCTTATTGAGGATATGTCACTAGGGACCTCTCTGAACTATCATAGATCATTGGCTTGGTAGGTCGCTGAAGGTGCCTCTGAATGAGATCAGCACTGGCATGAGCATAGTTTCCAGGGACTTTGTATTGCCGATAACAGCTATGGGTTCATACGGCTAGACACCATGGCCTTGCACCAATGTCTGGCGTTAATGCAACAAATATCCACAGTAGGAAAGCTAAAGGGTACATAGGACGCTGGTAGGTCTGTGATGCTACATACTCGCTCAGATTTTCCAAAGTGACTGCAGCCCACGTAGGGCTCAGGGTTTTCAAGAGAAACAGGAACAATAAGAGGTGTGTGTGTGTGTGTGTGTGTGTGTGTGTGTGTGTGTGTGTGTACGTGTGTGTATGAGAAGCAGGGAAGGAGGAAGCGGGGGAGGGATGAATTCTTTCTTCATCTTCTTCTTCTGGCTCGGTTCTATTCAGACCTTTCAGGAATTGGGTGATGGTTACCCACCTGTCTTGGAAAGGGCCCCATATTTTACAGAGCTCACGCACCTCAATGCTAATCTCATTCTAAAACTCCTTCACAGAGTCAGTCAGGCACACAGTTGCCCCCACACACCGAAACATCTCCTTAGTCAGTGAAGTTGACACATATAATAAACTCTCATAGGAAATGAAATGGGCATCTCTTGCAAGGCATTGTGGGAGTGATCTGAGCACAACATAACCTGCTCAAGTGTGCTTCGGTCACATGACATCTACATCTTCTTCTGCAGAGCTATTGAGATGGCAAAAAAGGCACAGACGCTATTGATTACTACTTCCAACTCCGCTCCTGAATCAGTGTGGTCAGAGCTGCCTCAAAAATACAATTTTTATCTATTTACCCAGGATTGATCCTGCACGGTTGAGCTGATTCAAAACTGAAGCCACTGAATAATTTATGAAGCAAAATGTCAGTTTCTGTAATAGCCATGAGAGAGCAAGTGAGCTTCGTTTCTGGGGTTGGCATCCAGCTCTGAACTAGAATGTTTATTATGCTATGGTAACTTTGTCCAGAATTTGAGATGGTCTGAAGGAAGGTCTCCATTAAGCTTCAGCATAAGCACCCTAAACCCTTAAACAGGAGGGATTTGCATTAGGTATTAACAAATAATCACTTCTGTGGAGGGAGCTCTTGCTGCCAGCATAATAGCAAGCAGTTCATATCAACAGATTTTCAACAAAGGGAGCTTTCCTTCACCACTGTGTCTGCTTCTGCTGCAGATGTTAAAGACACCTTAGAATAACAGTGATTATATTTATTTTTTTATTAGAAATCAAGCCCAAGCATGTTATGTGGATTATGTTATGTGTATTTTATTTTTTATTCTTCAACTATGATCACATTCCTTGCCTCTTGAGTATCTGATGAGATAACTGTTAGATCTCAGAAGCCCAGTAAGGTTTGAAGCAATGCCGTTTTGAAAGAAAACAGAATCCATGGTGCCTTATTATGAGAAAACACCTTGAAACTTCCAAAGGAAAATATATGTAAATTTGTATCCACAATACAGAAGATTTTGTATTATTAATACATGCATGTTGAACTTTGTAACTTTCTATAAGCCTATTAGGAAAAATGGCCAAAGAATATGAACAGAATATTCTCTAAGGGAACACTTCAATGGCTAATAAACATATAAAAAGGTATTTTACTGCCAGTAGCCCAAGAAATGCAAACTAAGACCACAATAAGGTATTATCTCATGACAATCAGACTGACAAATATTAAAAAGTCTTTGCAGCTCCATTGTCTGGGGTTTAAATTGGCTTTAAATCTGCACTAAAGACCAATAAGGAAATGTACCTGTTCCCTGTGGCAGCAATGCAGTTCCTAATTATATGCTCAAGATGCATTCATAGTTGTGTTCAAAATGACATGTACAGAAAGTCATCTTCAGACACTTCTTATAACAGAAAAAAAGGAAATAATTTAATTTTCCATCAGTGCAGAATACAATACCATGCAGTGTATTCATGTAATGAAGGGTTAGCATAATAGATTAAAAAATCAACTAAAATACGTCTATTTTGTTTTCCATTGATATGTAATTATATGTATTTATAGCTCACTGGTGTGATACTTCAATACATGTGTACAATGTGTAATTATCATATCACAGCATTTATCTATCCATCTCATATATTGATCACTTTCTTGTGGTAAAAACATTCAAAATCTACTTTGAAAAATTTTGAAATATTCATTAGAATATGTTTCTCCACAGTCAATCTACTATGTGGTAGAACACCGCATCTCTGCTCACCATATCAAAAGCACCCAAAAGCATATCCACTTGCAAAAATGTCTATCATAGTTTGGGGTCAAGAACAACAGGAAGTACCAGAAAGATGTGCAAAACATGGTGGCATTCGTCTAAAGTTGAAACCATGCAAAACAATTCCACATGTGGTTTTGGAATATCTAATGTACAGTAACATTTTGAAAATATGTGTGTAGAAGGTAGTACCAATTCTAGGGTCCAGATAGATATAGATAGATAATAATTACATTAGACAGGTGAGATATGATGAGGGATAGATAGATAGATAGATAGACAGATATAGATACACAGACGATAGATAAATAGATAGAACTATGTAGATAAGAAATAGATGATAAATATGTGATGATGACAATGATAGATGGATAGATATAGATAGATAGGATAACAGGTAGACAGATAGATAGATAGATACATCGATACATCCGTACATAGAAACATAGACACATAGATAGTTTTAGATAGATATGTGAGAGATATGGCTATGGATAAATTTTCATTCATTTACTTATAGTTCCCTGAGAAGAGCTACTCAGTAGTTTTCAAAGAGACATCATGTGTAATTCTATGCCCGACACTTTACTTGAAGAAAAATAATTTAATCTCTTTTTGAGGCAAATGACATGTGTCTGAGACTAGCCATGTCTTCAATAGAGCTCTTCCTTAAGGTCAAGGAACTTTCTATGGGTTCTGTTCTGCCCAGTTAGAAACATTCTTAGTAGTGAACAATTAATTTAATATCACTTAAGTTCATCATGGCTGGAAAGTTGATTGTTGTGTTACATTAAAAACAAAATCCCAAGGAAATCACAGCCACCATTTCATCCAAACCTGCATTACCACAGTATCTAGTCCTGAAGCTATATTTCAGAGAGTTCATCTTGCAGGAATTTATTTTCATGCACAGAATTTGAGGTATGGAGATTACTATTGTAAGATTTGTCAGTAACCTGTTCTTTTTCTCTTCACAAGTTCTCTGCTAGAGAGGAAAATCCAAACAGGAAGAAAATCCATACAGAAAAATATGTAGGAGAGAGACTTTTAAAAGAAAGAACACAACTTTCTTGTCTGTACGAACACCTGCACAAAATATTTTTAGGAAGTATAACAAGAAAGTCAGTTTACTCTCAGATATAGGAAAAAAGTCAAGTCCTTAAATATTTAGCTTCTACAAATCTCAGTGACAGAAACTTATTAATCTGACAGGATATATCCCAGATTTATAACAGTTCAATATTTTTGAACCCATAGATGCATAAATTTAAATATTCCCAGAGTGTCACTTCAACAAAAAGAGCATGCACTTACAGGTAACAAACCTTTTTCGTAATCACAGTTGATTTCATTAAGCAAATCTTGTTTCTATTCTGAATTAATGGCTGATAATTCTATAGGTAAACATACTTTGAGTGTCATGATTTATTTAGGAAACTGACATTTTTTCCCAGCATGCACAATGCTGATTTTGTCACTTGTGAAAGTTTATAAAGTTTATAGCTATATATAGTTTATATAGTTATATATAGTCATACAGTTTATGTAGTTATAAAGTTAATATAGTTTAACTCCAAGCCTTACTGAATCTTAAAGTTGTGTCTCATGCATAGTAATTGAAGTCCAATAAAAAGAAGTGAAAGGTATAGTAGATATTGTGAAAGGGAAAGAAACTGCTCAAAATGAAAAAACTACTGGGGTGAGGGAAAGGAGAAAAGAAAGAAGGAAGGCAGGGAAATATATAATCTGAACAACTTCTTTGAAGATAATAATATGCGATATGATGACCTTTGTTGATGTCCTATCATCTTGTTTTGAAATTCTGTATCATTTTTTTTATTCTCTTTGAAATAAAAAAAGAAAGTATACAGCCTAAAGAATAGGGTTTGTTCCATTACTCCACATAGAAGAAAAAAATGAAGGGATTATCTTCCATTCTCCAGAAGACATAAATGACCTTTGCATGTCTGGCACAGTGTCTATGCTTTCACTTGAGAGGCATCATAATATAAGCACAGCAAAATTAGAAATGAGCTACGTGACCTCCCATTTATTACATGCATACCCACAGGAGTACATATATTGTTTGTAGGCACATGTACCATTATGTGGACATAAATTACGCATTGCTCTGCTGATACTGTACCCCTTAGAAGGTTCTCAAAACAATTACACAATGATTTGATTAATTATTTCTTAATTAAGTATGAGTGGGGCTTAATCCTAATATCTTTTTTCTTTCAAAGAGAAAAAAATAAAATAACAACAACAAAGCCAAAAACAAAACAACACAATAACAATAAAAAGTTACAGAATTTCAAAACAAGGTGATAGGAAATTAACAACAGTTGCTGTATTAAGTATTGTTATCTTCAACAGTGTTGCTCAGATTACCAGATGTAAGAATGCAAGATTGATCAAACCATTAAATATCAACTGTTCCTTTCAATAAATCACAATAAATCAGGGTACCATTATCTTAGCTAGTATATATATTATATGTATATATATAATATATACAAAGTCCCATATATATATATATATATATATATATATATATATATATATAAAGTCCCTTTCTTTTCTCCTTTTCCCCATCGCAGTTGTTCTTTCCTTTAAAAAAAAGGTAAAAAGAACAATGAAACTGAGTTTTAAAACAAGTTGCTAGGACAGTTACAATGGTTAATATATTGTGTATTGTCATCTTTCTAATATTTATTCACAGTAGAAGATATATGTATGATATCTATACAATATTAGCATCAGACTTTCTTTTCAATAAACTAAGAGATATTAGCTGTATAACAATCTTAACTATCTTGTATATACATATTTTTTCCTTTTTTCCTTCCTTCATTCTCCCTTTCCCTGTCACAATTTGTCTCTTTTTTTTAATAGTTTCTTCCCAATTTGCAATATCTATTGTTCATTTTGGATTCCATTCACTTGTTTTTTTTTTTCACACTAGTGAGACAATACAATGTTTACACGTATGGATTTTATTTATTACACTTAGGAGTATGGTCTCAAGTTGCATCCATTTACCTATAAAAGACTCAAGTTTATCTTTCTTTATAGCTGAGTAGTATTCCATTGTATAAAAATATCACTTCCTCTTTTCCATTCTTCAGTTGATGGGCATTTGGGTTGTTTCCAAGATTTAGCTATGATGAATTTTGCTGCTATAAGCATGGGTGCACACATGTTGCTATGGAATGATGTTTTCAGTTCTTCTGAAGTGGGGAGCTGAGGTGAATGGGCCCCTCTTATCCTAGTTTTTTGAGGAATCTCCAGACTGATTTCCACAGTGGTTGCACCAGTGTACATTCCCACCAACAGTGGAGAAGGGCTCCTTTTTCCTCATAGCCCCTCCAGCATGTGTTATTGGTTGATTTAGTGATGATAGCCATGCTTTTTGGGGTGAGATGGAATCTCAGTGTTGTTTTGTATTTCTCAAATAATCAATGCTGCTGAACATTTTTTCATATATTTATTTGGAATTGAGGTTAATATTTCTATTGCCTTCAAATATTCAAAGGAAAGGAAGGGAGGGAGGAAGGAAGGTAGGAAGGGAGGGAGGAAGGAAGGGAGGGAGGGAGGAAGGAAGGAAAGTAGGAAGGAAGGGAGGGAGGAAGGCAGGAAGGGAGGGAGGAAGGAAAGAAGGAGGAAGGGAGGAAGGTGGGAAGTTAGGAAGGAAGGGAGGGAGGAAGGAAGGTAGGAAGGAGGGAGAAAGGAAGGTAGGAAGGAAGCAAGGGAGGAAGGAAATGAGATAAGGGAATGGAGGGAGAGAAGTTAAGGAGGGAAAGAAGGTAGGAAAGAAACAAAATGGATGAAGAGAGGGAGGACAATGGAGGCAGGGAGAAAAGGAGGAAGAAAGGAAGGAAGGAAATTAGGAAAAAATGATCTAGGGCCTGACATCACTGCGAATGATCCCACCATACCCACAATAGAATTTTCGCACATTTTTCACATTATACAAACCACCACCACCATCCCTCACGGACAGAAATATACACAAAGGATTTACCCTAAACCAGAAATATATGAAGAGCCAGTGAACAGAAAACACTTTTTTTAAATGAAAATATGATTTATAGCACTGATATTGCTCATTGAAAAGGCAAAAAATGTTTAAGTTATTGGAGTAATCATGCTTATTATTAGAATACACAACAGAAACTGTTTTTCTTACTGTTGAAATTTTGATGCTGTTGAAATTTTGGAACACACCAAATCAAAACCAGCCTGCTTTCTGTAGCTCTGTTTGCAATATAGTGTGAACTCAGAAGGTGCTATCAATTTACCTGTGTATAGCTCTACCGACTGATATAATTTTTGGAGTCTCTCCTGCTTAACTTTATTAGCACAGGTAAGGGAAAAGACTTTTTGTGACATGTCAGTAAATTTAAATTCAAGGAAACTTCAAACAAGCAAATTCTATGCATAAATTTGCTTTCTGCTTTATGAATACCATTCTTAAGTTTTGGACATAACTATTTTTTTTCATTTAATGCTCCAGTTTTAAAAGGTAGAAGTTATGGGGTGGGGGGAATCACTAATTTTATACTGCTCTCTCTTCTGATTGATTGTGAACTTTAGATACATGAGTTAGGAATTCTTTAAGTCTGCCAGCTTCATTTCTAGCATTGATGCAATGTTTCGGGAACCACTATGTCTGTAGATCTTCTAACAAGATAAATAAAACGCAATGTCCTCTCTCTCTCTCCTTTTCTCTCTCTCCTCTCTCTCTCTTTCTCTCTCTTCCTCTGTCTGTCTCTCTCCTTCTCTCTCAAATTCACACACACAAAATCATGACAAATACAGGGACTCAAGCGAAAATAATCAATTTTTAATAGTAAAAGTATTTGAATGCAATTTATAATAGCATTTTATTTCCAAATAGATCTTGAAGATGGTGTTCAAACTTCTAGGCTGAAAACTACAAAATATTGCTGGAAATCTAAAATTTTTTATTTCATGTTTCTAGTATATACTGGCTACATTTACCATGCGGAGTTGGTACATGTCACGTTTTATTTCTGTTCTTTTTTCATTCCCTTTCCCTCCCTTCTCTCCCTGCTTCTTCCAATTTTTAGTTGCTGCTCCGTTTGCAAAACCCTATTTGTATTACTTTTCTCCTTCAGTTCTTTTATTTCCATCCCCTGTCCCCTTCCCTCCCTCCCACCCTCTCTTTTTCCCTTCTGCATTTGGAAAAGACCTCCCTACTTCCTGTGTATCTACCTTCTATTTGATCATATATACATATGTGTGTGTGAAATTTTAAAAGACAAATATAAATGGAAATAAGCAGCACTTGCACAAATTGGAAGGTTAATATTTCTACTGCCTTCAAATATTCAAAGAAGCAAGATCAGTTGTAAGCAACTCACACACACAAATGCAAACTGTCATGGAAATGGAGAGGTTAAGTCTTAACACATGGAAATTTGGAAATATGGAAATTTCATATTTGTAGTATGCAGATCACCATGGCAAATACAATCACATATGGAAATATGGAAATTTCAGGATGTTCTTGAAAACAAACAAAGCTGAGTCACTTCCATGGTCACTTTTTGAGATTTACGACGGTAGGCATCAGCATAAGCAGCCACATCAGCAAGAGAGAATGAACAGACCTTTTATCCAACAAGCGTTACAGCAACGGACTGTGCTAGAGCCACTGAGTTTGTCCGAGACTTGCAGGCAGACTAGCGCATTGTGAAGCTATTTGGTTTAAACAAAAGAACTCTTCAGATATGAAAGTTGGAAGTCCTGGATGTAAGGAAGCAGAAAGTGGCTAAGCAGAGCCAATGTAGCTTCGACGGTTTGTGTGAGGAGCACTTTATTCTTTCCTTGGTTGGTTATTAGTTGCAGAAGGAGTAAGAATGATGGAGATGTGTATACTCTGACCCAATTCTGACCGCTTTGCTTCTCTCAGTGTGGGACTGTGATTTGGCTTGGGGTTGGTCAGAGTTCTAGTTTCACATATAACCTGGATTTTGTCCATTCCATACTCAGTCTCTCAATGTGACCCGATGGCAATTAAGCTAATGCAGGCCTGGCTCAAGAACAGACAAACAGAGCAATGTGGAGAATCCAGGAAAATCTCACAGCTGACGTAGGGCCAAAGCACTCTTGCAACTCATGCAGAGAAATGATGGCATTTTCAATAGATGGAGTTGGAACAGCTGACGATTCCCATGGGAAAAGAGCGACCTTGGATGCGTGTTCAACTTTACTGAGCCAGTTGTGCATGTTAAAAGAATAAATACAGAGCTTAAAACTCCCAGCTCTACAGAGGGAAAATAATATAAGGAAGAAAATTAAATCTAGCGCTTTGCATGAGAAGTTTTTCACTGTTGCCTTTTCTTCCCCGTGATCAGTAAATGTACCATTCATAGTAAAAGCAAATAAAGTAAAACTTTAAGGCACACAGATTAATAAACTACACCTTATCATTAGGGAGAACAAATTGTTAATGTAATACAGTGGCCTCCATTTTTAAACACAGGGCAAATAAAAGAGTTCAGCCTGTGAATAGAGCCCTTGCTTGGAGTCTCTAAACTGTACTTTCAAATTACAACCTCAAAATCAGGTTGCTTTTAACAAAATTTACTCTATACAAGTGACAGGTTGGTAGAGAAAGCATCAGGTCTTCGCCATTTAGCTTCCATTTTTAAAAGCTAAGTGGTACTTGCGTGAAATGACAGGAACTAATGTGATGATTATGGTGGTGTGTCTCCCATGATTGTTGCCTCCACGCTTTCTGCAGGAGGCCACCATTGCCTTAGCTGGTGGCAAACAGCTCAGTGTTTCTCCTGTGCCTCATGCAGCTGACAAAACCAGGCTGAATTCTGAAAGGATGCACTATGCAAAGGGATATTGCACACCTCTCAGGCACTTGTGGCCCCAACTCCTAAAGCTTGAAGGAAGAGAGGTTTATTTAGGGGCACAACTTAATCCATAACAGCCTGGTTCCAGAGCAGGAACAGAAGGGCAGAGGGGCAGAGAACAGCAAACTGTTCTTGTCATGGTTACTCATATTATGGTGGTCGAGAAGCAAAAGTAAATGGGAAGAGTTGGGGCGTAGATACACTAGATCCCACCTGCAGTGACCTGCCTCTAACCAGGCTGCACTTCCTGTCAGCAAGTCAGCTATGACCTCACTGGTGGACTGATCCATGCCATGACTCACCTAATCACTTTCCATACCCATGACCTTTTAGGGAAACACCTTAGAAAGAGAAAACATAACATTGCATTAAAATTTTTAAAAGATTATCTTAAGGTTGGCAGGTGTGCTGTTTAATGTTCATATACCCGACTGGATTCAGAGACTCCTAGAGAGGTGACTGGGTTGTGAGGGTGCTAACTTCATCAATGCTTTCACCCACTGCTGAGTTTACAGCAGAGTGAACTATCCGGAAGTGGGGCCAAGTGGGACATGAGGCAACATGTCCTTGGTGACTATTTCTCGTCTCTGGTCTCAGGCTGTCTTAGTGCACTCAGTTTCGTGGATACCATGAGTTTAGTAGTTTTCCTCCATCATGTTCTTCTGGAGCCAGCTGACCATGGACTGACACATCTGAAACTGGGAGCCACTCTCTTTCTTCACATTGTGGATAACAGGTATTTTGTCCCAGAAACAGATAGCTGACCAATGCAGAAGGACTCTGCGGGTTAGAAGGAAAAAGAAAGGATCAAACCAGAAAATAACAATCTTCCAAGGCAGGCATTTATGTGCACAACTGGATGTTTAGAGGTTCTAAAATCCACTTATGCAACAAAATGCACACTTTGTAAAGCATCTGAAAGTGGATTACTGTTATCACTGAAGGTTCTGTCCAAGAAAATGAATGTTGTTTACTTGTGCTAACCCCACCATTTTTTTTTTAATTCTCAGAAAGTACCTTGAAGCATAAAGAACTCAAGCTTGATGCAAAGGTCAGCAGTATTTCAGGGAAAAAACTCAGCTATAATGTGTTAATCAGCTTTCCATTGCTTTGCCAAAATACCCTCCCACAAAAAAAAAAAAAAATCAATTCAAAGTTTATTTTAACTTAAAGTTTGTAGAGACTTCGGTCCATTGTCAGTTGACTCCAAGGCAGGGCAGTATGGCAGAGGAGCATTGCAGAGGACAAACAGTCCATGGCAGAGCAGCAGGAAGCAGAGTAGAGCTTAAAGGAAGAGGAAAGTGGTATCCCATTCCAGTCCAGGCCCACAGTGATCCACTTCTCCCCACCAGGGTTCACCTACTCCCATCACATCCCGCTTTAAACTCATCACTAGACTAATCCACTCATTAATATTATTCAACAATGATCCATTCATCTCCCCACAGCTCCACATCTAAGTACATGAATGAGTCCTTTAGATATTAACCAAAACAAAATATAGCCTTCAAAGTCATATCACTGAAGACCTAATTCCTTCAACTAATTTTTTTCCTTTCTGTCCCAATTATCTTGCAAAAGCCCCACCTTTGAACTTTGCTACAGCAGAGACCAAGAGTCTTTAGGAAACTTTCCATATGCAAAGCATAGCAGATAAATGCATGCTTCTATGCATGCATCAAGTCATCTCTGGCAAGAGTCAACTATCATCACTGTGTGGATAATCACAGAGATTAAGAGGTAAGAAGAAGAGGGCCAAAGCTTCCTACTGAAACAAGGAAAGATGTCTGGTGTGAATTCAGTGCAAGTTCTTGACCTAAGGATACTCTGGGTATATTAATTATAAGCAAGCATCCCATGGCACATTTTTGGGGATCATATCTGAGGTTCCCTGCCTGCTCCTGAGTTGGAAAGCAAGGACAAGTATTAGAGAAGCTAGCAATCATTAACCAAACCCTGCCTATGTTTGACCCACTTTTTGCAGATATGTGGATTAGAGTCCTATGTCTGCCTGTGGTCTGGCTAGTCCCTTTTAGTGTAGTTCATCTTTAGCATGAAGTTACAGGTGAAGCCTTGCAGATGTGAGTAACAGTATTCATAAAAAGAACAAGAGAGAGCAGTGCATGTCTGGTTACCTGCTGCGGTTAAATGCAGTCTCACAAAAACCCATTAGATTGCTTTAGGATGAGCACCACTGAGAATATTAAACCTCATCTCTCCATTTGGGGAGGGTAAACCTCCGGGCACACCTTCAAATCATGACTGCATAAGCATTAAGTCAGAAGACAGTGCTCATCACAGGAAACCTGCTGAGATGCTGGAAAGACTAAAATCCAAGCTAAGCAGACAGATACAACCCACTCAGGCATGTTGCACATTCTCAAGATGAATCATAGTTGTGATGGCTGATACCAGTTTATCACCATCACTGGATTAAAAAATACCTGGCAGGTTAGTAAAGCACACTACTAACTGTGTCTGGATAGGTCAAGAGAAGGGTGGTCTCAGGTAGTATATGCAGTCCCTGGTCCACTACTCTCTGGCACTGTTTCCCAGCTTTTCAGCTCCCTGGCCACCATGACCTAACCAACTTTGATCCCTCACGGTCTTCTGCTGTGAGGTTTCCACTTGTGGACTGCCAATCATGAATCTCCTGAAAGCATAAGGTAAATTAAATCTTTCCTCCTTTAAGTGGTGAGTACCAGGTATAGCGTTTGTGAGGCGGGAAAGCTAATACACCACCCTCAACTAAGAGGACGTGGTGACATCGTTTTTGACATATTGTCACTAAACTCACATAGTAATTGGGGTAGCTGTCTGTGTTAGCTAATTCCTCTTAGCAAAGAGAAAATAAAATCACTTACCTGTAATGCAGGTGGTGTGTTAGAGTTCTGTGGCTTTGACAAAACACCCAAGAAAAACAGTTAAAAGAAAACATTTATTTTGATATGGTTTATGAGGGTTTAGTTCATGGTGAGTGGCTCCAAGGCAGAAATATCATGGTAGAAAAGAATGCTAGAGGAAGGATGCTCAGATCTTCATGGTCAAGAAGCAGAGAGAAAAGGGAAGAACCCAAAAGCCTATGCTAGTGGACATTCTCCTCGTTCTAATGTTTTTGTTTTTTTCAGGTTTTTCTTTCTTTTTTAAAATTTATTTTAAAAATAAAAGAAGGAAAACATATTAACAAACAGACAACCATTTGCAAAATAGGAAAAGAATAATGCAAACAATCCTCCTTCTAATTTTGTTCTGTCTGGTTCCTTTGCCCAAGGATGAGTCACACCTCCATTTTCCCATCCCACATGCTAATGGCCTGTGGAAGCACTCTCAGACACACACATCTCCCAAAGTATGCTTGCTTTATGAGTTACTAGGTGTTTCTCACTCCAGTCCAGTTGACGATCAAAATTAACCATTGGAAGCAGTTTTGCAAGTTGGAGCCAAATCCTACAAAACTAGGCTTGCATATAGACTGCTAGCCAAGGATTCTGCTCCCTTGAAGTTCACATTTCAAAGGGATGGTCCTAGACATCTGGGAAGACATTCTTGGTCCTAAATCTGGCAAAAGACTTCTTTAACTTTCAAAATGACTTACATATATTTCAAAGGCAGTTATGTTTCAAAGAACATAAAAGATTTCTGAACTGAATGGCCTAAGAAAGGAGGAGGCTTTCCCTTTTATTACAAAATTTTTAATTGACACATCATTGTACGTGTTTATGGGGGACATTGTGATGTTTTTATGGATATATACAATGTGCAGTTATCAAATTAGGACGGTTTAACTTTTCCATTATGTGTACTATTTTCCATTTCTTTGTGCTAGGCACACTCAACATCCCCTTCTTGCTAGTTTGAAATACATGGTACGATTTTGTTAACTCTTGTGTGTAATAACACGTCAGAGCTTATCTCTCCTGTCTAACTCTGATTTGTACCCATTAACCATAGTCCCTCCACTCTACCCTTCCCAGTCTTTCTTGGACACTCACTATTCTACTTTCTACTTTTATGATTCCACATATGAGTGAAATCCTATGACATCAGTCTTTGCATGCCTGGTTTATGTCACCTCTAGGTCCATCCATGCTGCTGCAAATAACAACATTCCCCTCTTTGCTTTAATACTGAACACTATTCCACTGTGTCTATGAACCACATTTTCTCTCTTTATGTATTCACCAGTTGATAGACATTTAGGCTATTTACATCTCTTGGGTATTGTGGCTAGTGCTGTAATAAACACAGAATTGCAAGCATCTCTTTGATACACTGATTTTATTCCCTTTAGACTTCTACCCGGGAGTGGGATTACTGGATCATATGATATTTCTACTTTAAATTTTAAAAATATTTTTCATGGTGGCTGTGTGAAGTCTCTCTTTATCTTTAACAAGGGAAATTAATTCTCTTGCTTTCAATTTTTACTTGGTGGGTGATCCTGGGCATTAGAATATTTTACATCTTCCTGAGCAGTCTTCCAACATTGAGCACAGTGCTTTAATGTTTTCCAAAATTAATCCACACGTGCCAACCACTGAGATGGTCATTAAAAATGTAATTAAGTGGCACACAAGTGTCACCCCACCACTCTTGAATGCTGAGGCAGGATGATTACAGGTTTGAGTCCAGCCCTGGCAATTTACAGACTCAATAAGAACCTATTACAAAACAAAAACATAAAAGAACTAAGGATATTGCTCTGTACAAATGCCCTGAGTTCAATCCCCAATGCAGAGAGGGATGGGGGGAGGGAGACAGAGAGAGAGAGAGAAAGAGAGAGAGCAAGAGAGAGAGAATGAATTGGACAAATGAAAAATAGATATTTCTTTTGACTCTACCAAGCCAAGTTAGTGTCAGTTCCAAAGAAACCAACCCATTCCTTGATTCTGTATCTAGTCATTTTCAGTGAGGTGGAATGGGGCTGAGTGTAGGGACCATAATTTTGGGTCTTATTTTACACTGATATTTTCTATCCTCCTATAGCAGTTAATGTGTTTGTGCCTACCTTTTCTCCAAGATTTTTGAGACGTTCTCTGCAGACACACATCCCACGTGGCTGTCAGAAAGAGGTCCCCAGCATCCTTCAGCTATGACTCTACAGAGATTCCAGCTTAGGAATTTATTTCAGAATTACTTTCTGAGGGAGGAAGTGAGACCAATCAGAACAGATATCACTTGTGATTTCCAAGCCTGTCATTTATGTCATTCTCTCTTCCCAAGATAGTATGCTCCGAACTCAAGTCCTAAGAACTGTAACCAGAGCATTTTAATCAAAGAAAGTCATGCTTTCCTCATGTACCCTCCACCCCTCCACTACCATATCAAATGATTTTCACCTCATCATAAATATTTGTTGATTCCCCATCTACAGTGTATTCATCACAGCAGAAGTTATGCTAAGAAGAAAGACCTCAGTTGAAACTCCCAATAGTATTAAACTATATATATATATATAAATATATATATATTTGCTAAACATAAGTACCTATAAAGTTTTATTCATAAATTAGGACTGGTAAGAGATATACAACAGAAACTAATAACCAAGTGAAATAAATATTACCGTATCCTGTAGTGGAGCTCATTAATTGTGTACTTCCCGAGTTTCCCACTTAGTATTCTCAGGCCGTTGTTGACCATAGGTAAATAAAGCCACGTAAACCAGAACTGTGGATAAGGGGACATTATTTTAGATCTCCTGTATACCTGGGAAAAACTCAGAGATGAGGAAACCCAGAATGGTGGCTAGAACTTATGTTTAAATACCATCTGTTATATTTGTGATTATTTTTATCTTAAAGTGAATTTAAAAACAATAAAAATGGTACAGAATTTCAAAACAAGATGATTGAAATTAAAAATGGTTGTTACATTGCATATTGTTATCTTCAAAGTACTTGCTCAGATTACCAGATATAGGCATGCAAAATTGAGCAATTAAGCATTAACTGTTCCTTTCAATAAACCAATAGAAATTAGTAATACAATTATCCTAGCTATCTTGTGTATGTATATATATATATATACATATAATATGCATATTATATATATTAATGTATATATATATATACATATATATTACACACATGTGGACATATGGTTATGGTTTAGATCTAAAATATTCCCTCAAAAGTGTCATGTCTGCAGGTGGGACCTGGTTGGGATGAGTGTTATCACTTAGGGTGTGATTTAGATGTTTGTATTCTCATGCTTCAGTCCTCCTTTTGCTCTCTGCTTCCTGGTCACCATGAGATAAGCATCTTTTCTCCATGATGTTCCTGCCTTGGGGCCAGCTGACCATGGACTGAACCCAGTGAAACTGTGAACTAAAGTTCATCTCTCCTCCTTTAAATTGTGGGTTTCTGCTATTTAGGTCGAGTGATGGGAAAGCTAATATCCCATCTCTAGCCAAAATGAAGGAAGAAGTTGTACAGGAGACAAGTTTCAGGTAAGTGATCATGAAAAGAGTTCTTACAAAGATAATACTTTTATGGACTTAAATCATGTTGGGATTAGCATATCCTGGTACTGTGTGGCCATATTTGTGGTGGCATATTCCTGCCTCCTGCAGTCTATTTAATGCAAATTACTCTGATTTCTATAGTCACATTTGGAGTGGTATATTCTGGTGTCCTGTGTGCTAGGATGTCGTAGAATGATGTCTTAAGATGCTATTTTTGATGACATATTCTGGTCTCCTACAACATCACAAAGGTCCCTGTGTTTGGCTTAACATTCGGGCATTCTACTGACATTCTTAGTAGTTTTTATCTTTGAACTTGTGTCCTATGGACACAATCCAAGCAGACAATGGTGCATGTACCAGAGGAGAACTCCATGCAGTGTGATCGCTCCCTGCTGCTTACTGTCTGTCACACAGCAAGTGCAAACAGAGTCCCATCAGCATGGCTCCAGTGGACCCACACTCCCTAGGAGACCCGGAAGACTCCACAGGAGGACAGAATAAACAGGTGCACCTCCTACTGTGCAAGCAGGGATACAAATAGCCCTATTTTCCACTGGTACCACATCATGCTCCAAAAGCAGATAGAAGGCAAAGACATTCTAAAGAATATGGACAAAGAAGAAACCTTGTTCTGCTCTTCTTTTGTGACACTGCTAGACTGGTCAACCATTCCTTTACTGGACAACCATGAGAAAGGACAATACGAAGGGAAACAAAACACAGGGTAACTCAAAATTCCTTTTCCATTCATTCTTTCCTTATTCCTCACTAACTATTGGTACAATGAGTAAATTGGTCATATAGGGAGGGGAAAAGCATCAAGATGTGACATGCATATCTCCATGATGAATGCATATGTTATGTGTAGCAAGCATATACTAATTTTTTTTTAAAGAAAGAAGCAAAATAAAAGATAATGTCTTTTCTGTAGTGAGAACAAAACTCATATGGATGCACGTGTTATTATGTATATCTAAAATGTACCGATAAAATCTGTTTAAGAAAAAAGAAAGTTAATATAAATATGAATTGGGTGATCTCAGTTATCAATACAGAAGATAAATCCTCTCATATTTGTATTTAAAGTTTGTGCTCAACCTTATAAAGCTAAATGTTGAGTCTCACCCCTCATAGTTTAGAACTTTACTTACAACATCAAAAAAGGAAATCAAAGACACCATGGAAAGCCAAGTGAAGAAGTTTTAAAATGTAGTATTTTAGTTAGTGGTTCTTTCCCCTGAGAAAACAAGAAAACAAATTTCTATTCTGTAATAATCTTCAGAAATTCAGAAAGCCAATCCCTTCCAGCTGCAAACATTAGATATTCCTTCTAAGTTTCTAAAGAAAACACCTTAGCAGTACACACAAAGTCCTGCCAGGTTGTTCATTGGCTGCTTTTAAAATTAGTGCATATTAGAGTTTCACTGAGATAATTGTTTCCTTACAGATAGTATTTGGTCATATCTACTTCCCCACTACCCTGTATGTCCCCTACCCTTTCCCTCTGATCCCCCTCATTTCTCTAATAATCTCCCTGCTACTTACATGTCATCTTCTTTTTCTAGATTTCACAGATGAGAGAAAAGGTACAATACTTGTCTTTCAGAGTCTTCATTGGCAGCTGTAATTTTTTCTTTTCACTCTGAGACACAAAAATATCTTACAAGGAAAAAATCTTATAAGGAAATAGTATGCAGTAATATTTACCTTGTGAAACATCAAAAAGATCAATCACTTCAACATCATCACTCAAAGGCTGATGTCACTGACAATCTTCCTTTCTTTGAGTTTTTCTGAGTCAGTCATCTCAGAAAGTATATTGGGCTATCTTGCTATTATCTGGAAAGGCTGTGGGGAAAAAGTAACCCTCCTCCAGTGTTGGTGGAACTGTAAACTAGTATAACCACTATGTATATCAGTATGGAGATTTCTCAAAGAACTAAAACAGGAAATTTCATTTGACTTGGTTATTCCTCTTCTGGGTTTCTTCCTAGAACAGTCTAAGATATCATATTGTTATATGCAGCTGAGTTAGATAGAAATATTATAGGCAATCAGATAGGGCCAGGCCCTGGAAGGAGCCAATATGGAAGACAAGACACCTTGCAAATGGAGGTGTATTTACTGTGCACCAGACCTCAAGACAAAAGACTGAACAAATGCACCCACATACCTCCCTAGGGATGGACATCAGGGATTGGTATTCTAAATAGGTAGCAACCACCTTGAAGAGTCATTGACCCAACCCCTTACAGGAAAAGCCCCTGTTCTGTATTCATGCCCACTTGCTATGTGACTCACTTCCCCATTTCATCCTGATTTAATCAATTTTACCTGAACAATTCTTATTAGCTGACAATAATTTCATCCCACCTCATGCCAACCTTGTGATTTCCCATTTTTCTCTATCTTGGACCCACCTCCTCTCATCGTTTTGCTGTATAAAAGTCCCTAGAAAAGACAGAGTCTTAAGAAACCCACTCGGGTCTCCCTTCTGTCTCTCTCTTTCTGACAGAATCTTTCTTTTGTTCTCTTTCCCTCAGTAAATATATTCTGCTCTGTTGTTCCTAAAATTCATTCTTTGATTTTAGAGAACACGATCTCATCCCAGATATTGTTCAGGTTGGGAGTTTCTTTGCCCTGTATCAATATGACAGTGATCCTTGGATGTCCATATTTATAAAACCACAACTCATAACAGCTAAATCTTCGAAGCAGCCTGTACACTCACCAACAGGTGAAAGGATAAAGAAAGCACGGTATTTTCTCACAAGGCAATACTCCTATGCTGCAAAAGAAGGATAAACTTCAGGCAATCGTAGGAAAATGGATGCACCTTAAGAATATCATGTTAAGTGAAATAAATCAAACCCACAAGCTTTCAAATTGCATGGTTTCCTCTTGCATGAGAAAACCAGAGCATAAATAAAAGATAGATAAAAAAGAAGTAGAGGGATAGGTCTTTCTCAAAGGAAAAGGGGATTAAGAGATGGAGAGGGAGGGAAGGAGAAGGGGGAAAGGGGACTGAAGAGGAATTGAGATGTGTTATGTACACACACCAGCTCCACACAAGGGATGTAAGATTATGTATTGCAACATGTACTCATAGAGAGGGGATTTAAGAGATGGATAGAGGAGGGAAGAAGGAAAGGGGATAAAAAGAGGAGTTAAGACATATTATGTACGTGTACCAATTCCCCACAGATAATAGAAACGTTATGTGAGGGGAAGCATTCAGGTATGCTTGCCAAGATTTTCAAAGGCTGCAGAAAGGTGATAGCCAGGCCACGGCCCAATCCAAAGCTCAACTGGAGAGGACCCACTCCCAACCTTTCACAGCTATAGGCAGGAGTCAATTCCCTGTGAGTTGTAGGACTGAAGGTCTCAGTTTCCTGCCGTCTGTTGGCTGAAGACAACCTTCTGTTTCTTGTCTTATGAGATTTGCAACATGGCAGCTATGTCTGCAAGGTCTACTAGGTCTTCAGAGTTCAACTAGCAAAGCAGATGCTACAGTCTTCTTAAGCACCATAGTTATAAAGGGGCATCACAGCTTCCCTGCCTTGTTGTATTGGTCGGAAGCAAATCTCAGGTGTTGCCCATGGTGGAGCAAGGAGAATGACACCGGGGTGTGAATAGCAAGGGTGAGAATCCCTGGAGACTGTCCAGTAGTGGCTGTGTCTCATCTCATCCACGGGTGAACAGTGCATGCACTGAGTGGGGATTTCAAACCTAAAATTACAACTACTGGGCACCTGACTATGCCCCCAATGTTTAGCCACATGTATGCTTGTTAGTCTGCTGACCTCTGACCCTTCATTTTTATTGGAATTAACATAACAGAAGCTTTACAGAGTTGTTGAGATGTTTCTTTAGATCACTGCATCAGTGAGCTTGGCAGGGTGACTGGCATCTATGAACAAGATACACCTTGCTCTATGAAAGAGCTGCATTTTGACAAACCCCCTGAAGCTTGAAAATATTATAAGTTAAAACTGCGCTTCATTCCCCTAACTGACAGCACCAGTTTGGCCTATCTTAAATGTACTCAGAACCTTGAACACTAGCTTAAAGTTAGGGAAAACTATCTAGAACAAATCCTATTTGGTAATATACTATTCAGCGTATTGTGTAATATATTATGTGCCTGTATCCAAATATATTGGATGCAGACAAATTAGTACACAGTAGAGTAAAAAGTATTTACCTTCATGATTGTGTGATTAACCTAACTTCGTTACTTTTCTCGTTGCTGAGGCAAAATACCTGACACCCAAAGTTAAAGGAGGAAAGGTTTATTTGGCTGAGAGTTTGTAGAGATTTCAGTCTACAGCTGGCTGGGGCCAAGGCAGGATGGCATGGAAGAGAGGCATCACAGAGACAAAACAGTTCATAGGAGGCAGAAGGCAACAAAGCAGTGAAGTAGCCTAGAAGCAGGCAAAACAGAAGCAACAGTAGCAGTAGCAGCAAGTGACAGCAAAAACCCTTTTTCTGTTCCTTATATTCTGTCCATCACATCCACCTTTAGGGCAAGTAGCACTCACACCCAAGAGTGGGACACTCTTAAACCCAGCTTCACACCATTAATCCCAGCATCACACATTTAATCCCACCATCACACATCATAAATCCAGCCACCTCCAAAAAGCCCCAACTATGACTGCATGAGGCTTTGGGGAGACAGCTAAATAAAAAGCCATATCAATAACTGAAACAACTTCATTGTTCAGCATTCTAAAGGTATGGCACCACTTACTGCTAGCCCAGGAAACATCACAATTAAAGTACACTTCTCCTGAATACCCACAACTTTTGCTGGAAAAAAATCATTAAGTCAGGCCAACATCAGTGAAGGAACATCTCTAGCTCTTTCAATAAGAGCTAGCACTGTAATTATTTTTCTACCACATTTTCCACATTCAGAACTTATTCTCCCTTTCAGCCAGTAGCAATGAAGAAAACCATGGCTGCTTTGGATCTTGGTCCATTAGACAGGGGCAGAGCAAGTTGTGCCAAACTTGACCCTCTGTTCAGTTGTTCCTCAAATCTGTGTGCAAAATAAGTAGTACAGAGCTTCTAGCACATCTTTGTGTTTGGCAAAATTTGATTCATTTCCCATCCAGTAAACCTGGATTTGTGAAAGACATTGTTCCAGAATGAGCACACAATCATTGCTCCCTCTTGCCCTGCAGTGCACTCACAGATTATAGAAGTAGCCATGTAAGAAGCTGTTAAAGAGAATGATAAGTAAATGCTAAGGTGCTTCATAGCCAACTCAGCCACTTCAGGCCACCGAGCTACAAGAACATTGCACGTAGCTAACATCTAAGGACACAGCAGCAAAGAAAATATATTGTTATTGTTAAGTATATAAAAACCAAGTGATTCAAATGTCGATGGCTGAGTGCATGGTCGGCTCTGAGTTCTGCACAATACTGTGTGCTTTTGTGGTATTTCCGGGAGGTATTGTAGTCATCAGGAAGTGTTGGAATGGATCCCCAATGCAGACATCCAACATTCAGTTTAGAGGCCAACCCTGGAGGGAATACACGCATCAAGAATGCCCTTTTCCACTGCTGGTGGGAATGCACTGTGGAAATCAGTTTGGAGATTCCTCAGAAAATTAGGTCTAGAGGTCCCATTCAACCCAGCTATCCCCCTGCTGGGTATTTTCCCAGAAGATCTAAAATCATCATATCACAGTGATGTATGTGCAC
>NW_004955499.1:5416648-5433686 GCF_000276665.1 Chinchilla lanigera | reverse complement strand
TAGTCAACATGGCTGTTCTACTGTCTTGTATTTCTTTGCTGAAAGAAACTGTCAGTGAGTCTTTGGTTGATCAGCATTGCATGTCTATATCTGTTTTCATGAGAAAGTACTTTGAAGATATCAATATGTAATACAACAAGCATTGCTAATTCCCTACCACTCTGTTTGTAACTCTGTACTGTCTGTACTGTTCAATTGCTATTTTGTAAAATGTTGTCTGTCTGTTAATATTTTCCTCCTTTTATTTTTAAAATAAAATAAAAATTAAAATGAATGCACAGAAAGGTTAGCTTTTCATGCTACTGGGCTAACTTGGATGAGCATGGCAGGCTCCCTAGCTGGTACAAAAATGGCTTCAGAAGACCAAAAAGGGATGACTCTGGCTTTGTGGTGGTAAGAGCTAGAGATAGAAAAGTGTTCCTCAATGCATAGCTGCTCCTCTTGCTGCAGGCCAAGGGAAGAGCAGCAAGGCACTCTGGTCATCTTGCCTGGATGAAACAGGAGGGGAGAAGATGCTGAACCCTGAGTGCCATCAACAGTAAAACAGGGGAATGAACTGGGATTTTCTGTGACAGGTTTCCTCTATGCATCTTACCTAACTCTCTCAGGATCCATCTGACTGCCCAGGGTCACAAACTAGAGTAGGAACCCCATAAACAACAGAAACCCAGGCTACCCTTTACTGTGTGTGCCAGTTGAAGCCTGTATCTGCCTTCTATGCAGTGCAGACGAAGACAAGCACAAAGGCTCTTCCTCTCTCCCTGGGGGGCAACAGAAATGATCTGAAACTTTTCAGCAGAGGTAATTGAGTCACTTTCTATTTGCATATTCCATCTACAAGATCATTTTTAATATTATTAAAGGGTACATTACAACCTTAGTCATGGATCCTATGCACTCAGAACTCTATGCATTTAAAAACAGCACAGCCATGACCAAAAGGAATAAACATAATTCTGCTTCATAGGTCTTAAGGACATGCATTTTTAAGACCAGCTGGGCATGATGACACACACCTAGAGCTGTGGACAGTTGGGAGGCTGAGGTAGGAGGAATATAATTCAAGGCCAGCTTGGGCAATTGAGCAAGAATTTGTCTTTTAAAAAAGTTATAAAGGCTAAGTTTGTAGCTCAGTGGTACATACTGGCACAATCTCCAGTGCAAATTTTTTTTTTTTTAAAGAGAGAGCATTTAGAAGATTATTGATTTACCACATCAGAGAACAGTATAAATGAAAGAACTTGAAGTCTGGGAATGAGATCTCCAGCCAGTTACAAGACACACAGACTCACTCTCCCTTCTGGTAGTATTTCCCTTGAAGTAAATACAAAGATTCCAGGCAAGGGTTTCTGTTAGAAAATGATTTTTATTTTAGTTTATAAATTCCTCATCTCAAAAGATGATAGATGGCACTAGGCTTTTTGTTATCATCTTACTATTAATCAAAAACAATAATCAATGTCAGTCTGTCCTCTTCAGAGGGCTTGCTTCCTTATTAGAGTCTGGACAATGACAGAAGTCTTTAGAGATGATTATCATTCTTTGGGTCTCTCAGACAAAATAAGCAGAGGTCAAAGACTTTGTTGCCTAGGGTGCCTCCTTCCCCCAGCGGACAGTGTCTTTCAATACGGGGATAAGAGACTTTCAACTATCATTTTCCAAAATCCACTCACCTGGGCTAAGTACCCAAATCCATAGTCAACATAAGCATTAGAGACTTGGAGTAACAGCTATTCTCTCCCATGATTAAATCTCCTCTGAAAGTCTTCAAATGACCCTTTGCGTAAACCTCGAAGGAGAGGAAAAAAATGGCAGGTGATGTTTCCACAATTGAAAAGTTATTTTAATTTACTCTGTGCTGGGCATTGCCTTAGCTTGGAAAGCATCCCAGTGAAAATACAGGAACACATTAGGTAAAATCAGGGTGCTGCGGGTGTTTGGGTTATGTTGACAGGGTGTATACCTCTTAACGTAAGCCAAAGCCCAAGTACAGAAAATGAGGGATTCCACTCCCCATCCAACTTCTAGTCCAGACTTTCTACTTTATTGAGGTATCCCTGATGTTTCCTTACTGAGTCTCTGGCTGATAAGCACTTGGTCATTTCAGGTGATTATCAATCTTCCTATCAGAAACTCTTTTCCATGTTGGTGGTGAACAGTTGTGTGGATTTCTAAGACGTTGTGGCATTGCTACGTTATAGGATATGCCAGCATTCTTTGGTAGACAACTGCTAACTTTCCAAAATGATAACTTTATATCCCTACTTCCAAATATGAGATTTCTATTCACTCTGCCCTCTCTTTATAAAATAATCTGCTTATCTTTCATGTTGTAAAAAAAAATTTGGAGGACAAAGAATGCTTTTCTCATCGTGGTTTCAGTTTGCATTTCCCTAATCACTAGAAAGGGTGAGAAGCCTTCACTATTTTTATTTGTCATTGAATAGTCCCTCCTTCTTTCCCAGGGACCCATCTTGGTGCACCCTACTTCTAAGATCCCTGTGTTTTTCTACTGATTTTTAGAAATTTTTTGTAAGGACAACGTGTTAAGTGGCTGAGCAGATGCATGTTGTGATTACTTTCTCCAACTTGCTAGGCAGCCTTCACACTTCTGTACTGGTGAAAAGAAGCTGAGCATATCTCTATTTCTGATTCTGATGTAATTTATATTCCCCTGAAGACTTTGTCTGCTACTCTCACTGCTAAAATGCACTCATTTCGGCAGTTTTTATTGGAGGCATCCATCCTAGTTTTCAACCAAATCCATTGTGTGTACATGATTCAAATTATGGTAAACAGAACATGTGGTCCATTATGACAAGACTGTTTTAATCATAGTACGATCTTAGTAACACTTGGGACTCTCTTGGCACACTTGAAGATTTAAGCCTCAATACTATGTTTAGTACATAACAAAACACCAGCAGACAGCAGTACGTAAAGTCAAAGGGTAATTTCAAAACAAATGAATATTCTCATATTAAAGGCAGTTTTAGTTCAGTAGGTAAATCTCAAATCTGTCTGGATTAATTATCTAACTACTTGTTGAGCTACAATCAGTATTTCTGCATTCAAAGACCTACCTAGGTTAGACTATAGGACAGTATAGTTATCTTCTCAAAATCTAGGCAACATTTCTACTTAAGCTTTTTCAAGCAAGGTGCTCAACAAACTACTTACTAGGTAAACTATACGCTTACCCTGGTAATACACAGAGAAAGATACTGATGAAGTACAGAGAAACCCACGCTGATAATGTCTTGTGTAGCATCAAAGTAAAGACTGAGAATATTATTGATACAGGAGAAATATAACTTTCCACCTGCTAGATGTCAGATACACCAAATTTGTGAGCCCCCGAATCCAACAATGAATTCCAAGCAACAAAAGAGGTGAAGAGTAGAGAAGGTTTTTAGAGAGATAGCTCCTGAGAAACAGAATGGGTCACAACAAGGGCATTTTTCTGAGCATGTTTTATCCAACGAAATCATAGGTGAGTACAAAATCACAGGGTGAATACAATGTGGGACAAACCATAACCAACCAACAAAATTACAAGTATAGCCAATTAGCTAAGGTTGATCCAATTTGGAAGTAGATCACATATCAAGGTTACATGTGAATGAAGAACAAAGGCATTTTGGGGAAAGGATGGGTCCGGATGCCCTGGTCACCCCCCTGGGTGATTGATGCCTAGCTAAACTCTCTGTACCAGGTGGTGCTAATTGCAGTATAATTCCAAGCTACTGCTGATCTCCTAGGGAATCATGGAAGTCTAGCAATTGCATTTTTATCTTGAGGCTCAGTATCTTTCACAAGTGCCTGCAGCTGCAATTCTGGTGTCTTTATTCTTTCTTCTGACTCTGAGAGACCTCTCCCTATCTGAGTGTACATTAATTTCTATCCATCGTAGCTGCATATAATATTATTGCTACTAAAACCAAAAAAAAAAGAAACACATGATAAAGTGTGTGATGGAGATGAGAAAACCCAAGTTAGAGAAATGGAAGCTTGGTTGTTAGCATGCCCACAAATTCTCCAGAGCAGTGGTCTGAAGGAAGTTATATCGGGCAGGGTTTAGGAGTTGACAAACCAAGATAGGAAGGATGTGCAGGACTAGGGCGTTAACATATGCCAAAAGCCAAAAAATACAAGTGGCAGGAAGTGAGATTTCAGGAGGAGGAGGGCGCTACACATGATGAAAGAGGATTTTAAGGCAATTTTACAAATGCTGAGTTCTCCAGAGTTCTGAACTTGCCCTCAGTCCTTCAAAGAGCAGCTGGCCTGCCCTGCCTGTCGGAGCTTCCCCAGAGGAGTGTTTGGTCCTGAAAATGCCACGATTTAGGTGAAAGCAATTTGGTTCTCAAGGCCATACACCTGTTGATATTACCTTAACAGAATACTTGCCTCAGTGAGACAGACCACTGGAGTTACACATATTTAAAAGGCTTAAAATAGAAGAAGATTACAAAATAACACATGCACTCCTTTGCCCCTTTCCCTCATCCCAGTTGTTCTTTCCTTTTGAGCAGTTTCTTTCCCTTTCATAATATTGATTGTACCTTTTGGATCTATTTACTCTTTCAGTTTCCTACACTAGGGAGACAATACAATGTTGACATAAGCAACTCTGATTTATTTCACTTATGAGTACAGTCTTCAGTTGCATCTATTTACCTAAAAAAGCCTCAAGTTTATCTTTCTTTATAGCTGAATAATACTCCATTGTATAAAAATCCCACTTTTTTATATCCTTTTACATGCTTATTCTGGTAATCTGTGCAAACACTTTGAAGATAAAAACATGCAATAACAACCATTGTTAATTTCCTACCATCTTGTTTTGAAATTCTGTATCATTTTTATTGTTTTTTTATTATCTTTAAAATAGATTTATTTATTGATTGATTGATTGATTGATTGTCTTTTTGAGACAGGGTCTTCCTATGCAGTTCAGGCTGGCCTTGAGCTCACTTCGTAGCCCAGGCTGGTCTTGACTCACAATGATCCTCTTGCCTCAGCCTCCTGAGTCCTGGGATTACAGGTGCGCACTACCATACCTGGCTAAAATAAATTTTAATATATGTGTATATATTACATGGGTTTATCTATAGAAGAGCTCAGAGATTTAATTTTTTGTTTATATTTGTTTATTTAAGTTTATTGGTACAATTTAAGTATACATAATGACCACATTCATTATAGGGAATTTGTATTTGTACATAATATACATTGATTCCTCTTTTTTTCCCATTTCCCGTCCTCTCCTTTCAAACCCAATCACAAAGCTCTGTTTTTATTTTATCCTTATTTTCTCATTTTTTTCTTTCTCTTCTTTTCCCCTCCCTATTTTCCTTTCACTTTTGAACAGATTCTTCATATTTCACAATATCTGTTGTGCATTTTGACCCTTATTTATGTTTTGAGTTTCTCACACCAGAGAAAAAATAGAATATTTACGCACGTGTCTGACTTCTCTCACAATAATTGCTTCAAGGTCCACCTATTTATTTACAACTCTTTCAATTTTATTTTTCTTGATGGCTGAAAAATACTCCATTATATAAGAAAAACATGTCTTTTTTATCCATTCATTGATTAATGGGTATTTGGGTTGCTTACAAGATTTAACTATAACAAACTGTGCTACTATAAACATGGGTGCACATATGTCTCTGTGATATGATATTTTTAATTCTTTTGGGAAGATATGCAAAAGGGGAATAGCTGTATTGACTGAGACTCTTAATCCTAGTTTTTTGAGCAATCCCCATACTGATTTCCACAGTGATTGCATCAGTCTACTCACCCTGTAACAATGGGAAAAGGTTCCTTTTTCCCCACAGCCCTGCTATCACTAGCATTTGTTATTGGTTGATTTCTTGATGACAGCCATTCTTTCTGGAGTGAGATGCAATCTCAGTGTTATTTTAATTTGCATTTCTTGAATGACCAAGCATGTTAAATGTCATATACATGTTTGCCATACTCACTTCTTCTTCTGAGAAGTATCTAATGAGATTTAATTTATCTAAATAGTTTTTGGAAATTTATTCAGATGTTCCCTTCTATGCTGCATCTCCGAAAGACCTGAAATGGTCACTGGGTATGGGTACAAGTTACCCAGGTATTGTAACCAAAACTGCCCCCTGCCAGCCAGTATACTTCAGTTTGTTAGTTGCCCAACTAATAGTTCCTGATCCAAATCTCGTTGCTTCTGTCTCTTAGAAACGGCTGGTCACTGTGATGCATATTGTATAAACCAATCCCCAGTTGACAAGCCATTCTGCCTCTGTACTTCCTATTTGCCTATCCCATGTAAGCCCTAGACCACCAGAGATCAGGGCCTGATATTTTGGGAATGATCCCTATCACTGCCCATTGATGTAAATAAATCTGCCTTCAAATACTTGGTGTTGTTTTGGTGTTTCTGTTTGACATTGCATCTGGTGCACTGGCCGGGGAGACAGACCATGCTGGCCTCTTTGGACACCAGCTGTGACCCTCAAGCATGCAGCAGGGTCATCTCCAGGTTCTAGTGGGAAGGTACACCCTCAGTATTTCTCAAGTCCCCTCTAAGGTCTGGAGGAGGATTCCAGGCTCCCCGCTCAAGTGGCTCACATTAAACCTCAAAGGGAGCAGGACTCAATCTGTCTGTCTGTCTGTCTGCCTGCTTGTCTAATCCCAGTAAGAATCCAGTGTTTCTGTTTGCCTTTAGAGCATCTTTATCCAAGTGTAGATAGAGTTTCAAGTGATCTGACTGTTGCTGGTCTCTGTAGCAAACACTCATTGAACAGACAGAAAAAAAAAGATTGCAAAATTGAGGCCAGCCTAAACAACTTAACAAGACCCTGTATCACAATTGCAAAATGGCTGGGGTGTAACTCAGTGGTAGAGTCCTTGTCTACACACAAAGCCATAAATTCGATAATTCAATAGAGGGGCAGGGAAGACGGGTTCTGTGTTTCTAAAACCTTCCAAGTAGGACCTTTGTTCAGTTTCCTAATGACATAATATGGGAAGTCATCAGGCTGACATACCTGTTTGCATTCCCTATTAGCACTATGGCAAATTTCTACAGATTCAGCACCTTGTGATAGTACCCATGCATTCATTTTCCACCCTGGAGTTCAGAAAAACTCCTGCACCTATTACCTTCCGGAGGGTCAAACAAGGTTGCTGGACTCTCGAAGCTCTGGGAAACATCATTTCCCAGCTTCAGTGAGGTTGGAGCACAACCCAGCTCCTAGCAGTTGTGACAGTAACACTTCGTGGTCTCTCTAGCTGACCCTTGCTTCTGGAATCCTCTCCGTCTGCTTTGCCCACAGCCAGGCACATACCTACCAGGGGGCATCTATTCCTTCCTCTTCTGCTGCTGCTGCATCTATTGGGCTGACTTTCCTGTCTTCCCCTCTGACACTAAAGGGATCAGATGATTAGGTTTCTCCCACTCTGATAATCCCAGATAATCTCCCTACTTGAAGGCCCACAATTTTAATCGCATCTGTGAAGTCCCTTCAACCGAGGAACATAGCAGTTTCACAGTCTGAGGATTAAGACTGAAGATGTCCGGGTGACCACAGCGCTATCTACCTCCATGCCCTTCTGTGTGATTTTATAAGCATGAGCTGTCCACGACCTCATCTCTTCAAGGGCAGGTGTGTGCCTGGTCTTTTGGTTTATCTTTAAAAGAAAGCTATGCTTAGACACAGGTATCTCATCCCACCTTATGTGTACTCAGTGTCTTCTCATGGCATGTTGGTTTGTTCGCATTGTCATAATAAAGGACCTCAGCTGGGCAGCTTAAGCAATGCACACTTATTGTGTCCAGCTATGAAGACTGCAGTCTGAGATCCATGTCTGAGCAAGACTGATTTTCCTTGACACCTGTCCCTTTGACTTGGACATTATCTCCTCCCTGTGTCCTCACACACTCCTCCTTCTGTGTGTGCCTGTTTCTTCTGGGTTTTGGGTTGTATTGACACTAATCCTGGTGGGTCAGAGTCACCTTGATGACTTCAGTTGACTTGGTGACTTCACCTGAATCACCTCTTGTCTCCAAATACTGCTATGTTCCGAGGTCCTGGGGGCTCAGGACTTCAACGTAGACATTCGGTGGGGAAACTGTAGCCTGTAACCCATAGGAAGGGCACTCACACCTGCACTGTAACTGCTTCTGCCTCTTCCTTCTAGGTGTCTGTGAAACTGTCTGTCAGCTCAGTCTGCTGCTCTCTGTCCCAAAGTGCACTCCAGGTATCAGCACTCTCTGGTTTTGCAAATGGGCCTCCCTTTCATTAGTGGCACAGAGAGGCACTTAAAGAGAAGAGCTGGTCTTAGCAATAAATAAAAATAGACAGAGCCTCGGCGCTTCATTACAGGTTGGCAAAAGGCTTGAAATGACTTCAATTATAGAGCATCACACGTTTCTCAAGGAGTGCAGCAATTTGTACTTGAGTTATTCTCTGATGTCAGATTATAGGACGCACAAAGCAATTAGTTTGAAAGGCTGGAGGAGAAAGAAAGCTCAGGAACTCAGGTAGGCAGAAAAAGAGGGAGGAACTTACTCTCCAGTATTCAAATGCAAAGTCCAGCTGCAACAATCAATGCATTGTGGGGTGTTCTGATGCATAGACACAAGGATTTGCATAATGGCACACATGAATTTTAGGCATCCTGTGTAACCAGGTTTATTGTGTTCTTCCTATTCATGGGGTTTTTGACCCACCAGGGACCAGACAAAGGCTTTGATCTGTTTCCTTCAGCATGGAGGTTGGTATGGCTCAGTGTGTGGCCACAACCCACACCTTCTGTGAGGTCTGCTATTATCATCAAAGATAATTCCAGCGTGAAGTTTTAGGGGCAGGAATGCCTGCAACATTCATGGATAAAAAGCCCTTAATGTCACATGCCCAGATAGAGCCCTAACCAGCTATTCAACCTATGCATAAGTTCAGCACCTTCTAAACATACAGCCCTCAAAACATTCTTCATAGGAACAGACTGATAGGGAGAAACGGCAGAAGAAAATCACAGTTGGATATGAAGACACAACTTCTAATGTTCTACACTACTATAGGATAACTGCACTTGGCAACATTTAATTTCATATTTCAAGGAAACTACAAGTTTGAATCCTCCTGAAACAAATGAAACATGTTTGAGATTGATGGAAATGCCAATCAGCTTGAATGATCATTACAAACTGTAGACATGTATTGAAATTTCACAGCCTACCCTATGTGTATGCACAATGGTCAGGCCAATCAAACATTTAAAAATGTATTAAAAATACATTTGACCTCAAAGTCTATGATATCATATTGATTTTTTTTATCATTATGAGGGATAAATTATGAATACTTAATAAGATTAATGTGTATAGGGAGAAAAGCCCATTTGGTCTTAAGAATTCTGGTGAGCAGGCATGTTGGCACATATTTGTAATCACAGCATTTGGGAGGCTGAGGCAGGAGGACTGCTATGAGTTCAAGACCAGCCTGGGCTACCTAATGAGTTCAAGGCCAACCTTAACTATATAAGGAGACTCTGTCTCAAAAAAAACCCAATGAATAAAAAAGAATAAAGAATTTTGGTACTGTATTGCTTTAGTTTCAATAGTCTAAATTAAGACTGTTATCACAAGCACAGTGAAATTGTTTCTGTGGAAAAAAAAAAAGCACCACTCTCAGCCAACCATAGTGGTGAATACCTCTAACTGTAACATTCTGGGAAACAGAGGCAGGAGAATCTCAAGTTGGAGCCCAGACTCAGAAACTCAGCGACACACTGTCTCAAAATAAATTTTAAAAAAATAATAAAAAGAGACAGGATGTGGCGCAGTGCAAGGACATGGGCTCAGTCCCCAGTACATGCACACAGAGTAGCGTTATCCTTTAAAGAAATAACAGGAGTTGGCCTGGTAGACTGCTAAGACTTTGAAAAGTAAGTTTGTCTAATTAAATGAACTAAGAAAAAAAATTTATGATAAAGCGAATAGTATTTTAAGTAAGCCCAACAGAATGGAAGAGGTAAGTGCTTGGAATAAACCTTACACTGAAGTGAGTGAGAGTTACATGTAGTGCCCCTATTGGTAAAGGAAGCGCTTCCCTGTAACTTCTGTGCACAGGGAGGATCAGACTGCTAATGGTACTGGTATTTTGCAAAGCTGTTTCAAGGTGTCCAGGTTCTTCCCGCTAAACTTGGCCCATGCAGCACCCCTGCTTAGTGCCCAGAAATGTCAAAACAACATTCCAATGAATATGTTTTCTTTCATGGTCATGGCCCTTGTGCCCATATCTTGATTCTAGGCCTCCTCTAGTTTTTCATCTCTTGCCTCCTGTTTAGCAGCAACTGGATGCTGAATGTCCCCCAAAAGGTCCAAGTGGTCTAAACTTACTCTCTAAGGTAATGCTATCAGGAGTTGGTGGCCCTTTCAAAAGGCGGGTCCTTGTGGGAGGAAGTGAGGTCAAAGGGGGGCGTATCCTTGAAGAGGATATTTCTTTTTACTTCCTGGTCACAAGGGGAAGAGTTTCCCTCCCACATATGGTCCCACCATGATGTACAGTCTCACCTGGGTTCCTCGGGATGAGGTAGGACTCCTGTGAAAACTCAGCAGCCAGTAGGCAGGTTAATCTTACCATGTAGAAGTCTCAGTAGCATTCATGGTGCAGAGTGAGTCATCATTAAGGAGTCACTGCAATGTCACTGCAGTGATTGATTGTGTCAACTTGAGAAGTTTAGAAGCTTAACTAAACTTGGCTCAGCAACTGGCTCAGCAATTCTACACCCTCGAGTACTGAGAAACCACCCTAGGGTGGATCATCACCTAGATGATATGAAAGGGAAATGAGGAAGAACAGAGGCGTTCCATTCTTCAGAGGAGTACCAGTCTTCATCTTTGCTTGGACATCATTCCCTGGCTTCTAGTTCAGACACTTCAGCTTCCACCTTGTATCCTTCAGCCTTCCAGTGTAGACTCATCAGCCTCCATCATGTGCAGGCCCACCAGCCTCCATCAGTGCAGACCCACCAGCCTCCTGACATGTACTTGCATGGAAGCTGCAGTGAACTCCAGACCCTGGGCAGATTCCTTCAGTCTTCGGCATGCAGACACCCCCTGCATGTTTCCTCAGTGAACTGTTTGGCTGACCATTATAAGCCAATCTTGTAGTTTCTTATGCATTTGTATGTCTTATGTGGTATCTGTTTCTCTAGCAAAACCTTGACTGATACAGTCACTCTAATGCCCTCTAGTAGAAACAAAATTGTAAAGGGTCTAGGAGTGGATAGATATGGGAGATAAAAGAAGATTCAAAGGCAGGAGTGCATGGCACTTGGGAGCTCTTGAGCCGTCTTGGAACACTATCAAAGTCAAACACACTGGGGAACAAAAAGATGATAGAAAATACACATTCTGTTTGTGTCATCGTGCTGACCTTCCTTGAGGAGTGCTGAACATTCTCTCTCCTTCCCTCCCTTCCTCCATCTCTCTCCCTTCCCCTCCCTCCCTCCTTCTCTCTCTGACACTTTCTCACTATCTCTCACACTCTCTCACTCTCTCTCTCCCTCTCTCTCCCTCTTGCTTTCTTTGCTCTCATTATGAAATAGTTTAATTTGCATGAACAAAACCTCTGAGTCATCTAAAACTAATTTTCCCAAATATGATACAAATAACTCAAGCATTTCCAACCATTTATTTCTGTTCAAAGAAGCAGATAATTTTCTTTGTGTAAAATCACATTTCTTGAAAAAGAAAGCCACGTTTGTTGTCCAGACCAAACAATTGTAACTCATGTAATGCTTTGGTTTTTTTTTTTTTTCTTTTGTTCCTTTTTAATGACTATTATTTTAATTTTAAATTAGATTTGGACAACGCAGGGCTGCAAAAGAAACGCTGTCTGTCTGCTTTATTATCGGAAAGCAGAGACTGGAGCAAAAGTGGATTGTGGCGTATACAGCTTGCTTAAAAGGAGGAGCCACAAAGAGGAAGAATACTTATGCTGTGTGTTTTGGGGTGTTTTGAGGAAAGGAGTTGAATCTACCCCAAAACTATGCAGCTTATTTCTATTCCATTTGTTGTCAGATTTTGGTCAAATACATTTATTAACATTGAAAAGAGGATTAGGCAGCATTTATAATTGTACCTATAAATACAGTGGTTGAAAGATTTCATTTTTATCTGAGGGATAAAAAAAAAAAAACAAACCCTTGGAATATATGCTCAGTGTGAATTCCCATTTTCTTTGATTTCTTTCTGTCAGTTCTGTCCTTTAATGTTTCCTGGTGGTCATGATTCTAATTTTACCTAACTGAGTCATCACCCTGCACTTTGAAGTGACAGATGTTTAATATTATTGGAATTTAATGTGTCAAAATAGCTTCACTCTAAAAAAGATGACATTTCCATATATTGACTGGATCGTCAGTTCAAGCAGTGTTTATTATTAATTGTTGATGATATTAGGAAGGTTTATTAAGGCTCAAGATGTTTCTACAATTCCTCATTGCTCAGGGAAAAAGCTAAGGGCTATGTCCCAATCCATAGGCATTGATCCCCATATAACATAGGGAGAGCCATAGGCAAACTTCCCCATCTTTTAGGAAGAAAATGTTTCACGTACTTCAGAGTGCATTGTGTCAGATATTTTGACAACATCCCAAGAAAAGATATATCTGAGTAGAACTTCCACTGGGTAGGAATCATGATGAACAGAGTTTTATTTTGGGCATGGTCAGGTATGCCATCTAAATTGTTGAATAGGTAAAGCTTTAAGAGAAATATATCATCAACATTAAACACTGTTGGGTGTTTCCAGGAATCCTCATTATTTTTCCAGGGAGCATTTTAGTTAGAACAAACTATGTTAGTTACTCTACCTAACCACTGCAAAATGAATTTGTTTGAAAACAGCAAGGGTGTATTTCCTGCTAAAGTCTTAAATCAGATGTGGTTTGCAGGGAGACAATGGTCATCTTGGTTAATACAGACTTGGCTAATGAATGATCCGCCATCTTGTTGGTGGAGGATCAGCCATGTTTGTTAGTGGAGGATCCACCATCTTGTTGGAGCAAGATCTGCCATCTTGTTGGAGCAGTAGCCACCATCTTGGGGAGTTACCACATCCACAGGATGCCACAGTCATCGCCAGGGAATCAAGTGAAATTGACTAAATACTTGAGCCTAGAAGTGATGCACCATGTTTCTTTGTGAATAACAAAGTTGTCTCCCAAACACATCTGCTTATGAAAGCACAGGTGGTGTGATTCTATGCATGGGACATAGAAATACAGGAAAACCAGATATACAAGAAAGCTATAATAGTGAGCTTCAACCATGCCTACACCATGATACTAAGCAAAACATGAGTGCCTGAGTCCACTGATCCATTTTTTATTACTTTAATTGGACATATAATATTTGCCCAGGTATGGGGTATGTATGTTAACTGGATACATGTACACAATGTGTAATGATCATAGCAGAATAATTAGCATTCCCATATCCTCACACACTTGCTTGTGTTGTGGGAAATTTCTAGTTATTTTTGAAACATTGCATAACTTTTTTCTGCACTGTAGTGTGCTATAGAATGCTAATATCAGCCTCTCCTACCCAGTTGTGTTTTGGTACCTGTAATCCAACCTCTCCTTGTTTACTTTCTCTTGGATAATCATTCTTTTGCTCTCTGCTTTTGTGTGTTCAAATTTTTAGCTTCTCACCTTGCAAATGAGTAGAAACATTTGATACTTGTCCCTCTGTGCATAGGCTATTCCTTGCTTTAAGATTACTAATTTCTCCAAACAAATTTTATTACCTTGTAGAGAACTATAGAAGAACTATAGAAGGTTGAACTATATTAGGTTGAACTATAGAAGACAAACATGGCTAAGTATTCCAGCATCTTAGGGTTCTGCATAATACTATTTATGAAACGGGATAGATGTGCCTAGTATGGGCATGACCAAGTAGATGACCCTGATTGTCTTCTTTATTTTGGGAGGACAGAAATATACTGTGCTCTGGTAGAGTAATGGCCACCTTACAAGAGACACACAAGCATTAAACTTGATTCAGTCATCCCTTTCGTTTTTTGCAGCACCATGGATTCATTTCTATTTGTTTACAGAACAGCATGACATATGGCTCCAGGAAGAAAGAAGCAAGATGTAGAAGAAATCTGTAGCTCTCTGGTTCTCTTGCAATCTCACTTGTTTATTGTCAGTTCATCTCTCCTTCTACCACCTGGGTTTTACCTATTAAGAGTGCAAATAGAGTCAATTTTGTTTCACAAGGGAACGCTCTATCCCAACAGGATGCATTTCCAGCCCGATTGTATAGAGACCTGCTTTTGTGACAATGGAAGCAATTATTCTCCCATGATTCAGATTTGGACAAGAACCTTCCAGGAGAAAATTGAGCAAAATTGGACACAGATGACAGGATCTGTTTCTCAAGAATAATGTGTGTCTGGGTCATGTAGTTCAAGGTCACTGAGTCCTCTTTGAAAAGCCCAGAACCAAGGATTTCCAAACATTTTCAATTTTTAATAGCACTTGGGGGTTTTTTTGTACACTCCAACCTCAATATTGATATAGGAAGGAAGGGAGAAAAGAAGGATGGAAGGAAGTGAGAGTGAGAAGGAATGAAAAAGCAAGGAAGGAAGGAAAGAAAGACAGAACTAAATGAGGGAGAGAAGGAAGAGGGAAAGCAAGAAGACAGGAAGGGAGAGAGGAAGTGAAGGAAGGAGGGAATTCAAAAGAAATATCTAGCAAAAGACCTCAAGCTAATTTTGGTTTTATTATACTCTAAATGTTAACATTTTGAGCCGAAAATGTTGGCATTCAAACAGCCCCTTTGCATGAATCATGAGATTGTGACCAAACAATGTAAATTAGATCGTCCTGTTAATCCTGCAGGTATTTATAAATCCTGTAGTCGAAGAGGCCAACGTCTTCCGTCCTGGCTTTTGATGCCGCATGTCCAAGGTGCTGTTCTCGATTGATGCATTACAAGTTTACAGGCCGCAGCACAAATCCCAGAAGCAGCATAAATCCATAAGCTTATTATGCAGGTTTCTCGTATCCAGAAGGGCACACAGCTGTGATTACAAAGTAGGTAACTTTGGAGATGTTAAAGTGAAACAACTTCAAAAAATGTGTATGTAGAAAGAAGCTATTATAATTAGGAAAGCAACTGTGTTTATTTACAGGTGGGTAGAAATATCCATAGCTGTCTCCTTTTATCTTCCTGAGCCACTGACAAATGTTTACGTCTTGCAAAGGGTGATTTCAGTGCTTATTCTAATTAATATACATCATCCTTTTACTTAACTAATAATCTCATCGAAACTCCTTGGGTGCCATTCCAATATGAGCATATAAATCAAAGGCAATGTCAACTTGAAAGAACGTTAAGAACTCACAGACTTGGCATATTTTCCACTATAGTAATGGAAGATACATCACATTTGGTTCAACTGACCAGTGTCCCCAAATGATGCAGTGCAGTAGAAATTTAAAAATCATGTGTACTGCCTTGTCTTTCCAGGATTTCTCACTTTGCAAAAGTAGAATTGACATGCAAGGGGTGATCATAACACACTGTGAATATTTCAATTTTAAATTCTTATTACAGCGAAAGACAATTGCCATGAATTGCCTTCAAAATACGTCCCTTCACTTTGAACACACTTGTCCTACCAATCCTGCCACTTTCTGAAGCAGTTCCGGAAGTGCTCCTTCCTCAGTCTTTTTTTTTTTTTTTTTTTGGTTTTTCTCCGGTATCGGGAACCGAACTCACGACCTTGTGCTTGCCAGGCAGGCGCTTTTGCCGCTGAGCTAAATCCCCAGCCCCCTTCCTCAGTCTTTATGAGGCTTAATAAAAAATACAGTTAACACTGCTGCTGAGTGTCATCCAGCAGAAAGGCAAGCCATGACAGCATAAACACACTTGTGACACGTGTCCACAAGTGCCTCAGAAAGTAGCAAGGACAATGGGATAAGTCTGTCTGAAATGAAGGAAGTACCTTCAGAGGGATTCCCAGCAGTGTTTCTTTACTATAAACTGTTTGTTAACTTTAAATATTCTCCTTACATTTCAATCATACCTCATATGTGCTTGATCAAGAAGAAATACACGCCTAACAAAAAACTTTCACTTTCACTTCCCTGAAGTACTATTGTTCAAAGACTCTTTTTAGTCAAAATGTTCATGTCCTTCAGTCCTCCATAGGTGTTTTTCCTTAATTGCTTGGAACTCTGTGCATATATGATCAGTGATTGATATTTCTGTAAAATACCCCTTTATATGATTAAAAAGGACCTTGGTGTTTGAATATGCCTAGGTAAAGTGACCCAAGGAATTATTATGTCTTTGTTTGGACCAGTTTTGCTGCCCCAACAATTTTAAAAGCTCTCATTTTCCTGCTACAGTTTTTAAATCACTATGAGGAATTCATTGGTCCTGACTTTATCACAATGCAGTAGCTTTCAATAGTTATAACTATTTTGTATACTAATTCTAAACAGTTGTGCTGTGAAAACAAATAAATCACTTGCTACCGTTTACTTCTGCATGTTGCCCTGAAGACTCATGTGGTCATGAGGGAGGGGCAGGCTTTTCAGATGCAGCTGAATCTGGACTTTACGGTTGGTTCATTATCTAGTGCTGGGATTGGTGGTTTAAACGCTACACTTATCCTATAGCGGATAGCCTGAACACAGTATAAGGAAGGGAAAGAGGCTAGCTTCCTCTTTTTGGCTCTTGTTGCTTTTGGTGTCTTCTGCCACCATGACAGTTTGCATTTCTACTCCACTCTGCCTTAGACCCAACCAAGTATGGACTGAAACCTCCACAAACTGTGAGCTAAATAAACGTTTCCTTCCCTAATATTATGCATCAGGTACTTTGCCCCACCAAGAAGAAAAGTAACAAAGACATCACTCCTAACCTTCTTCCTCTGTTGTGATAAGAAACAAATCTTGAACATAATGATTATCCTCTTAATTTTTATACCCCAAGTCTATATATATATATATA
>NW_004955499.1:5370065-5416548 GCF_000276665.1 Chinchilla lanigera | reverse complement strand
AAATCTACTTGCTATCTAATGATAACATCAATGTTCAAAGGGGATAGGTTAGTTTGATTTTGAAAAAAAAAATGGTGCACATAGGTTAATAAGAATAGAGCTTCTCAGGAGACTGGGATATGATACTGCAGGATAATCACTAATGTATGAATGCAACTGTGCTATGAGAAACACATACACGTAAAGTAAGAGAATGCAAATGAACATCTGACCTAGTCCATCCATAGGCCCAGAACTAAATGTCATAACCTCAGTGTCTTAAAGACCAGAGACTCTGATTTCTCCCAGTTAAGGGAGCTGACATCCAAGGTACAGGCATGGTAGAGCCTACGTTTGCTGAGGCTGCTTCCTGGGTCATCAGTGGTGCCCTATTGCTCTGTCCTTGCATGGTGGAAGAGGCAGGAAACTCTGTAGGGTCTTTCTGATGATGCTATGGATCCCATGCATAAGACTGCATCCTCAGTACCTCAGCACTTTTCAGAGCTCTCACCTCTTTTTTTTTTGTTTTTGTTTTTGTTTTTCTCTGGTACCGGGAACCGAACTCATGACCTTGCGCTTGCCAGGCAGGCGCTTTGCTGCTAAGCTAAATCCTCAGCCCCTGAGCTAAATCCCCAGCCCCAGAGCTCTCACCTCTTAACACTATGAACATAGAAGGTAGAATTTCAGCATAAGAATAGGGGAAGCATAAATATTAAGTCATAGCCATACTTAAGCCTTATGATGAAATCCTTGAGCAAAGGATGGAGAAATCTATGTTATTTTCTTCATGAATTCATGAGACTACCCAGACCTCAGGTTATATAAAACCAAAGAAAAGTCATGCATTATATGGCAAATGTTTTTTAATGTCTACCAGGTGGTAGGTTCTGCTTTATCCAGTGTTATAGCTTGTACCTAGATGGCCCCCCAAAGCCCTGTGTAGTTATAGTGGGGCTTTTCACAGGTGGTTGAATTCAGGGTGTGTGAAGTTGAGGTAAGGATGCGCTACTGGAATTAAGGATGTGGATAACAGAAGCTCCACTCTGGCTGTGGGTGCCACAAACCAATAGGCTTGTAGCTGGATAGAGTATAAAGGGGCAGAAAGAAGAAAGGCTCGCCACTGCTGCTGGCTGCTTCACCGTCTCCTCCCTGTTCTGCCATGCACTATTTCTCCTCTGAGATGCCCCTCTGCTGTGCCACCCTGCCTTGAAGCTAGCCAATTATTGACTGAAACCTCTACAAAATGTGAGCTGAAATGAAACTTTTCTCCTTTCGTTTGGGTGTTGAGTGTTTTGTCTCATCAATGAGAAAAATAACTGAGACACATACTGACGCAGAACAAAGATTTGCCCTCTTGTACTCTTATTTATTCTTCTGGTAGAGGAAATAGACAGTGAGCACATGCACAAGGATTTTCTATGTTTTATATATATATATATTTTTTTTTCAGCTCCTTCCCATAAATATATATATTGTTATCCATAAGCAGAATTTGTGTGCATGCATGCACTTGTGTTGAAGTTCCTTCCTCACTGAAGCATCCTGCAAGCAAAAATCCATGCCAAAACTATAATCAATGATTGAGATTTCTTCACCTTCTTTTCTGGGTTTAGATATCTCCCATTTCGTGTGATATGGTGCATGTTACTGTCCCCCTGGACACTCCCAATCAATCTTCCTTGAAAGATTCACACTCTGATTTTCTGTCCATCATCAAAATGTCTTTTCAGTGAGATTTATCAGCTTTACATCACTATAGTGAAATACTTGAGACAATTAACTTACAGAGAGAAAAGATTTGGGTTCACGTGTTCAGACATTCTTGCCCATGATTGAGTGGGCCCCATCACTCTGGGCTTCTGGCAAGATATCATGCCACAAGGTGTGGTGAAGCCATCTGCTTATATCATCTCTCAGGAAGCAAGGAGGAGGAAGAGGGAGAGACCAGCATCCTATCACTGTCTCTCAGAACACAGCCCCTCTCCAGGATCTAAGGGCTCATTACTAGGTTCCACCTCTGAAAGATTTCACCACCTTCAGTTTGGGGACCACACTTTTTTCCACATGAGCCATTGGAGAACATTCAACATCCATCCACTCCATGCAGTACTCTGAAGTTGATCTTCCCTGAAGATTCTGTGACCGCCATTGATAGCATGCTTAATCTTGGTGAATAATCACAGACCTCCAGTGAATTATTTTAAAGCCTCAGCATGTTCTCTTCCTGGATATGCTTTACAAGGCCTGAATATCTGTCTACCTTACATAACCAGCAAATGCGCATAAATCAAGCCAGGTGATGCATCTCTCTCTGGTCTTCTTATCTTTGGTTTCCATAACTCATGTTGCTCGTGATCAGTGTTCATAGTCACTATTCTCAGAGGGGTTACCACCTGGTTAGATAAATATTTGTTGCTGCTATCTGTTATTAAGTGTTCAAGGTTCAATTGCATTTGATTCCTCCTTCATTTTTTGTAATTCTCGAGAGCAAATGAATTTTCATCTCAGTAATATATCTTCCAGTGGGAGATCCCTAACATGAATCTCTGACATAAGTAGTTTATAATGATGAATCATATACTATTAACTAGTCATGTTCTTTGTGTTCGATTTTGATGTTTATTTAAAAATGAGATCTAATTGAAATTATGATAGGTGGTATTAAAAAAATAAATATCTTTCAGGTGATCTATTTTGTTAGGTGAGTAACATCCTTTTCTAGCCTTAGAAACTAGCATCATTTCAAATCTTAATTTCCATGAATGATGTATGTTTTTAGAACTACTAATTAAATGTCATGTGTTATTGTAAGAAACTTAGAGTATAATCCCATTGTTAAAATTTATGTTGTTTCTAAATACAGGAAACAACTCTCAAAGGACAAAATCAATCAGTTAAGCAACCAATGCACAGATTTGATTTTTCCTTCATAAGATACCACATTCCTCATGATTAGGGACATTAGTAATTCGGTCAACAAAGTGTGTTTAAAATGGGCATTGTGAGAACACAACAAAAAATAGCACATGTAATTCACCTTAAAATTGTGCATTATCATTAAAAAGTGACATTAAAAATTATAAAGCAATATAAATTATGAAGAGAAGACACTTTCTTAGCTTTGAGTAAGATTTTGCATCTGATAAAAATGGCCAGTAAAGGCAGATGTGTATACACAGAATGTGTGTGTGTGTGTGTGTGTGTGTGTGTGTGTGTGTGTCTGTGCATGTGTTTTGTACTGGGAATTGAATTCAGGACCCTGTGCTTGCCAGGCAGGCGTTGTGTGATGAGCTATATCCCCAGCCCCTCTAACCAGAAATTGGATAAGTGAAGATACAGGAGGAACTGCAGGTGCAATCTCAGTAACATGAACATGTGTGGTTAGTGTAAAAATTACGTGAGTTGTACCTAAAGACTTGATTTTAATTCCATGGAGCCATAACGTCAGAGGGAGGGCAGGGTTCGGGGGGTGCCAACAAGGGAACGGTCTACATCAAATCCACTTACTTACCAACATCCACTCGATTTTGCCCTGAAACCATAAAACGCTTATAAAGCCATGGCAAATAGTCCATGAATAATATGTAATTTACTGACGCGAAACTGGGGCATTTAATTATGGAACGAAACGATGCACATTAATTACCACTGAATTTTTTTGCTCTTTGGTGCATGCATTACTGAAGATCTTGGTATTCTTGGTGGGGTGTGTAGAAAATGTATGTTCTGAGTTTTCAAATGACAGCAGTTCAGTAGAGTAAAGGGTGCTCACTGTTTCTGTTAGGGTTCTGCTACATTGGGAAGTCATTCCTTAGGGTATTGGATATTTTTCCCAAATTAAGGCCTTTGGTCCATTTTCAGAGCCCTGGATGGGCGATTTGGAGAATCTCCTGATGGATGGCAGCTTCAGTGAGCAGAAAGTAGCCACTGAAAACGGGCTGAGCTCCTTTCTGTAAATTTCAGAGAGGACTGATTTTGAGGACTTTTGAAAGATCTTTTTATGGTCCAACAGAGTTGATCCTTCTTTCTCTTTGACCTGCTTTCATTGCCTTTCCCAGCTTCTACCTCACACGTGTAGGATTGCTCCTTCTTCTACATTTTTGCCTCTTTCAGTGCTGTGCTAACCACCACCAAACACAGCTTTTTTCTTACGTACTCACTGTTGGGAAGGCAGGCATTGCTCTGAAAGGAAGTTCCAAGAATTGTGATGAAGTATGGGTCTCAAGAAGACCTTTTTGTGTCACTCTAAGGCCACAGTGACATAGACATTTTCCGATGCATATGGTTTTATTTACCCTGTCTGAAACCAAAGGTTTCCGCTAAATGGGGACACAAACGGCATATTGAGCTTTTGACAAAATATTGAATCAGCAGAGATTTGTGTTCCCAGTCTGGGGCATAAATTCTGAACACACACACAAATCCACACATATCTAAAATATTGGAAAGAGGGTTCGATGGAATAAAACAATTACAGAACATCAGAAGACACTGATGACTAAATATGCTACACTTTCCTCTTTATCCAGAAATACTTATTGGTCAACAGGGTGTGACTCCTTGCTGGAATTGTAACTGGCTTTGAAAACTGTGAAACACACAAAGAAACTTTTCCCCATAACGTGGTTAGGAAGCTTAGGAAGGAGTGAAAGTCAAAGTGGAATACTTCCAGTCAGAAAACTAGTAATTTCACACAGTTCTGAGAAGCTTCTGCTAATGTGTGTCTATCTTCCTTCTGCTCATGTTGAGGAGGGCTTTTGTACTGCAGTGGCAGGATGGGAACTAGGAGAAAGATTTTACAAAGGCAAGCGTGGTGTTTTCACTCTGTGACTGATTGGGCTTACTTTCCTCTTTCTTAGGATAGTACTTTATGTCTTCGTGTACACTAGTTTATCTGACAGAAAAACACGTGTAGATTTGACTTTCTAGGACACGCTCCTTATTAATTTTTTTAAAATTATTAGTCCATGTTTTCCGTACAAAGTGAGAATAATATTCATTGAGACTAGGTGATACAAGAACATAACACACCTTAATTCAGGTCCTCCTCCTATCACTTACCACCTCCTCCATCTCTTGCTTCCTTTCCCATTGCAGAAAGATCTCTCTCCCTACTTTTTATCATCTGTCTTTTATTTTGCCCTTCACTTATATCTTGAGGTTTTTTTACTGGGAAAGACACTGTAGGTGAGGGGAGCAGAGTGGTGCAGTTATTTCTTTATGTTATATATTAATAGCATTTTAGTTTCACGCAGCACTTTCTTGCATCTACAATCAGTTTGGCCTTCCCTTTATTCTCTATCCTTTCTTACACAGGTACAGTGAATTCTCCTTGGGAAAACTGGATTCCACCAAATTTCCAGGGCATCTCTGAGCCTTACCCTTAGAACTAAATATGCCATCATCCCTAAACATAGGACAAAGACACGATAACTGGGAATGTTACGGCTATGAAATATCATCCATTTGCTTGGTGACAATACAATTATGTATTCTCTGAGATTCTCAAGCAAGCATTTATGTTTTATAATTAAAAATAATCATGGGACTGGGGTGTAGCTCAGTGGTAGAGAAATTTCTTGGCATGCACAAAGGCTTGGGTTTCATCCCCGGCACCACACACACACACACACACACACACACACACAATGGACAACAGAAGCAAACAACTAGTTGATTTATTTTCAAAATGCAACTATGCTGCTGCAGTGGGGTCCACCTATAATAGCAACCACCCAGGAGGCTGAAGCAAAAAGATCACAAGTTGAAGACCAGCCTGGGCAATTTAGTGAGCTGTCTCAAAATAATAAATAAAGAAAGGCTGAGGGTTTAAAGCAGTGATAGTGAGCTTATCTAGTCCACATGCGTCCCTGGTTTCAATCTACAGCAAGGTAACATAGATAGATAGATAGATAGATAGATAGATAGATAGATAGATAGAGAGATAGATGATAGAGAGATAGATGATAGAGAGACAGATGATAGATACAAGATAGATAGATAGATAGATAGATAGATAGATAGATGATAGATAAATAGATAGATGATAGATGATAGGTAGAAGATAGATAGATGATAAATAGAAGATAGATAGAGAGATGATAGAGAGATAGATGATAAATAGAAGATAGATAGATAGAGAGATGATAGAGAGATAGAATTAGAAGATAGGTAGAGAAATAGATAATAGAGAGATAGATGATAGAAAATAGATAGATAGATAGATAGATAGATAGATAGATAGATAGATAGATCATAGACAAAAATGACAGGCAGGAATGCAAGATTGATCAAACAATTAAAGAGAATAAAAATTAATTAAAAACATTAGAAAAGATACAAAGCTTCACTAAACAAGATGGTAGGAATTCACCATCTGGTTGTTATATTGCATATTGTTGTCTTCAAATTGATTGTTCAGGTTACCAGATATAAGTATGCAATTTTGTTGCATACAAAAATATGTAATATACCATTATTAATTCCTATCATCTTGTTTTCAAATTTTGTGTCTTTTTTGTGTTGTTATGTTTTTGTCTTTGTTGTTATTTTGTTATTTTTTTCTCTTTAATGCAAAAAATGACAGGTAGATGATAGGTACATAGAGAGATGATAGATAGATAGATAATAGATCGATGATAGATAATATAATCATTTGAGAACAGCTGTCTTGGAAAGTTACTTTGCATGCCACACCTACTTTTAGAGTTAAAAGGTAATCAATTCTTACATAGCAACCCATGGCTAAAATGCTTTCCTTACATGGGCAAAGGTAGGCATACCTTTAAAATATTTTTCTATTGTCTGATAATGTTTGCAATATTTTCTTCTGGAATTGTGAATTTTTCTGAAGCCACTGTGTCAAATTCACTATTTCTCTGGCTCTTGCAAATTGACATGGCAAATTACTTCCACTCTTTCTTCATAATCCACAGCCGTATAAGCTTGTCTAAGAATGTAACTAAGGCTGTCTACCTTTTTGAGACTTATTGTGATGGTAAATTTTTGAGCTGGGAGTTTGATAAAGAATAAAAATAATGTGGTTGCTGTCACTGAATAAGTTGGACATTCAAGACATATTCTGTACTCCTACATCCTGAGATACCTTAACTAGGGCATCACTGTATAATTATCTCTACTCAGCTTCTTATATTTTCCTCTTTTGTCTGGGACCTGGGCTCCCTCCCATCTACTCTTTGAAGTTGAGAATAATTAAAAAGTCATTAAACTTCCATTTCTGCAATGACACTACATAAATTAAATCTTGGTAGTGTTGAAAAGGAATAACATGACCTAGCCCTTCCTTCATGTCATTTTATCTACAATTCAAATTTCATTTGTGTGAGCAGTTCTCCTTCAAGTGTTGTTAATTTGAAGCACAAGGATTCAGATGCAAACAACACAAATATATTAGTTTTTAGTGCAGTGTATAGATCTTATGTGCTCTATATAAGAATAGGTAACAAATAATATAAAGGACCTATTTGGAAAATTTCTTGATATTTTTAAGTGGTTGATTTCATTGCATTATTTATAGGAGGTGTGTTATGTTTAGTACCTAAAATGTCCCCCAAAAAGCTCATTTGATTAAAGACTTCCTTGTGAGTTGCTGACTTTTTCAAAGGTGGTTGAATCAGGAAGGCCCTAACTTCAACCATGGGTTAACCATTGGTGATATTATAGTTTGATGGCAATATTCACAGCTGATGCAAACAGGAGGTGAGTCATAGCCGGAGTGACTCATGTGGTCCTGACCCTGTGGACTATATCTGGTCCTTACGTTACAGCAAAAATCGGGTTGTATTCCACAAGATACCGAAGGAATCTACTTAGAACAAACAGAGTTTATTGAATTTTAGAGCTGTCACCGAGCAGCTCCTGACTAACAGGTTGGGAGAACATGGGCAGCTGCTAGTTCTGACTCGAATCTTAAATAGGTTTTGGGTTTCCATGGTTACAAATTGGGATGTTACATTTGCTGACCCAGGGGGCCGTATGGTTTTTCTCTCGTCCTGTGGGACCCCAGTCAGTTGCTGGCTGCATGGCTAACCATGATGAATGTTTTTCCCATTATGTTCCGTTGGTCTCCCTTTTTACAACCTATACATTCCTTTAGGGTTACAACGCTTACATAGGGCCAGGGGAAGGGATGAAACTACCCAGGCAGGGTCATGGAGGGTTATCTAGGCCTGGGTGTTCCTTATCTCAGCAAGACATTCCCAGGTAGAGTTTGAGCCCATACAATCTTCCGGGAGGCTTCCCAAGTCACGGCTTAGACTTTTACTAAAATTATTTTATTTAAGCTGATTCACTGTCCCCTACACTTGATGCCTTTCTTTTTGGCTTTTTCCCTTTCCCTCTCCTTCCTCATTGTGACGTGAGAAGTTTTCCTCCACCACACCCTCTGCCATGATGCTTCTGCCTCTCTGCAGCACAAGAAAAAATGGAGCCAGCTGGCCATGGACGGGAACCTCTGAACCCATGAGCCAAAAGAAACTTTTCCCCCTTATGGTAATGTTCATTAGTATTCTGTCACAATAATAAAAATCAGAGTAATACAAAGTATATTCTTAATCCTTATTCTTTCTGCCAATGTTTATGGAGACAAAGGTGATATCTGCTGTTTTTGTTTTGGGGAGTACTGGAGATTGAAGCCAGGAATACTCTACCACTGAGCTACCTCTCCAAACCATTTATTTATTTATTTATCTATTTATTTATATTTTGGGACAGGGACTTGCTAAGTTGCCCAGGTTGGCCTTGAACTTGTGGTTCTCCTGCCTACCCTTAGGCAGAATTGAGTAGAAAGGATTGAGATCAGGATGAAGTGACTCCACCGTGATTACACGTGCAGGCTCCAGACTCTAACGTGGTCCAAGAACACAGTTCCATAAGCACACATTCTCTCTCCCACTTTGTCTCTTTGACTAGATAGCAGGCACCCATTCTGTATTCAGCAACAAAAGCTAAGAGTGGAACAAAGGATGAGTTCTGCCTGACTGAAATGCATGGCCCGGTAGTTACAGTCATCACAAGAAGAACATCATTGAAAGTGGTGAGCAGAGGCAGTGGAGAACCCAAGATAGATCAGAGACACATAAGGGGAAAGTGACTCATCCCCAGGGATACTGTGAAGACCCCCACAAAAGACCAGGCTGAGTCTTTAAGGATGAGGAGGCTTCAGCCAAAGAAAACAGACACAAGATGACTTTGAGTGGAGGAGCAGCAAATTAAAAACCGAGGTGGATAATTACATAGGAACACAAGCTGTTTGGTGTGACCTGAAGAAGGGAGTTCCAGAAGAAATCCTACAGGATTCACATGAGATATGAAACACCAGTGACTTGTGTGAGTCACTTTCCTTTGCTGAGAAAAAACATCTGACACTCACATTTTAAAGGTGAGGTTGTTTGGCTCATGGTCTTAGCGGTTCGGTCCATGGTTGTCTGGTTCCAAGGTAGAAACAAAATGGCAGAAGGGCATGGTGGCCAAGGAATAAAGAAAAAAGAGAGAAGCTAGGGACAAGAATACACCTTTCTGGGTCATATCCCCACTGACCCACCTCTAACCAGGCACTAGTGCCTACGATCACATTGAGCTATAAGCTCATCAACGTATAAATCCACCAATAAGTCCAGTTCCCCAGTCACTTCCAAAAAGTTCACCTCTGAAAACATGAGGCTTTAGCAGTAGGGGCACTCTAGATCTAAATCATGCTCGGACCCAACACCAAGTTAAGGAGCCTGTAGTTCTAGCTCAAAGGAAATTAGAAAGAATTCCTACTAGATTTTAAGCAGAGAAATTAGTGTCTGTGTTTTTGCAAAGATTCCTCTGGTCCTAGGGTATGTATAGACTAGAGAGAAAAATAGAGAGTGACTCCAGGCCAGCCGTGGTGGTGCACACCAGTAATCCCAGGACTCTGGGAGGCTGAAGCAGGAAGATCACAGATGCAGCCCAATTTGAACAAGTTAGCAACTTGGTGAGGACCTGCCTCCAAATAAAACAATAAAAAGGGCTAGGGATGTAGCTCAGTGCAATGAACTATGAGAAACAAACTCCCATTCTTTACAAAATATCCAGCATAGGGTATTTTCCCAGAGCAGCACAAACTGAGACAACTACTCACAACGAACAGACAAACTCACAAATACAAAGGAGCTCAAATCATTATATTCACTGGAGGCTCGGGATATAGCTCAGTGGCATAAGTGCCTGCCTGGCAAGTGCAAGTTCCTGAGTTTGATCCCTGGCACCGCAAAGAAAACAAAAACAAAAACAAAAACATTATATTCACTGGAGGAAATCAGACCTAGACATGTGCACACTATGTAGTTCTACTTACATAAAGTTTGGAAAGCTAAAACAAATAGAGGGTGTCTGAGAGAAGAGGATCCTTCCCTCCCTGGAGTGGTGGCAGATCCAGTGACTGAGCATAGAAGATCAAACCATCTTTTTTAAAGGCTTGGAAATATTCCCAGTCCTGCTAGAGGTCTGTATTTCATGGTGCACATGACACGTTGCACGGTGTCAGAACATGCAGCTTTTGGTATATCACATATGCCTTTGAAGAATTCCCTTTTTCAGGCAAGAAATCAAGTTTCACTCAGAGGATAGGTTAGAGTATGGAATAATAGATATCATATAATCATTTATATAGATATGGAAAACAAATCTACACAGAAACTGTACAAGTAGATTAAAGTGAATATCTAGAAGAAAATACATCCTGTAAGTACCAAATAAATGAAAATTGGTGACACTGTGCTACCAGAGAAAATTTATTTTGTTAATGAATCATTGTGAGATAAATAAAATCTACAGTGAGAAAAATAGAACACTGGCTTAAGAAATAAAAAAGTAAAAATTGACAAAACTAAAGTGAGCTATTTACCAGTCTAGAACTGTGGTAAGGGAATTTGACATTAACATCTATCAGTTAATGCAGCCAAGAGATAAGAACTTTAGTAAAAGCAGAGATGCTTAGAGTGATTCAATTAGCACAGTTGATTTAATACATGTACAGATCATTGAGATGAAAACTAAATAATGCACATTTTTTATAAATAAAACCTTCCTTTTTTATTTTGACCAAGTTTGCATGCTTATACCTGGTAATCTGAGCAACTGGTTTGAAGACAACAATATGCAATATAACAACTATTGGTGAATTCCTACCATCTTGTCTAGTGAAACTCTGTATTATCTGTAATTTTGTAATTCTTATTCTTTTTTCTCTTTAATGGTTTGATCAATCTTACATTCTTACATCTGGTAATCTGAGCAACTTCACTGAAGATAACAATATGGAATATAACAACCACTGTTAGTTCCTATCATTTTGTTTTGAAACCCTAAATAATTTTTAATATTTTTGCTTTGTTTTGTTTTTATCTGTGATGTGGGTATTTTGTTATTGTGCTTTTTTCCCCCACTATTCTCTTTAAAATAAAAAAAGTGGGAAAAGTAATCATTGAAGGGAGTAAAATAAAAAGTTTTCCCTTTCCTTCCTTTGTAAAAATACCCTTTAAATCAATGATCTATGCACCAAAGCAAGTCTCAGTATGTATCAAAAGTCTAAGATGATGGTGCAAAACCTCTGACTGTTATAGAAATAAATCTGAAATCCTCACAGGTTTACAAAAATTTTTAAGTCTGTTTGGTTCTTGAGCAAATGACAAAAGAGAAATGGAAGTTAGAAAATATTTTCAAATGAAGCATCTGAAAAATGTATATATAATCTTGTGGATACCTCTAGAGTAAAGGGTGATATATTGAGTACATTAGTGAAAAAGAGAAACACAATTAGCAAATTTAGAAAGTAAAAAAGGAAATAATCAAAAGGCAGCAAGAAGGAAATAACAGAGATAAGAATACAATTTAATTAAATAGCATTAAAAGTATAGGGCATATTGACAGAATCGCAGGTCAGTTCTTTATATAGTGTAATACAATTATGAAATTAGCAAGTCCTGTCTATAGATACAGAAAGAGAGGAAGCAGAAATAATCAATATTATAAATTAATAATGGAACATTGTAAGATCTTACTGCATTATAGGAAAAGCATGAAAGCAATAAATCCCATGAAAGACATAACTTAAAAACTGGGAGAATAAAGAAAAAGCCTCAAGTCCTGTACTCATTTAAAAATGGAATTTCCATTCCCCATGTTTCACGAAAGAAATTGTTAGGCCCACATAGCTTCATCAATGAGTTCTCTAAAGCATTCAAAGAACAAATAATTCCAATTTTATTGAAACTCTTACTGTGAAGACAGACAGGCACACTCAATAAATCATTGTTTGATACCAACATAATCTTCATTCTCGTAGCTGACAAGGCAGCATAAGAAAGCATACTTATGAGCTGATCTCTTCCCACAGATGCAAAGAAAAAATAGAGAAAAAAATTAACAATCACCTCCACCAGTATATAAAAAAAGTGATACTACATCATAACCAAGTAGCTTTTTGCTAGCACTTCAAGGTGCCCATCTGACATATTAGCATCATTCCGAAATTCTCTCTTTGTTGACTTGGTTTTTGTTGCACTGCATTTCTAGCTCAGTGAGAAATAAGTAATTTATTAGGCTTTGTCTCAAAATGATGAGAGATAAAAGAGGAGCTTGGTTAGGAAGGATCCAATTGTTTGGAAAATGAGGTTGAAAGGGCTGGGGATTTAGCTCAGCGGCACAGCGCCTGCCTGGCAAGTGCAAGGTTGTGAGTTCGGTTCCTGGTACCAGAAAAACAAAACAAAACAAAACAAAACACCAACAAAAAAAGACAATGAAGTTGAATGGAGGCTTGGTGAATTAACACGAGTGAATTATGACTTCGTATCTGTGTTATCTTTAGCAAGATTTCTATGGAAGAATTCTTAAAGTTTTTAGCAATATATCTTTGCAACACAAAATAAATACATTTACTGTGAGGAATTTGTGCATATACATAAGGCATGCGGATCCTCTTAACTTCTCCTTCCCTTCCTTTCTCTCATCTCTCCTTATCCCTAAATTCCTTTCCCATTCGTAATTATATATTCATGGTCCTTTCTTTTCACAACAAACACTGTCCAGGTAAATGTCTTTCTCCAGTAACACTCCTGACTGAGTGGTCTTTCTCTGGATGTGCTGAGTTCCACTGGTTCAACTGACCAACCACGTGTGATAAATTCTGGGGACCTAGGAGAGGAAGTCTGACTTCCTTCTACTTAGCACCAAAGCAATTTGAAGTTTTCTAGTGCTGGGAATGAAAAAAGACCTCCCTCCCTGTTACCCTGAAGCACGGAGTGCTCAGGTTTCTCTACTTCATGCAGCCAAGTCTCTCTCCGGTCCCTAGTGAGGCTGGATTTCCCATCAACTCCATCACCGTTAATACCACATCACGAAAGTGCTCAACCTTTCGTTGCCTTTCCAGAGTCTTCAGGCTGTCTCCTGTGTTGTCCTCATCACTTATACCTTTACTCTTTGTCACCCTTTAATCCCAGTGACAAAAACTGACGTGGATGTGTTACTACAACACCTGCCAACAATGTCATGTCTTCAAACTTTGATCTCTCGGGTTTTGCACCATCAGTTCCTTAGAGGTATCTTCAGACCTCCTTGGTCCATCCATTCTTTAGAATATGGTCCACATTCTAATTCGCTCTTTTAAAAATGGTGGTTTTCTTTGGTATCATTTCTGTGGTTCTCTGTCCCTTATGAATTTCCAAGATAAAATTCAATTTCTTACGCTTAGTTCCTAGGGTCTGACATAACCTGGTCTTTTCCTACTCTTTAATTACTCGTGCAGAACCTTTCTAGCTATGTAGAAGTGGCATTATTTGTTTGAAAGTCTCATAACAGTCGTAAAACATGAAAGTCACAAAACAGTGTAGTGTGCTTTGCCAGAGAGAATGCTTCTCCCTTTGCCTACCTTCCATAGCAACAAGGGAATTTCCTTAACATATTACATTGCATTTTATTCACATCAGACTCTCACTGGGTTATGAGCTCCTTGAGGAAAAGAGCAGATATAATTTGCTTAGTATTTCCAGTCTTTAGCCCAGATAATATTTTTAGTCTGCATCCGTGCTAAACACCATAATCACGAGAATGTGCTAAAGCCAAGGGCCAGTTAGCAGTCACTTTGGAAAGAATGCCTAACTATTAATTGATTTAAAGGATTAGTTACAGGGATCATTTTGACAATTCCTTTTAAGAGGCATGTGAGAAAACAAAACCAAACAAAATGCCCCAAGCACCCTACCTTACCCCACAGTTGGAATTCTCCACCCCTGGGCTGAGAGACTAAAATACCACCTCAGAAGAGAACAGGAAGCTTAACTCCCTCATTTTCCACAAAATGGAGCTAAATCTTCCTGGCTATGAAATTCTCACCTAAGAAAATAGAAAGACATTTTTAAATCAACACTCTGACAGGACTTCCTGTCTGGTGACCTCAAAGCTCAGTCTGTGTCATGGCAGGAGACTTGTTTTCCTGAACACTATCTGGTTTAAAGCAGGGGGGATTACCTGACTCTAAAGGAAAAACAAGCAGTACACATTCTGGAAACAGGGCAGTGTAAAGTGTTTGACATTAAAGCAATCCTAAAAGAGTTTCCTAGTGGTGGTAAAAAAATGAAAATAAAAAAGCATCATAATTTCAGACTATCCAGAAACCATGTAGTTTGAAAAGATTTGAAGATCTGTGTCTCGGATTTCAAGGTTATGACTCCAGGCAGTATTAGTCTGAATTTTGGGAAATTGACACTGGAGCATATTTATTTTAAAAGAAATTCTCATCTCTTGGTTGCCCTCAAGTTTAGAAGGTCATGAACACAGGTACGTTCTATGCACTAAAATTGGACAAGAAGGAACCTTGGGGTAGGATTGTGGGAAATCTTGACTTCTCCTACAAGTTGTGACTTTCAAGTTCGAATCCAGGAGGAGACAAATGTAAGGTTGAATTTTTACTCACAGAAGGCACTGTGGCAAGTTCAGTGGACCCATGTTGATCCAAAAATGGAGGCAGGATAAGGATTCAGGGCAAGTTGCAAAGGCAAAGGGTTACTGCAAAACTTTGACAGCCCTGATTTCCAAATGTTGTCCTTTTACCAGTAGGGGTAGACATTTATAGAATGTAGACTCTCTCATGCTCCCTGCAATGATCCTCACTTCCTGTACACACATCTTTGTGTATTTTCCTTCCCTCAGGTGAAGGCTGGGACTCAGTGACCCAGTTGTAAGGAATACTGCAAAAGTAATAAGTGCTGCTTACAAAGGAACCTTGCTAGCCAATGATCTCAGTTGCTATGATGATCCGTAGTGTCATTGGAGACCTTCAACTCCATGCTGGAGTGCTCCATACCAAAGACCTGAGAGTGGGATCCATATTTCCAGCCAATATTCAGCAAGAAATGGAAGTCCTTAGTCCAACAGTTCACAAAAAGCTAAATCCTGGTAACAACTGGGAAGGAGACCAACTCCAGGCAAGTTTTGAGCTGACAGTACAACCTAGGCACCAAGCCAACACCCTGATAGCTCTTTCATGACAGACTCTAAGCCAAAGAGGCTTCCTGAGGTACGACTGCACTCCTGACCTATAGACACCATGGTAGAACAAATGTGTGTTGTTTTAAGCTATGGGGAGTTTCACCTATAAAAATCCATACACCCAAACCCAGTACACTTCTTTTCTCTCTCTTTCTCCATCTCCCCTTTTTAAAAAAATTTCCCCCAGAAACTGGTATGGTTTCTACCAAAAAGAGGACTCAGAATCACTGGAAATGAGATTGTTATTATGTGTGTTTAACTGGAAAGCACTCTCACGATTCATACCATCTTAGTGAAGAGCATCTTGTCCTTCCCATGATAGTTAATTTCGAATACAACTGCACTTTTCATATTTGGGTGTTTTGAAAATCATTAGAGAACCATTGTGGTCTGGAGTACTCTATGTGTGCACTTTTTCAAACATTTGATAGGATTCACAGAACTGATCTTTTATGTCTCTGTAGGGGCAAAAACCCCTCATCAAACTCAACATGCAGTCCATTGACTGCATTAGCAATGTCTAGTTATTAATCTTATAACCTTTTGTAATTAACAGAATAAACTGTAAAATGAAGACAAATTGAATGTATCCAAGAGTGAAATACATCCAAGTACTTGCTAAAACTTACCTGGGAAAAATAATCTATGCATATTTCACTCCAGGGGAAAGCCAGTCCATGATTATTTACAGGCAAAAATGTGAGAATGCAAATGAACCACTTTGTCATTTATTTCTTTGTCATCTCCTTTGTCATTTATTTCTTTTTTCACTATGATGTTCTTGAAATTGCTGGGGATAAGTACTGTAAACATCATCATTATCGTTATCTATTTTATACCGCACCCCTTGGAACTATCCCAGAGCTGAAGAATAAATGGCAAACACAGAGAAATCACAGACTACAATAAACAAATTTGTACCAGGAAAACATGTACCCACAGGGGAAAAAAAATCATAAACAACGAGTTGAAAAGTAAGGAAAGAATTATAAAAATAAACCAGATTGGATGCTACAGTTATCAGTGGTAAATATTTATATGCACAGCACAATTGTAGAATAACAAAGTGCTTTTGAAATACATTTTTTTCCTTGAAAGCAAGATTCAAAACTGGAGTTGATGAAGCTGAAACATAGTACAGGATTTCTCACTTTCTACTGATACTGGTACTATTGGATATCTTGGGTTAGATGATTCTTTGTTTTAAGTAGCTGTTCTGGGCTTCATAGAATATTAAGCAGCATATCTACTCTTTATCCACTCCACGTTGTTATGGTTTGGGTCTTAAATGTCCCCAGATGCTCATGCCTCACTTGGTGCTATTGGAAGGTGGTGGAAAAATTTAAAAGGTGAGGCTTACTGTGAGTTTTTCTGGTCATACAGGACACGTTCTTTTTTTTTTTTTTTCTTGGTTTTTTCCAGTACCGGGAACCGAACTCACGACCTTGCGCTTGCCAGGCAGGCGCTTTTGCCGCTGAGCTAAATCCCCAGCCCCCAGGACACGTTCTTGAATGGCACATGTACACTCCCATTTGGTTAATCCACACAGCAATCTTCTTTGGAAACCTCCTCACACATGAGCTATAGTTTGCATCTGAAATGCCTCCCAAAAGCTCATGAGTTGGAGCCTTGCTTCTCAAAGCTTGCAGTGTTCAGAGGTCTTTTGGGAGGTGATTGGATCAGGCGGGCTTTGACCCTAGTAGTGAATTAATCCACTGCCGGATTCACAGTTGAACGAGCTATTGGGCAGTGATGCAATCTGCAGACAGTAAGGCCTACTGTGGAAAATGGTCACCGAGGATGGGCTCTAGAAGGAGATATTTTGTGCCTGGATCCTTTCCCTAACTTCGTGCCTCTGTGTCTCCTACAATGAGTGTCTCTGTTCCATAGCAGAGAGCCATGATCTTCTTGCTTCAACACAGACCACAAACAGTTGGACCAAGCAACCATGGACTGAATCCCCAGAAACCATAAGTGAAAAATACCTTTCCTCCTTATAATATGTTTCCCTCAGGTATTTTTTTCACAGTGATAAAAAGATGATTAACACACTGTGAATAGTAGTTGTGATCCATCAGCTCTGGCAATCAAAATATCTCTAGGCATTTCCAGCTGTCCCTCAGCTGAGTGGGAGACAGGGAGAACAAAATGTCCACAGTCAAGACTAACTTGCATTGTTTAACAGAAGAGGAAAGAATTTGTTCTAAAATGGGATAATTTTTAGAATGATACTTTCAGACTTCTTGACTTAAGAAACACTCTCCCCAGAGTTTAAAATCCTCTGTTTGCTAACACTGGTTTGAAAGAGATCAGAGGCATTCTGGTCCAACCTGTTTGGATTTTAAACACCTTTCTATCTGCATGACCTTGAGGATGTCTTGTTAGATTTATGAGCATCCTATGTAAACTGACAATAAAAATTAATGATTTCTTAGACATCTTGTAGAGACATCTGTATCCCATGTTTATTGTACTGTTATTCACAAGAGACAGGATGTGGAAGCCATCTAAGAGTCTATTAGCAAAAAAAAAAAAAAAAAAAACATGAATAAGGAAAATCAGATATATCTGACACAGCTGTTTCCTTTGATATTGAGAATAGAATCATGATTTCCAGAGATGGAGGAGAGTGGAGAGGGATGTTATTGTACAATGGGAGGAGTAAGTCCTGGTTTTCTCTGGCACAGCAGGGTAAATATGGTTAACTGTGGTGCATCATGGATCTCAAAACACTTAGCAGAGAGGAGTTTTCACGTACTTACCATAAAGAAATGATAAAAGCTTGAAATAATGGATATGCTAATTACTCTGAGTCAATTACTACTACCCAGTGTATTCATGAATCTAATCACTATGTTGTACCTCCTACATATATGAAAATACTATGAGTCCATCAGAAAAAAAAAAATAAGAAGAAATTACTGATTTCCAAAGCTGGCTATGAGGTTTAAATCTGGTACTATACTACAAAATCTCTAACCCAGTGACTGTAAATAAATAAAAGAGCCTGCATTACCATGTATGGAAGACTTTCAGGTACAGTTCCGGTCACTCTCAGAAGACGGAGAGAATAGAAGTATCAGTTTGACCAGTCTAGAGTATAGGCTTGCTATGATTTTCGTCTACATGTCCCCTCAAATCCTCATGCAGTCATAGGGCTGGCTTCTTGATTTTTTGATTGATTGATAGTCCAATGCTGGGATTATGGATGTGAATGCTACACCTGCCCTGGGGTGGGTAGTTTGCGTACAATGTAAGGTAGAGAAAGAGGCTGCTTGCTTCCACTCCTCCCTTTTGCTTTTGTTGCTTTTGCTGTTTTCCACAGCCGTGAACTGTTGCCCTCTGCCATGTGCCACTCTGCCTTGGAGCCAGCTGAGGATGGGCTGCAACCTCAACAAACTGTTTGCTAAATAAGCCTTTCCTTCCTTAATTCTGGGTATCAGGTATTTCTTCTCAGCAACTAGAGGAAAAGTAACCAAGATAAGACAAGTGAAAGAGGAAATGTCTTTCAGTCCTCGGTTATAAAAACCCACTAAACCATTGGATGTGAAACCAGACTGAAATGGTTTGCAGATACGATTGAGGTTCTTTTAATCAGTTGACTTGGAGTCAGTTGACATGGGAAGTATCTTGTGTGAACCTGATCTAAGAAAGCAAGCTTTTTAAATCAGATCTAGAAGCCACACTATCCAATCAACAGGCCACCACCAGATTTTATCTGGAGTAAAAATGACATTGGTCCCACTAGGCAATTGAAAGGACAGAATGGCACAAACATTCAAGTACAGTTCAGAGATACCTAGAATTGTTTGGCATTAAATCTGCTATTTTGTTGGCATGGTGCAGGCAGAATCATTTTGAGAAGGAAAATAGTAGAATTATTATCTACATTGGACTCATCCTGAGGACTCAACTTTTTTCTAAGTTAGGAGAGTTTTATTAGAAATGAGGAGAAAACATCTCCTGCATTTCCAGGAGGATCATGAATAGGTGGTCACTGAATACCCTTGTCAGAGGTAATTTATACAGCAGTGTCACAATGTGGGTACAAAATGGATTAAACTATACAAAACCTGTGATTTTTATTGTTTTTTTTTTCTCTCTTTAAAATAAAAAATGACTCAACTTTATATGATCAAAATGGACAGAGAGTTTTACCTCCTTACTCTGAGATGTGGTAGCTTTTTGGAAGATTCTTCTGTGTGGGCCCCTGGAGAGAGCTCTTAGAACAGTATTCATGGAAATGGATGTGACTATAATACGTCTGTAAACCACGGACCCTCTAACCAGGAAAAGACATAAATGGATATTTATCTGAAATTCTCTGTGTCTTTTTAGAGGACTCAAGGATTTCTCAAAGCCTATCTATAAAACTTTCTTAAGGATGATAAGGCTTAGTTTAAGACATTCTGTCTTAGAGTGTTCCCTGCTTGGCTTCAAATGGAGGTGAACAGCTGTTTGAAACCAACAATCAGTCTGTATTGAACACATGCTACAGTGGCTCCCACAATCCCTCTCCTCCAACATTTATGATTTTGTATCATTTCTTGTCTGTAACTTTCAGCTGGATATATGATCTTCTCACAAATAGACTACAGCAGAGAGGATGGGATAACTCTTCTGTGGTTATGTTTCATGACAAAAGCAAAAGAGTTGTGCAGATTCTCCTAATCACTTGACTTTGAGCTAACCAGTATGGAGACTATCCTAGGTGAGCCTGATCTAAGCAGGTAAACCTTTTAGAACAGAGTAAAGAAATCAGAATCCAGAAGCACCTGAGAGCCTGAATCCCATGATAATGTCCTGCATGAGTCCAGCTGGAGGCCTAGAGCCCATAACAACATCTCATGCAGGCCTGTTTTATGGATCTGTGCTGGGAAGACCCAAAGACAGTGGTAGAAGCTAGAAAGTCTGTGCCGCTGGGATGAAGGATCTGTGCTAGCAGGCTGAGGGATCTGCACTGGAGCCAGGAAGCAAAGTAAGAACCAGAGATACCCCAAAAAGTACCACAGCCATCCTCAGCAACAGTGAGGTCCTGAGCTCTTCCATTGGTCAGCACAGTAAAGTTCCCATTATGAAAGCCAATGTGACTGGTTTCTCCAGGAGACCGAGCAGTGCATCATCTTCCCCTCCAGATCCAGGAAGTGATGCTCAGAGTGAGGACCAGAGCTCTCCCAAAGTGAACCGAAGCCATTCTCTGTGACAGCATGGTCCCAAGCTCCTTGGCGGATGAAAACACCTGAGTTCATAAGGAAAGCCAGGATGAGAAGCTCCTCCAAGAAAACTAGCAGCTCCTTACAGTTTCTCTCCACTTCCAACAGACTCTAACAGCTTCTACCAGCTCCTAACAGCCTCCCTTCTTCTCCAGGTCTGCCTCTTATGCTGCTGGCAGCAATCCTCAGGTGGGCCTCCCTCTCCCACCACCACACTTGCTCAGTTCAGCTGGATGTTATAAGTTGATCATCCGCTGTCAATCCACTACACTCTCTCTTTCAGTTATTGAGTTGTAAGGAGAAAATTGCCATTTATTTTGCCATCACAAAGAAATGATTTCTTGCAATAATCCAAGACATTATCAGCAAATTCTTCCCCATCTCCAGATGAAAGCTAAGCTCAGGCAACACCTTGACTGCAGGTTGAGAAGCCCTAAGCAGACAGCACTGCCAAGTAACTCCCATATTCCTCATGCATGCGAATTATGAGGTGAAGAGATGGTGAGTTAAGCTGCTAACTTAATGGTGGTTTTCTGTGGAGCACTAATATACTATCCAGTTGCTCTACTGTGCTAAGTCAACTTCCCGTCACTGTAGTAAAATACCTGACAAAAAATATATTAAGGAGGGGGTAAGTTTACTTTAGTTCATGGTTTCACCCTGTGCGATTGGCTGTTAGTCTGTGGTGAATTTGGAATATTATGACAGAAGGGCAAGGAGGAGTGAACTCTTAAGGCAGCAGGAAAGAGACGGCGTGAGCTGATATAGCTTCCAAGGACACATCTCCATGGTCAGCTTCCTCCAACCCAGCCCTACCTCCTAAATTGCATCATGTTCCCACGTGGCAGTAAATATGACCTCATCTTTGGGTTAACCTACTACTGAAGTTAGAGACCTCATGGTCTAGTCACATCTCTAAGCTCCACCCATAAGCAATGCTGCATTTTCTATCAATTCCGCAGTGCGTGGTCTTAGGTGAGCGCTTCCTATTTAAACCGTAACTACTACCCCTTCACAAATGCTCTTTCCTTAACAGTTAGGCTCTTCAAATTCCACACTGATTCTGCTACTCCTGTTAAAAAGCACTACCTCATAGTCAGGTTCCACAGCTAAAACTAAGATGATAAATGGCTTCATAGAGTGGGCACTCTCATCTTTGCTATGTTCATGACAAGACAAAATGTGTAAATCCCACCTCTTCTTCCACATATTAACATAAATTATTTATTACATCCCTGAATGGAGGACTAAGGAGGTGCTTATGAGTGCCTTGATAATTAAGGTTATTCTCAAAGGGTATTTCAGCCAAAAGGAAATCCATCCAACAACACGGAGTTTGGTGGAAATTTTTCACATACAATGTGAAAGACTAAGCAGCTTTTACATTTTTATTGCACGAACTTCCTTATGCAACACCTGCATTTAATGCTGTCTGATAACATCTATTATGTTAAACTTAAGGTGAATTGGTAGCATGGAATCCATTCTTTCATCTTATTTTTCTATTGCATCCTAAAACACAAGAGGAGAAGGTCAATGCTACCTTCCCTGAAGCATACCTTCCCACCTGTATAGCCTTAATAAAGTTAGGACAACCCAAAATTATATGTGCCTGACTCACAGATGCAGTGAGTTGAGGTGGAGGTGCATTTTTACTGATTCCTCCTTGCATTTGTCAACTCACTTTTTTTTGTGCTGTCCCTAGACATTTTCCCTGGTGCTTTCACTGGATTGTTTTATATACCTCAAAGGACTTAGAGGAAAGTGTATATATTGCTGTGTTGATTTGGGGCTTATTTTGCAAGGTGAAACAATATAGTATAAGACATATATTTTGTAAGATTATTTATAATAATCACCCAAAGAATGATATACAAATGAGTGCAGGAAATCTGTCCACACACAATAGACCAGGAATCCAGCTGAGGGCCTGGATCCCGTGATAATGTCCTGGATGAGTTCAGATGAAGAACTAGAGCCCATAACAATGCCTCTCACAAATCCAACTGGAGGACTGAGCCCACGACAATGTCTTATGCAGGCCTGTATCACGGATATGTGCTGGAAATGCCCAAAAGTCAGTGGTGGAATCTAAGAAGTCTGTACCAGCAAGATGAAGGATCTATACTATCAGGCTGAGGGATCTACACTGGAGCCAGGAATCAATGCTCAGAGTAAGAATCAGAGCTCCTCTGAAAAGTAACACAGCCATCCTCAGCAACAGTGAGGTCCCAAGTTCCTCCAGTGGTGAAGACAGCTGAGTCCCCGTCAGGAAAGCTAATGCAGCAAGGTCCTCCAGGAGACTGGCACTGCACCATCTTCCCCTCTGAAGCCATGAATGATGCTCAAGGTGAGGACCAGAGCTCTCCCAAAGTGAATCAAATCTGTTCTCAGTGCCAGCAAGGTCCCGAGCTCCTCAAAGGATGAGAACAGCAGAGTTCCTCAGGAAAGCCAGCATGACGAGCTCCTCCAAAATAATTAACAACTCCTTACAGCTTCTACCAGCTCCTGACAGCCTTTTTCCGCTCCCGACGGCCTAATTTCTTTTTCTCCAGTTTTGCCTGTTTTGCTCCTGGGAACAGTCCTCAGGTGGGCCTCCCACACCCAGCACCACACTTATTCAGTTCAGCTGGGCGTTATAAATTCACTACCAGTTGTCAATCCACTATATATTGCCATAAAAGGAGAATCCTCAGTTTATTTTTTATTTTTTTTATTTTTATTTTTTTTTTGGTTTTTCTCCAGTACCGGGAACCGAACTCACGACCTTGCACTTGCCAGGCAAGTGCTTTTGCCGCTGAGCTAAATCCCCAGCCCCGAATCCTCAGTTTAGATGGGAGAAAATTCAGAATGAGCTATTATGTTATGCAAGTCCCATGGGGCTGGCATCATGCAAAAACCCTTATCAGGGAACCAGGGCTAAATATCTGAGTTCTTTGCAAAACCCGTCTTCAGCAGATTCTCTGCTGGGCCAGCAGAACAAACCCAAAGCATTGCAAGTAATATCCCTGAACCATTTCCATTCACACTAGAGAAAGACACCCAACCACACCTTCTCCCAGTGTAGGATGATTGTTGTGGTCTTTCTACTCCAGTACCCAGACTGATACCTACCATCATGGGCTACTATGAAATGAAAAAAGGAGAATTTTTATCTTAACCAGCAGATCTAGAAGCAATGATAATCCCATATGATGGACAGAAATAAAGTAGTTGCCATGATGTTTGAAACTCAGTGAAATAAGGTTCTAGGACTTTGTCTTGGTTACTTTTTTCTTGTTGCTGAGACAAAATACCGAACACCCAAAATGAAGGAAGGAAAGGTCTATTTAGCTCACAGTTTCTGGAGGTTTCAGTCCATACTTGGCTGGCTCCAAGGCAGAGTGGCACATGGCAGAGGGCAACAGTTCATGGTGGCCGAAGACAGCAAAAGCAACCAGAGCAAAAGGGAGGAGGAGTGGCAGTAAGTTGCCTCTTTCTTTCTCTTAGGTATGCAAAACTACCTGCCCCAAGGTGGGTGTAGCACTCACACCCATAATTCCAGCATTGGATCATGTATCAATCATAAACTCTAGAAGCCCGCCCCAGGACTGCATGTGTCTTTGGGGGAACACCCAGATACAAACCATAACAGACTTCCTCACAGTTGCTCGGAAAAATTAAACAGTCGTAAGCCTAAACCCCAAAGTTATACACTGGCTATACATAGCAGATGCAGAAATGATTACCACACATTAAAATGAAGAGCAAAGTTTGAGTGTGAGAAACCTATGCAAATAAAAAAAGGTCTGTATTCAAAGGTGGCTATCCAGGGAGAGGAGTGGGTGAGGTGGGAAGGGAAGATGCTGACTGGTGGAAAGTGGGGTGCGATTAGCCAGGAGGCAGAAGTTCTACTGTGCTCGTACCCAGCAGGGTGACTATGAATAGCAATAATGCACCACCTGTTTCCAAGAGCAAGCAGGAAGGACTTTGAAAGTCATCACCATAAATAAATTATAAATGCTGAAGGAGATGAATGGATGACTTCTGCTGAACATTATGCAATGTGGCATGTGTTGAAACGTAATGTGGCGCCTCATTGATATGTATAATTTTTGTGCTTTTAGGGTTCAGTTATAAATAAATTTAAAAATAAGACCAATATTGAAAATATTTATAATCATACATGCAGTCTTACGCCTGTTATGATGCATTTAGTGTGTTAGGAATGGCCCCCCTATCTGGTGGTGATACTTTCATTCCAAGGACATAGAGAGTGCTAAACTCCGTATGCACTTTTTACCATATATCCATACCCAAGGTAAAGGTTAATTTATCTATTAGGTACTGTAAAAGACTAACATAAATAGGTAATAATAAAAAAGAACAATTATAATAATATAGAAGCTGTATATATATGGGTTTCTCTCTCTCCTTGTCTCTCTCTTTCCCTGTCTCTGTCTCTCTGTCTCTGTCTCTATCTCTCTCTCCCTGTCTATGTCTCTGTCTCTATCTCTCTCTCCCTATCTCTATCTCTCTCTCCCTGTCTCTATCTCTGTCTCCCTGTCTCCGTCTCTGTCTCTGTCTATCTATCTCCCTGTCCTCCTTCTCCCTCTCTCTTTTTCTTCTCTCTCTTTCTCTATTGTTTACAACTGGTAGATATTGACATATTTGTGCTTAAAATCCCAGACCCTCAAAGATTCTGACCAGAGCTTCACATTGTCTGGTGCTTTCATGTCCCCAAAGCCTTTTATCTTACCTTGTTTTGCTTTTATTTGTATACATTTTAATTGATAAATTATATTTGCACATATACACAAATTATAATTGTGCATATAATTGTACACACTTATAAAGTACAATGTGATATTTTGAGATAGCAACTTGCTACCAAATGCATTGTAATAGGCTATACATTCCATGCACACTCATACATAATTTGAACACACACACACACACACACACAGGCACACATTTTTTTCAGACATCCTCCCAGAAGATAGGATAGAAGTTCACAGCGAAGCCAGAACAGGTCTTGTCACTCATAACACTAAGCATCATAAAACCTCTAGGAGAATCACAGATGATACCTTCAAAATTGAGGGATGATGTTTCCTGTCTCATGATCACAGTGTGGACCAGGGAAAATGGGAGACCACCTTGGTGACTTCCATTTTGGGTCTCTCCTCACATACTCAGTGTCTCGATCACTTCTCCATCACCGTAATAAAACCCCCACACCCGCCACATAAAGGAGGCGTGCAGTTTGGTTCATGGGCTGTAGAGCAATCGCTCTATAGTCAGCTGGCTCCAACACAGGAAGGGTACCATAAGAGTCATGTAGAAGAAAGCTTCTCATGTCATGGTGTCCCAGAAGCAGAGAGAGAAGGAGGAGATAGGCAGGGAGATATCCCTTCCAGGTCACACCCTTGGTAATGTACCCCATCCAGATTTTTATCCTTGCCAATTCCGTGGAACTTGCCAATGATCTAGGACCTGAGCAGGTGTCCAGCAGACCACGCAGGACCACCTCTTCCTGGCACCTCTCCTTTCTGGTTGGATCTGACTGGCACTGGATGTTTTTTCCTCATTGTCTCACATTACCGTTCTCTTGCCTTTATTTCATCAAACTACACAGGACATTTTTAATACTAGTGTCTAGGATGGCTCCTATATCAGTTCAGCTTTACATTTTTAATAGACATCTGTACAAGTGAAAAGCAGAGGAAATCATTTCTTCACATGGATTTCTGATGACATACATATTTTTGGCCCTTGTCTCCCACCTTAATTATCTCTGTAAACAATTACAAACAAAGGAGCCATGTAAACTTTAGCAATTATTTATATTCACTTAGGCATGGGCAAAAATTTCTTTGTTGGGCTTGGCGTATACTGCTTTTGTCAGATCAAAACTGCCTCGCCCATCTCTGTTGGCAGTGAAAGATAAGACTGTCTGGATTTCAGGGTTTGATTTTTGCCCCACTATGAAAAAAGGTTGCTCCAAGGTCGTTGTGTGTCTGTGATTTCTGTTCCAATAGAAGTCTGGGTTTCAAATCTAGAGTTGACTCCAGTATATCTTTGTGCATATGCTGGCTCACACAGGCTTGAAGTTAAGGGGAAAGAAATTCTGACAAATTTACAACAAATTTGGAGCACAGTTGGGATTCCCTCATTTCACAGAAATTGAAAGAACCTGTGATATTTTCCAGGCTACAAAAGAATCTAACTGCACATACCTTCTTTAAAGGATAACAATGCAGAGCACGTACTCCATGTATTCCACTGAATTCTTGAAGGGTATAAATTTGATGGTGCAGTTTTATCCAGCCCAGAGACTGCCATAATTTTGATGATGGTCTAACATGATCATTCTTCATCATAAGCACTGAAGAAAGGTAAGAAAATACATGTCTTTTGTGTTTCTCTGGAAACAATTCCTTAGTATGTATGTGAATATAGGAAGGCAAAAGTGGGCACAACAAAGGTGAGCAGAATTACAGTAACAAGGTGACACATTTTAGACTACATTTCCTTCCACCTATTTAGGATGCTCAATGAGGAGCTTTTGTGACATCTGTGAAAAGATGTGTCTGGAGGAAGATAGTGTGCACATCTGTATTCACAGAACAAAGAGAACAAGTACAACGTTTTTCTTGGAATATACGAGGTGCTGATTTTGACCATAGGAGGGAGTTAAAAGAAAAAACATTGGAGCTATTTTATCTGAGCTCCAGGACGTGCAGAGTGAAGTGTGGGTTCAATTCAAAGGGTCAGGGTATCTTAAATGCCTTACAGATCTCAAACATCACCCTGCTGAGGCTGCTCAGGTCCACCCTATGTATCAGTACATGACATTTAATGCTCACCATCTATGAAGATTTCTTCCTGACACAGTGCGAGGACAATCCAACAAAAGGAAAGGAATGGGCAAGGAAATCTGTACCCTTCTCTGAGATTGGCTTGTACTGATTTACCATCACTGCTCTAAAAAATGATCCCAATTTTAATGGCTTGAAACAGCAGACATTTACTACATTTGGTTCTAGAATTCTGAAACAGGAAAAGGGTCATAAAGGGCCACAGTCAAAGTGTGACGGATCTGCATTCCTTCTGAAGGTCCCATAAGGGAATCTATTTCTTTACCTTTTTTCCCTCAGGTCATGGCCACATCATTCTGAAGGTTGCTTCTGCCCTAAGATCTCCTTGTGTGGATCTGACTCTTACCTAATGCCCTTCCACTTATAAGGACCGGTGTGGTTCCATGTAACCCAACAGAACAATTCAGAACCATCTTCACCCTCAAGTCCTGTGGCTTAATCACACCTTCATATCCTTAGCCCTTTGGTTGCCATTTGAAAGCCCCCAGCAATGAAGACATGGACGTTTTCAAGATGAGAAGGAATTCACCCTTTGCCTTACATGCTCATGCTAACAGGGATGTTTGAAGGTTTCCTCACATAGACTTTGATGGACACTTTCTGCTCTTGGATAATAAAGGGATTTCTCAATTATTATGGATGGACAGCCTACTTCCACCTCATCTTCTCATACATTTCTAGTGATTTTCCTCACACTAAAATGCACTTCTCTTCATGACTCTTGGCTTCCTAAACAAGTTCAGATCTTCTCTGTTCCACTACAATTTTTTCATCAGATACCTGAAAGTTCTGTTTTTCCCCAAGAACATCTCCATCTTCAGTGGAAAATTTAAGAACAGCATCCTTTCTTTTGTCAACTTTCTCATCTTCTTATCTCTAAATATAGCTTCTTGTTCATGAGAGTCACTAATCATTTCTTCATTTGTTCACGTGACAAATATTTATGGAACATACAGTATGCTGAACTATATGGCAGCAGAAAACAGCAAAAGCAACAAGGGGAGGAATGGCAAGCAGCCTCTTTTCCTCCCTTGCATTGTATGCAAACTAACTGCCTCCGGGTGGGTGTAACACTCACACCCATAGTCCTAACATTGGACCATAAATTAATCATATACTGTAGAAGCCTGCCCCATGACTGAATGAGGCTTTGGGGGGACACCAAGAACCAAACAATAACAGATAGACAGAATGATAGATAGATATAATGATGCATAGATTAATTGACAGATCCATAGATAGATTTTTTCATAACAAGAAACATGTTTTGTTATTGACACTTATTTCTTTTGTCAGACACTAGCTTAGTGGAAGTTCCACTGAGAATTGTCCTCAGTTTTTTGTTTTTGTTTTTTTTTAAAGAAGGAAAGGTTTATTTAGCTTACGGTTTGTGGAGGTTTCTGTCCATACTCGGCTGGCTCCAAGGCAGAGTGGCACATGACAGAGGGTAACAGTATATGGCGGCTGGAACAGCAAAGCAACAAGAGCACTCAATTTTGAATTGCCTTCCCCCAAATCTGTGGGAAAATGTGAGCTCACAACCCCCGACCGACTTGCGGCAGGTTTGCTGTACTTGAAAATGTTGTTGACTTGCTCGAGACTTTTATGAGACAGCCTGGAAGAAACTGCCTCTGTACTTGAAACTGAGAAAATGAATTTTGTATCGATTAGACCACAGGCATTTCATAGCCATCTCTAAAAACTAGCATTGACTCTGGGCATGCAGAAGATCATGGAGGGGCTAAATGCAAATATGAAACATAGAAAAATGAATTCTTTCATCTATTTCTCCAGCCCAGTCTCTTTCTTCCTTTTCTCATTACTTCTCTATTTTGTATTAATAGTCAATAAAATCCTTATTCATAACAAGTAATATCTCCCTTACTACACCACAACACTAATGTCCAAGGGATTTTCTCCAAATTCTGCCTTTCCGTATCATTTAGAAAAGTCTTCTCATTCTTTGACTTGGAAAATAAACTTTGCAAATGCTGAAAATTGATTAAAACAACCTGATGTACGTCTTCACGTCACTCTTCTCTCCACCAGCCAAGACACTCAGGGGAGGCTAGAAAATGCAAATTCCTATGATATCCTAAAGAGTGAATGGAAAGAAGCCAAAATCTCTTACCAGTGAATTGGATTTCTTAAAACACCAATTTGGTGAGGACCCCAAAAAAGGTGCTGGTGAATCCTCATAAGAAAGAGTTCTTAGATGCACAACAAAGCTAGAATTTTTCATCTCTGAAATGTTATACCCCTCCCCTCTCTGAGACAACCTTTCTTTCTACCTCCCACTAAGAAATCATGATCAAAAATTCTACCTCCACATGAGACTGTGTTTCCCCTGCACTGTATTTAAATTCCACACTGCTTCTGACTTTTCTGCTAGAGTATTAGCCAAGTTCTCTACGGTAAAGATGCACAAGGTTAGAAGGCTGCAAAGCAGCTCATGCATGTTTATATTGAACATCTGAAAACAAGATATGTGCAGCGTTCTCCAACATAGAATTTAGCACCTCTGGGCACTAAGACAAAACGAGGACTACAAAGAGCAGAAGTGGCTGGCAGTGGGAAAGGCCCTCAAATTTTACAGCAGACTTTTAGGAAGCATTTTAACAGATGGATTTCCAAAGTTTATGGAATGACATATTTTTCACGGGCCGTGTACACAATTTCAGTAGGGCACCATTGAAAAACAAAATATCTCCCAACATCTGTGGGAGGTTGTGAGTGAGTATCAGAAAGACTGAAGTTCAGTCATGAAGTAACTTTACAACAAAAAATGTTGGCTATGACCAGAGCCTTTCTTTGGCTTCTGGGTGAAGCAAGAATAGCTCAACATATGCAACATAATGAATAGGTGGAATTTGGAAAAGCTCATCGTGTCTATTTAGCGATTGTGTGTCGGGGTACTGGCTGGATGAGAAATCTCAGAGCACATATACGTTTCTTTGGGGGTAAAAATTCTTTTTGAGCTTTTTATTCTCCTCTCTTCTCCTCTCTTATCCTCCCCTCTCCTTTTTTCCTCTCCCTTGCCTTGCTCTTTTCTCTTTTCTCTTCTCTTTTCTCTCACCTTCTTTCATCTCTTCTTTTAGTTTTTTTTCTCCTTTTTCTTTCTTCCCTTCCTTTGTCTCTCCCTTAAGACTTCTTTCTTTATTCATCCATTAGATTATCCACACCATTGAATTCTAAATCTAAGTTCCTACAATGTCAAATATAATTTTCCCCTCCAAGAAAAAGCCTAATTCTACTGGTAGAAATCATATTTTGTTAATGAATATGATTTAAATGTTTACTCCATTAAAGTGCAGGCAATAGATGGATTATTTCCCATGCATGTAAACTTTTTTAATCAGGCAACCATAATCACTGTTCTTTTGGCATGTTCACCCTATTTTTTCCTTTAATTCTCTATCCATAAAACAGGCACAAAAGATAACATCAAGAAGCCTTCACCATAATCAGCCAATGTCCTATGAATCAAAATAATTTCCAAAACACCTGGAAGATCAAGAATATTGATATGCACATCAAAATAAATGTTGAAATATAAAATGATTTTGGGGTCCAGTTTACATGTCAACCTCTGAATCTCAAAACGTGGACTGTAAGAACATACTCAGAACATCAAGCTGAGGTTGAGGGTCATGACACAGCTAAGTATAAGTAGTGGAGGTTAAACCTCCAAAAAGAAAAAGAGGATTAGCACTAATTAAAAATATACCATTTCCTAGGCAATTTTGCATGCAGGATTTGTTTCTTCTACAAAATATTCGATGTCAGCAATTGAAATTTATTCTGATTTGCAGCTGAGGAAGGTATAAGAAAATAACTTAGCAGGATTATACAGCTAGTGTGTGACAAACTAGATATTTGAGCTAAGGATTCCATGGCTCAACCAGGCTACCTTTGTGGAGCAGAGAACTCTGCTAAGAATCTGTGAGACTGTCAATAAATACCTGTCTCAGGGCATAATGGCATCCCTAGGGAGGAACTAAGATTAGGAGTACATGGTGTCACACTATCTACCTTGCCCTCAATAGCTACTAATAACTGATTTCTTAGTTCCTGTCTTGCTAGGAAAGCAGAGAGGTAGAATCAGAATGCTCAAGCCAAGCAAAAATGCAGGGACTAAGAGTGAAATGTAGGGACCTGACAAAGTAGAAATTTCAGGTTAACCTGATATGATTGTTTACACATTGTACACATGTGTTGAAATACCACACTGTATCACATAAATATAAACAAGTATTGTGTGTTAAATAGAAGCAAAAAAATAGGTTTTAAAAAATGGAAATAAGCTACTTATAGTGGTGCACACCTGTATTCCCTGCACTCAGGAAGCTGAGATAGGCAGATTGCCTCAAGGTCAAGGCTAGCCTGGGTTATCTAGTGAGTTCAAGGCCAGCCTAGACTACATAGTGAGAGCCTTTCTGAAAAAAATAAATAAATAAAATAAAACGATTATTTCTAATTAAAGTCTTTACATCACTCAACAATGCAGATACATTGTGAGTGATGCCCCCTTAGGTGGTATTGTCACTGTGCAAGCAGCATAAAGCACACTCACAAAAGTAGCTGGTGTGCTTGCTAGCCAGGTTTTCCCGCACTGGGACACAATGACAAATACCCACAACTTAAATAAGAGAGGTTTAATTTATCTTACAGTTTCAAGGGATTCAGTCCATTGTCCATTGGCTCCAAGGCAGAAATACCATGGCAGAAGGGTGTAGTATACCATAGTAAAGCCATTTAGTTCATGGTGGCTGAGAAGCAGAGCATAAGAACAGAGAGGAAGGGGCCACAGACCAAACACAGACCTCAGTGATATGCTGCCATCACTCACCCAGAGACATGCAGACGTCTTCTCTACTTACCCCTCTGATGGATCTCAAAGCCAATCAGGTTGTCACTCTACCCCTAAGGACCAAAGATGGCTGACAACCACAGTGGATTGTTCCAATCTTCAGAGTTCCTCTAGTTTTGCACACCAGACAGTAGCAACAAAGGAGAGAATCAAGTCCAAAAAATGATTTTTCCTAATAAGCCAGGAGTAAAACTTGCATGAAGGAGCCTTGCCCTTGGCTACAACAACACAGATAAGCAGTGAAATTAAAACACAGAAAAAGTCCTCACCAGGTAGCCAGGAAAGATAGATCATTGCTCCTTGAAAGGAAGGATGAAGGAGGAGAAGCGGTGGTTCCAGAGAGTTGAGAGTTGAGCTGATTAAGATTTTTTAAATTTTATTTTATTAGTACATGTTTACAGTACATGCATTTCCTCCCTCTCCTTCCTTTTTCTAATTCCCCTTTCCCCTTTTTCATTCTTGTGGAAAAATGGATCCACCTGGAAAATATAATGTTGAGTGAAATGAATTAGACACACAGGCTTGAATACCATATGGTATCCTCATCTGAAGAAAGTAAAGTACAAACTAAGAAAAAATATAAAGGGTGGATAGAAGGAGACAGGAGATTGATCTCTTGCAGACAGAAAGAGGTTCAGGGGACCAAAGGTGAAGGATAAGGGGTGAGGTGATGAAGATGGGGAAGGAAGTGCAGTGAAGTTATGCCAGGTACAAGATCCTAATAACCTCAAGGAGTGTGCACATTATATGCCATAAATATGAACTAAGATTAGTACTATCAACAAGGTTGGTATTTTTGACAGCTGAAAAATTTGAAGGGAAGCAGAGACCTTAAGCAGTTTGAAACAGGAGGCTGAGACAGGGAAACTGAAGCACAGAGCAACAGGCAGAGTGATGACCTCTGAAAATAATAGTATTCGGAAAAAGAATTTCTCTGACACCTGCCATACTCTGGCTGTGAAAATATCCCACACTTACTTCATGTGACATTCAGTGATTCCCTCCTGGGAAAGGTCTGAAAGTGGTGGTAGCGAGCTTTCCTTTGGATGGGGAGCATAATTGGTACTGCTTAAAGGACTGCAAACTGGAATGCAGAAAACAGGAAACAGAAGAGAGAGCCATAATGAAGGAAGAATCAAGACAGCTAGAGCCCAGGTAGGGGTTTTAGTATTAGCTCCTGGGAACAGAGAGAAGCATGACTTGCACCCTGAGAATTACCTCCAAGTTTTGCAAAGTGTACATATTCCAGAAGTACAGAAGGAAAAGATATTGGGAGATGAAGATTGGATATGCTTTGGATGTGGGGTGTTCCCCAAAGATACCTGCATGGAATGCAGGAGTGTGGCCTTTGGAGAGAGTGATTGAATGTTAAAGGCTCTGACTTTAACAGTGGATTAACCCATTGATGGCTTCACAGCTGGGTGGCATTATGGGGACGTGATGGAACCTTAGGTAGTGGTACCTAGTTGAAGTGAGTGGGTCTTTGGATAGCAAGTAGCCAGATAGCAAGGATAGCCAGTAGTCCTTAGGGACTGTATCTTGTCCCAGTCCTTCTACATTTTTTCATCTGCTAAGTGGAAAGCAGGCTCCCTGCATTCACCTTCCACCATAATGTTTCTGCCTCACCACAGACCTACAAGCCATCAAGCAAGCTAACCATGGACTAAAACCTCTGGAGACATAAGGTATTTTTCACAATACTAGAAACAAGACTAATAGTTGGAGTGAGGGAAGACTCCAACCTGAAGAAGTCAGAATCCTCAGCACAAAGTATAAGACCACAAGAGATTTTTGCATCCTGTTATGGTTGAAACATTGTGTCAATTTGGGGAGTCTAGAGGTTTGGCTAAGTGACTCAGCAGGAAGCCAGGATACTTACTTTGTATACATCCTGAGCCTGTGGAAGAGGAGGGCATGGGGATTATGTGAGAGCTACTTGCCCCTTAGGTGGGGGTAGCCTGTTTACAAAGTAAGGGAGGAAAAAAAAGCTGCTTGCCAGGATTCCTCCCTTTTGCTCTGGCTGCTTGCTGTTCGGCTGCCATTCCCCGTTTTGCTCTTGTTGCTTTGCTATCTTCTGCCTCGGAGCCAGCCAAGTATGGACTGAAACCTCCACAAACTGTAAGCTAAATAAACCTTTCCTTCCTTCATTTTGGGTGTTGGGTATTTTGTCTCAGCAATGAGAGAAAAGTAACCAAGACACATCCCAAGTGGAAGTTTGAAATGTCTTTTTCTCCCCCATCACCAGAAGAAATGAGAATTTTGACAGTAAATGAAATATACAAAAAAACTGGTGAAAACTCATTTTTTCTTCACACCTGCAATTCACTGTAAAATATTTTGACATCTCTTTACTTCCAGACCCTGAAGTCTATGGGTATCCTGACAAGTTTTGTTTTTGACTTTTGGTGGCATTTTTTTTTTCTTTTTTTTTATAAATCCATCCAGGAGATTGAATCTCAAGCCAGAGAATCAAAGAATGATGGTGTGTTTTCAGACAACTGGTAAACATGCCTGACTCTCTAATCTGCATGGATGGTTTCCTGAATTGCCCACAAGCTTATTTAATGTAAATTCACCTCTCAGTCAATGTTTAGCACTGATGTCTCTAGCTCTAGTCATATATGTATTTCATAGTTCACAGCTGCAATAAAATGCAAACATCACAGGCAGGTGTAAAGACACATGATGTGTCAATTTATTCCAGTTATCCTGAAATATCAGGCTGTGTTTTCAAACTGGGTTTCAATGACATTCTATGAATTCTGTCCATAATAGTTAGGAATATTTGTGACAGTTTGTCTTTCTATGTGTCAATCAGGCATCTCTGTATAACACATGAAAAAGGCTATGACCTTATGTATCTATAGTACAGTATCAGGATTAATGATGATAGTTAATGATATGAAGATATGATAAACATTACCATCATACTTTTAACATTAATACTTATGTGACACAAACATGTCAATTGATCGTTTCCTTTGATTCATAAATTTTCAGCATTGACACTCTGTGGAAGACCCTTATTTTGCAGTGAGTAATGCATTTCAAACTGCACATACAGGTTCTCTATCACCACAAAGGTTATCCAAATGACACTAATAATGCATAGTACTTGGAAAATTCAGGCACTTTTCTGAGCACCTCATGCGTAGAAACCATATGTATGATTTCCATCGCTATTGTCAGTGACTCTGTAATGATACAGTGATACAGTCTTGCCTATGAATAAGTCTTTTATATCCAATAAGCTCACAATACAGTCTCGCATCTGCTCATCAACTGTCCCTGGAGGTGTTTACATGGTCACAGAATGGCAAGGTCAAAAAATTCTAATCTAACACTTTTGTGCATTTCAGATATATTTATTTAGCATTTGTGAAAAAATTACCCCCTGGAATAGCTATATGCTGACAATTAGTTTGAGGGAATGTGTTCCTCTGTGCTTTAGCTACTTTTATGACACAATTGAATTGAGCAACTACTTCTCCATTGGCCGACTGATACTGAATATTTAATTTACTCCACTGAGTGATCTGAGAGTCTAGAATTTAAAAGACCTCTTGTCCTGAAATAGCTCAACAAAGGAAAAATGTGTAAGAAAAAAAAATGCAGTCTCATTAATATGAAAAAGAGCGCTATCTGTTCACTAAAATTAGGTTACTGAGTTTAACTGTTTGACACATATTTATTCCAATTAATTTCAATTATGAAAAACAAGTGCAAATGGATGTGTAGACATAACTTAGCAGGCAACTTGTCTGAGCTCATTAGCCATGATATTCATGTCTAACTATTAGTATAACTAGTGAACAGTGAATCCATTCTTTCTCTCAACCATCAGCTCTATTGGGTAGAAGTCATGGTTTGGCAGTCCTCAAATTAAATATGCCATTAAGGATTGTAATTAATTTTGACATGCACATGTGGATTTTTTTTGGTTAAGAAAATTAATAATGCATAAGAATTACAGAAAGCAGCTAAAGCACTCTTCTTTCCGTTTCTTTCATCTCATCTCAGAATACTGCGCACCAAGCAAAGTCAAGGGTAGAAAGATAATTTTGAAGCAGATCTTGATCATGAATATTCAAGGTACATGCTCAGGAGCATCACTGAGTGTTAGCACATTTATGTTGGAAGTTAAGATCTAACATGAATTGTGCAAATGAAAGAGTTATGTCAATGATGGCAATGGGCTTCATTTCTTTGAGGGTTCTAGACATCTCAATGGTAGAGAGTCATCAACAAGAAAAACAGATCTATAGGGTCTCTCACAAAGAATTTATCATGAAGAAATGACCCTGCAAGCTCCCTCTCCTTTTCCCTCACTCTCTCTTCTCCTTTCTGGATCCCATGAGAGAAGCAGCTTGTGTCCACCATGTCCTTCCACCATATTTCTCCCTCACCCCAGGCCCACAAACTATTAAACTAGATGACCATGGACTGAGACCTCTGAAACTGTGAGCAAAAGTAAACCTTTTCTTCTTATAAGTTAATTGTCTTAGGTATTTGGCCACAGCAAAGGGAAGCTGATTATCACATGCAGCTAAGGTAAAAGATGTGTCATTTGTGATCAGCAAAATTCCTTGAGAAAGTCTTTCATAGGAACAAGTTCCAGAAATAGTTAAATCTTTAAAATAAATCAATTTCTTTGGTTTCAGTGGAATGGGACAATGGTGATGAAATCATGTAGAACAGTCCTTAGGACAAAAAAAGTAAAAACAAATGCTTATTGATTGCCTATCGTGCATACCATAGCTACTTCCTTGTTACTGAAACATAGTACTCTATACTTGCATCTTAAAGAAAGAGGTTTATTTGCCTCACAGTTAGCAGTCCTTGGTTGGCTTACTCCACGGTAGAAACATCATGGCAGAAGAACACAGAAGGAGAAAGTTGCTCACATTATGGTAACCAGGAAGAGGGAACAGGGAGGGCCCAGAACAAGAACGCAACCTTTCCAGTCACACCCCAGGTCGTCTGCCCAGTCACTCAATCCCTCCACTCCTATCAGTGCAGTAGTTGTGAACAAGTTATTGAACCAATGCACCGATGAGCATAGCATTCCCGTGATCTGATCACCCCCCAAACATATGAGACATTATTAAGGAGACATTTCACATCCAATCTATAATGATGCTCTGCCTATATCATTTCTAACCTTTGCAATAACCTCAAAGACTAGATATTTCTATTCCAGTTCCATAGAAAAAGGAGCTGCGGCTCAAGCAATGGATGTCAGAAACCCCCATGAATCTAGCTTATCTGTGTAATGCTGTGGGGAAGACCCACACATTGGTACTTCACCTCTGAAAGGTAATTCTGGTATGATCTAGGAAATTAGGTCTTGGGCAGATATGAAGTAATAACAGCTGAGAGAGAAATGCTTCATGATTAAAAATTTTTAAACATTTCTGAGCCACTTTGGGCAAAGCAAGCTTTAAAAGAGGAATGCTGCTAGGCTGGGAACATGTAAAATCACCTGTGTTTTAGGATATTTCCCCTACACAAATTTGAATGATTTTAACAGCAATTAGAAAACACTTGCTAAGAAGAGTAAGGTTGTCATACAGCGTTCATTTAAGTTTTCACTTGTGTCTCTGTAGAACTGTTCTGCTGGTGTTGCCTATGGTACAGTTTCCAAGTGTGCTTCTCAAGGTGAGTTTTTGTAGAACAGAATTGAAAGGTTCTGTCAATTTGTTCTTATTTTCAATTTTCAACTTCGCTACTAAGAGAACAGGACAGCTGATTCCTCTATGGACCTCTTACATTTAACTCAGTCTTTATGTACTCCACACTTTGACTAGATGGTACATATATTTTGTCTTTATTTAACAAAGCTTTTGAAAGTGTTTAATGTTCTCAAAATGTGGTGTGCTATACAAGGAAAAGTACAGAATCCTCAAAAGAGTACAGGGTGTGGTTTAGTGAGAAGGATATTTAAAAAGCTAGAATCAAATAAATAGTCTGTTTGTTAAATAACAGCAAATTTATTGTTATTTATTAAATAACAGTAAATAAGAACCCATGTGTTGATGGCTAGGCCTGATTCACAGGGTAGGGCTATTGGGAGGCGGTGGAAATTTTAGGGGTAGGGCCAAGAATTGGGAGGATTTTAGGACATTGGGGTGTATGTGCTTGAAAGGGATTATGGGATTCAACATCTTTATCTTATAAGGTGAGAAGTTCTCTCTGCCATGCATCCCTCCCTGCCTTGCCAGATGTCCAAAGCCATGGTACCTTTTGATCTTGATTTAAAACTTCCAAAACTGTAGCAAAATAAACCCACTCTCTTCATCAGTTAATTACCTCAGGCATTTTGTTATAGCAATGGGAAGTTGACTAGCATACAAGCTGATGGTGGGGGATACAACTGAGTTCCGTGTTAGGTAGATGTCAAATTTTGTGATTTTCCCTTAGGAGATCTCCCACTTCAGGATACTGCTTCCTGTATCATAGTGCAGCAAGTGAAAAAATATGGAAATCAAACCAATGGGAACCCAAGAGGTATTTCAAGGATTGGGAATCTGAGAGGTATTTTAAGCGTTGTAGCTAAGTGCTACTTTCTCAATAGACTGAAAGGTTATTAACCTGGGTGATCTTGTTAACAAGCTAATGATGGTAGAAAAGTAATAGCAGGTCAAACTCTAGCACAGTAAGACCCAACAATGTGGTGGCCCCAAAGGTTTCACCAATAGTTATTCACCCACAGACTCTTGCAATTAGAGAAGACCAATTTCATTTACATCATAAAGGTGATTAATTTTTTTCCATATCTCATGAGCTCATGTCTTTTCACCATTCCTTGTGATAAAATGGGAAATTCACATTCAGGTATTCTGCTACCCACTGAAGTTAGGTGACTATGCCCAGAGAAGGAATACACTCCACTGTTCTGCCCTGCAATTTGACATATCAGCTACTGTGTTCATGACTGGCGCACAACTTTATGCAATTCAGATTTGAGTATTTGCCAGACATTTTCTCTAAAATAAGCAAAGTGAGCCTGTCACTTTGAGGGAAACAACTGATGATATTTATTCTCAAGGATGAAATTTGGAATTCATAGAATTTTTATATTTCCTATCATGAAGAAGATGGCCTCCAAAAGTTAAATTCTGCTTTAATAGAATCAGTGGTAGTAGTAATAAATGTGAATTTTAGATCTTGTGTGATAAAATGCATGACCATTTGGAAGTCACATAAAATTTAGAAAAACAGTATTTTCCAAATAAAGCATGGATAAAGGGTACACGTGACATGCATAATAAAACAATGCATTTTAGTGTTACAGAGGCAGAGTTTCTTGATCCAATGCTATGGCTTAGATTTAAAATAGCTCCCCAAATCCTTACGTATTTGTAATCATGGAGGTGCCACAACTGACTCACTGGTGGATGGGGTTTGCAGGTGGTGTCCTGGACATATGCCCTGGAAGGGTGTAGTGGCCTCTCCTGCTCCTCCCTTCTCCTGCTTCCTCACCACCATGATGCAAGCAGCTTTCTTCCTCCAGACCTTTAAGCCACCCTATGAGAGGTGGAATCCTCTAAAAAATCTTGAGCCAACATATACCTCTTTTCCTGTCCACTGTGGCCGTTGGGCATTTTAGTGATGAGAAAGCAACTAACACAACATAAATTCTGATTGCACATTTTCAATAACACTTAGAACACTTAGGATACTATCATGCTTGTGTTTTGGTTCAGTATTAAGGGAGAATAACTAAAACCTTCAGATTAAATTCCCCCCAATACAACTAGATTTCCTTCATGTGCATAACTAAACTAATACATTGTAAAAGACCTATTGATATGGTAATCTGGCTGCTTATTGTTTAAAGGATTTGCAAAAAACCAAATTAATAACCCTTATCCTGATTTACTTTAGTTTGAGAAATAGAGAAATTTTTAAAATATACTTGCTTTTGATGTTGACCCAAAATACAGGTGTTATTGTTACTTTTAAATGAATTTATACATGTTTCAAAATATGTCAGCTTTAATTTCTAAGTTGGTAAATGTCAGCACATAGATGCCCCCTAAATGAAATTTCTGTGGGTTCTTTAATGATATTTAAGACACGGTGTTCTCAGAGCAACCCACTTGAGAATCTTTATTCTGCAAGCATTCTTATTTGTGCATGCAATCCTGTGTTATAATTTCCTTTCATAAATTTAGTAGTCATCAGGCAGGGTTGATAACTATTAGCGTATGCTTTGGTTTTTTATTTCAACTAAGCTGATTTTAGATTGAAATTCATCTTCCCTCTATGTACCAAATCACTTTCTTCAAAATATGCCAGACCTTCTGTCTAATTTATGTATTGCAGTCATGCCTGCTGTGATCCCCTCTCCTATTCTTGCCTCCTGGTGTACAGCATGATTCTTCAATCTGCTGAATGATTTGGTAGGGTTGAATGTCTGCATCTCTCTGTCCATGTCCACAGTAGGTATATGCTCATTCAGCCCCCAATCACTCTGCATCTCACAAACCCACACTCTTGTGAAGTTCTCTTCTTTTGTGTGCAGGCTGCCTTAGGGACATGCTCCTAATTAATAAAAGAAAAAAATAACAACAGAGTTTGTAAAACCCATCCACCATGAAGTTGCTGAGGATCACAACTGTTGACTTCTCTTCAGACTCTTAAATTGTCCCCATGGAGAAAGTAAGCTGACCTGTCCAGATTGGAAGGAAGCTACCTATGGGATATGGGTCTAGGAGAACCTTCTCCTAACAGTTAGAAAGGCAGTGTATGTGCCAAGATTATCCCTGAGGCAACCCATTCCAGTCACATTTTCAGAAAAAAAAACCAGGACAAGGGTCCTTCTGATGCTCAGAATATCTCTGATTTTTTCCTTCTTCTACATCATCCCATTTCAGACACAGGAAGTTCTCCATTTCTTAGGGTTCATGAAATTGTCTTGGGTCTAACCAGCATAGTAGAGGACAGTGTTCCTATCTTGAAGGTCCTTAGGCTTAACTCTCTCTGCAAATGCAACTGTCAAATAACTTCACCTATTCACTAGCTCCAGGAATCTGAAAGTAAACATTCTTTGAGGGGGTATTCTGCTTGCTACAGAAGTTCACTACCTTCTGGAAATACCTATTCTATCTCAGTAAAGCAATTTTCCCTTAGTTACTGCCTACCAAGATTTGCTTTAACATTGTACTCATTAACGCTCCTTTTTAAATCACAACTTTCTGGGATTCCTTGAGGCAGAGGACAAAGTCAAGCCAATCCTGGATGCATGATATATACTGACAATGAAATAATAAATGCATGATATATAGTGACAATGAAATAAATTTGTGGTATTTTGTAATGTGGAAATACACAAACTACAATGAGGGCACCGTGCCTGGGTGGGGCATTCGTTCTTCTCTATACAACAGAGAATGTCTTCCTGTGAGAAGCTATTAGGAATACCTATGTATGGTTCAGCTTTCCATTATTGTGACCAAATACTGGGCACTTGCTACATAAAGAACAAAGCTTTATTTTGGCTCATGACTTCAGAAGCTTCAGTTCATGGTCAGCTGTCTTTAAGGCAGGAACATCATGGTGGATGGATATGATGGCCCAAAGTTGCTCACTTCATGGCAGCTTGAAAGCAGAGCACAGGGAAAGATCTAGAGAGAAAAGGGCCAGAGACAAGGTACAGTCCCCAGCATCATCCCCAATGAGCCACTCGCAGGTATGCTTTACTAATGCGTAGGCATCTCTCAATCAGGTTGACAAATTGACAATCACAATCTACTTCACTGTCACAATCTACTTCACATGATTAGCCTTAATCTTTGTGTTCAGATTGCTTTGGATCTGGAGAGCACAGCACCTCTAACATAGTAAAAGTTTATACAAACATTCACCTAGTTATGAGAGAGCATATTCATTTTGACAAATACACACAAGGCATTTTTTTTTGGAAATCAACAATGGTTGTTACATTGCATATTGATATCTTCAAAGTAGTTGTTCAGATTACCAGATATAAGCATGTAAACTTAGTTAAAATTTTTTAAAAAATAAGCATTAACTTTTCCTTTCAATAAACTAATAAAAATTAGGAGTTAAATTACCTTAGCTATCTTATGTGTGTGTATATATTTTTTTCCCTTCTTTCATTCTTTTCTCCTTTCCTTTTGAGCAGTTACTTTCTCTTTCACAATATCTAGTTACTCTTTAGATCTTATTTACTCTTTCAGTTTCTTACATAAGGGAGACAACACAATGTTTATACATGTGGGTTTGACTTGTTTCATTTATGAGTATGGTCTCTAGTTGCATCCATTTACCTATAAAAGCCTGGAGTTTGTCTTTGTTTATAGCTGAGTAATACTCCATTCTATAAATATATCACATCTTTTTATCCGTTGATGGGCATTTGGGTTGCTTCCAAGATTTAGCTATGACACATTGTGCCGCTATAAACATACATCACTGTGGTATGATGTTTTCAATATTTCTGGAAAAAATATCCAGAAGGGGAATAACTGGGTCAAATGGGACCTGTAATCCTGGTTTTCTTGAGGAAGCTCCACACTGATTTCCATTGTGCTAGATTCTGTGAGATAATCAGAGTATATTTTCCCAGTCCATGTGATTTATCATTTATGGTGGGCCACATATTTGTCAGTAAGCTGCTGTGACAAAATGCTACCTAAATTACATGTCAGAGAGCATTAATGAACAAAATGTTGAGGCAATTCCTGGTAGAAACCAAGTAAGGGAAAAATGCTTTACCTAGATAAAGTAGGTATTTCCAGAAACCAGTGAACTTCTCTAGCAAGCAGAATGCTCCCTCAAAGACTGTCTACTTTCAGATTCCTGGAGCTAGTAAATAGGTGAAGTTATTAGACAGTTGCATTTGCAGAGAGAGTTAAGCCTAAAGATCTTCAAGATAGGGACACTGTCCTCTACTATGCTGGTCAGACCAAGACAATTTCATGAACCCTAAGAAATGGAGAACTTCCTGTGTCTGAAATGGGAGGATGTAGAAGGGGAAAGGTCAGAGATATTCTGAGTATGAGAAGGACTCATGTACTGTAGCTGGTTTGAAGCTGGGCAGGCACTATGACAAGGAATGCAAGCAACACTCAGAAGTGAACCCTGTTTTTGCAGAGATACCAAAGAATGAAGAACCTTGGTCTTCCTGATGCTAGGAATTGAAGCATGCCAGCCTCTTGACTGTATCCTTGGAGAGATTTTCCCTGAGTTTTCAGGTAAAAACTTAAGACCATCGACCACCTTGATTTCAGGCTTCCGAGATTCAGAGCTGAAAAATAAGCTAAACCCACTTGAACTTGTGACCTACATAACCGTGGGAGAATAAAGTGAGATGTTTTAAGCTGCTATGCTTGACATAGCTCAGTTTTGCAGCCATAGAAAATCAGTACAGACTTCATAAGAAGAAAAAGGGATAAACCATTACAGACAGCTGAATCTGTTAGGCAAGCACAGATATATGACCCAAACCAACAAGAGGAAATGACAAGTTATCACATGTTGCTAGATCGTGAGAAATATGGGTGTCAGAGCAGATGAAGATAGGAAAGATAAGGTCAGGGAGTCAGTGTTGAGAAAGATAGTTCTAGGATTTGTCCACAGAATACAGTAGGATGTGTAGGAACCTTGTGGAAAGACAATCAATCAGAAGTAATCTAGATCAGAGATGACAGGACTCTAAACCAAGACAGTAGTATCAAAGATCGATACAAGTTTACGAGTTCAGGAGATATTTCTTAAGCAGAATCAACAGAACTCAATAAGAATTGAATGAAAAGTTGAGAAAGAAATAGAAGGTGACTTTAATATGTTGAGGTTAAGCGAATTGGAAGATGGTAATGCAATTAACCAAAGAGGAGCATAGGGCTTTATCTATTCTTTTCCTTGGGGAACATAGAGGTTAATTCATTCTGTTTGGGATGCACTGAGCTTAAAGTAGACACTTTAACAGAATTTACAATACCCGCTACTACTCCAGATAAATGTGAGAGCTATGGCTGGGATGTGAGTGTGACTTGTCATTTCCGAAATTCATGTGAAGTTTTCAGAAGGTAGAAACCTAAGCTAGCCTTGAAATTTAAGAGGTCAGACCTTTGGGAAGTGATTAGGATTAGATAAATTCATCACAGTGGAGACCTTGGGATTAAATTCTGGTACCTTTACACGAAAATGGAAAGAGAACGAGAGATATGTACATACAATGGTTTCCCTAGTTCCTGCTCTGTGATGCCCTGACCTGCCAGAGACTGCCTGCAAGATCATCAATAAATATGGGCCTTTAAACTTGGGCCAACAGAACTCGAATGAGCACCAATAAACTGCTCTTTTTTCGTAACTTTCCCAGGCTATGACACTGCATGATACTAATAGAAAATAGACTAAGACAACTAGTGGTGAAGGAGCACTGGAAATCATTTCTAAGAAAAGTAGTTGTAATCAAGAGAGTATAAAATAAGAAGAGAAAAAAATTAATAAAGGAAGAATTGCTAAAGTTTTTTGAAATACAAAAAGAGGTAGGATAATGGAGAAATGGCAGGGAAATAGTAAGCCTCAAAGGAAAATGAATTACTCCACAAGCTAAATAGAGAACTTGTACTGTTAGCTGTCATAGACTTGTAAAAGAATGTTGTGGTCAGCATTCTTGTTGACATCGGGGAAGAAAAAACCTGACATCTGCAGCTAAAAGGAGAAAAGACTTACTTTGGTTTATGGTTCCAGAGGTTTCAGTCCATGGTTAGGATGGGCTCACAGCAGAAATGTCATGGTAGATGGGCATGGAGAAGAAAAAATGTTCATCTCATGATAGCCAGAAAGCAGATAGCAGACAGCACAGAGGAAGAGCCCAAGAGGAAGGGTCCAGGGACAAGATATAGTCTCTGAGTCCATGTCCCCCATGACCTGTCTCCTGCAACTAACCCCCACCTCCTAACAGTTATGAGCTTAGAGTTAACGTATTGAAGAGATAGGAAGGATAAGGTCAGGGAGTGAGTGTTGAGAAAGATAGTCTAGGATTTCTCCACAGAATACAGTATGGATGAGGATTTTTGTCTCTGATACTCAGACGGGTGAGTTTTACCTTCACTTTCCAGCCTCTGCCTTGCACCCAACACATTCCGCACTGCTCCTTGCAGGCTACATGACCGCCTTCCTTCATTAATCATTTCTGACTGTTTCTTATGTTGTTCACACTGCTGTTTCCATGAAGGCATGGTTCTCTTGTCCTTCTCCCTCTAGAGCTGTGTTGTCTTAGCACTTGATTTCGCCAAAAGGCCAGGAAGTGATAGCTGTATTCTCTTAAGCAGTATCAATAGCAATCATCTGTTCGGTTCACAAAAAGCTATGATACGGTATTTCAATATAACTTCAGTTTCAATATAACGTCAGTTCCTCAGAATCCAATCACATCTCCAGTACTCTGTTATTCCCATCATGTTTATGATAGACACTAACCGGCATAGGGCAGTAAGAAGGAAGAGTTGATCACAGTGTCAAACAACAAGGAGAATTCTATTAGAGACCACTCAGGTAGGCAGTAGGAAGACTTTGGAAGATCTATGAAAGGACAGCTCCAAATGGACATTAGGAGAAGCTATTCTCTGTTGTTGGAAGCAGAACTGAAGAGGGGAAAGTTAAACCACTGACACAGACCCCAGATATGATGATATGATATGACATATGATATGATGTAGCAAGCTTTGTGATGTAATGTGTAAGCTTTGTGACATATGATATGATGTAGCAAGCTTTGTGATGTAATCAGGCAGGTGATGAATCATCAGAATGTAAAGGAAGGAGGACCAAGGAAAATCTGGAGAAGAAGAAGGTGCTGGAGGAAAGGGAGCTTGGTGAAAGGAACTAATAGCGGGGAAGAGGTTGAAGATAGATGGAAAAAGGTTCTAGAGAAATGTTAAGGGACAGATTCAAGTGTTGAAGATCCCACCACAATGGGTAAAACTGCAGAGAGAGAGAGAGAGAGAGAGAGAGAGAGAGAGAGAGAGAGAGAGACTCACTACAACAGGTAAGAC
>NW_004955499.1:5337580-5367920 GCF_000276665.1 Chinchilla lanigera | reverse complement strand
CAGGCTGGTCTTGAACTCGCAACGATCCTCCTGCCTCAGCCTCCCAAATGCTGGGATTACAGCTGTGCACCACCATGTCTGGCTCTTTAACACCTTGTATACAGAGTCTGCCAAAAAATTTATGGACACTTCAGGGAAAGAAAAACTAATAAATGTCTGGAAGCTAATGGCCACTACTTTGAGTGACTCTTGTAATTGTAAAGGCCAAAGATACCTTCTATTAATCTCATGATGTCTCAGTAAATTTAGTGTTAAAATATTTATACAAGGTTTTCTTTTCTGGATGTGTGCATACATTTTTGGCAGATCCTGTATATGGCCTGAAGGTCATTTTATGCGATATTTGAGTGCATTTTAATGTAACCTATCACTAGAGGTCAGGTATGGAATTTGCTACCTGTGGCATCATCTTTAGGCTCTGAATCTTCAGATTTTGGCATTTGGATCAAGGATACCCAACTTGTGTCATATGTGGACTAACTAATGGATGAAATACACCATGCATAAAATTCACAGTTCCTTAGGGATAATGTATCATTTTGCACATGGTCATGAATCTCTCTGTGATCAGTAGCCTAACACAGAGGATAAGAATATGGCGTCTAAGTACTTCTGGGTAGGAACGTTTCTTTTCCCAGTTTCTGTTACCACATGTAAAAAAATGTGAACATAAGAATCATATTTATTATTTTTGCTTTGTTTTGTTTTTGTCTACATTGTTATTTTTGTTTTTATTCTCTTTAAAATAAAATAAAAAGAAATAAAAAACAATAAAATTTTTAGAATATTGCATGGTATCTAGTAAATAGTTAATAGATTTTTAGCTAGTGCTGATTTAAAGTCAAGTTTTTTGGTTTTTTTCGTTTGTTTGTTTAAGATCATTGTAGTGGGCCAGGAATATTGCTTAGTAGCATAAGTGCCTGCCTGGCAAGCGCAAGGTCCTGAGTTTGATTCCCGGTACCAAATAAAATAAAATGCAACACAATGCAATAAAATAAACTGAAATGAAATAAAATAAAATAAAAAAAAAAAGATCATTGTACCAACCAGGTAGCTTCTTAAGGCAACTCCAGTAGGGGAAAAATGTGTATTATTGTGAACATTCGTGGAAACTGCATGATATCCAGAGAAAAAAGTACCAAAGACAGACACAGGCCAAGAGGACTGAATAAGAATCTAGTATCTTTACAGGAAGAAATCTTTTCTGCTCTCCACCCCTTACCACTCCCTCTCCCTCCCTTCCTCCTCCCCGTCCTCGCTGTACCCTCTGTTGCTCTTCCTCCCACTTCTCCTTCTCCTTCTCTTTTTCCTCTGCCTTCTCCATCTTATTGCTCATCTTCTTCCTTTTCTTCTTTTTCCTCATTCTCCTCTTTGTATGCTTTCTGATGTCCATCTCTCTGCACTTCTCTCTCCGTCTCGGATCTAGTCAGTCCTCTCTGCTCTCTCCTCCCTGACTATCCTGGCTTCTCTCCCAGCCCATTCGCTGTCAGCTGACTGCTAACGTCATTTCCTCCTGGCCCCCATTTGCACTCTCCCTGCCATCTGCTTCTGACCCCCAATTTCCCAACTTCACATTTCTAGCAAGAAATCTGTCGCAGCGCCTGTCTTGTCTCCTGGGACCTCTTAGCATCTTTTGGATGGGTGGATGATCCACTCCCTTGCCAAGCTGCATTCATGGTGTGTGTGTGTGTGTGTGTGTGTGTGTGTGTGTGTGTTTTGGGGGCATGAGAATAGGGGAGAAGGGGGTTGCTTCATCTAAAAGTCGGCACAGCCTCTCAAAAGCGGCCATGGGCTGGGCTCCTTCTAGCAGCATTTGTGGTAAAATCATTACCTCGAAATACATCTAGTACAAGGTGCTAGGCAAGGAATTTATGGCCCCTCTAACTCTCTGTTCTGCAATCATTTATTTGACTGTGACGTATTTTATACGATGCCTCTGAGTAAAGACAAAGGAGGAACAGCCGTCTCTCCTTAGAGATATATTGGCTGGCACAGATGTCGTATCTCTGTACAGCAGCCAGTTTACTGCATCCTCTACCCCTCAAATTCATTTACAATCCTAATGTGACTTAAATTTGACTTGTGACAAGGCACAGGAAGTAGCAGTCTCCAAGGGGCCCATCAGGATGGGAGTAAAGCAGGGTGGGGGGCGGATGGCAGAAAATCTGAGCCGTAGAAGGTCCAGAGGGCCACATCACCCTTGCAGAACAAGAGCCTTTTTGCACAAAGGGAGCTTTTGATGCTGGAAGGGAAATTCCAACCATGTCTATTACTTTTCCTCTTTGAGCTTTCCGCTACCTGAGGAAGCATTTCTGCATTTTCTGGGTACAGACACATGGTTCTGACATGGTACAGACACACCGTTGCTTGCTTCCATACAATAAAAGAGATTTGGGGATCACCTCTGTATTCAGTGATACACGAAGTGATCTGTTTTAATTTCAAAACCTTGTGCTTTTAAGGAGGCCACCGTTTCTCATGCCTGATATAGGTAGTCTCTGGAGGCGTAGCAAGGGACTTATTTTTTGAGACACACTTTGCCCCTTTTTAAAACCTTTCAATGTTTTCCTCTTCATATATCACCATTTTTAATGTTTTGTTTTATTTTAAAGAGAATAAAACATAATTAAAAACATTAGAAATGATACAGAATTTCACTAAACAAGATGATAGGAATTCAAAAATGATTGATGTATTGCATACTGCTATCTTCAGATTAGTTTGTTCAGATTACCAGATATAAGCATGCAAAATTGGTAGGAAAAAAAAAGTTGAAAAGAAGAAAAAAATTTAAATATTAACTGTTCCTTTCAATAGACCGTTAGAACTCGGCCCTACAGTTATCCCAGCTATTCTGTATATATAGATGTATGTTTTCCCTTCCTTCTTTCTTTCTGTTCTCCTTTCCCTCATTCCAGTTGTTCCTTTCCTTTGAGCAGTTTTTTTCACCTTTACAATATCTGTTGTATCTTTTGGATTTTATTTACTGTTTCAGGTTCTTACACTAGGGAGACAATACGATGTTTACACATGTGAGTCTGACTTATTTCATTTATGTGTATGATCTCTACTTGCATCCATTTATCTATAAAAGCCTCAAGTTTATCTTTCTATACAATGGAGTATTACTCAGTTAATTTTTAATATTAATAATTCACATATTCCAAAGTGCGAGCACACACACACACACACACACACACACACACACACACACACACACATCCCAAAACACTGAATGACTTACAATTGCTACAATGTAAAGCAATATTTCACACTCTCTTGCTTGGCTTTCCTCCCACCTTCATCCTGGCAAACTTTTCTCTGTTTTAAGTTGAGAAAATGATGAATCATGGATACTATTAGGGGAAAATGTTATAAAATAAGTCAGACCAATCATGTGACAAAGTATAAATCACTGTGGTGGGCAAAAAGGTTGCCAGGGGGATCTCAATATCTATCATGCATTTTTTTTCCTTAAACATACCATTTTCTTTTTACCTTATCATGCAGTTACCCTACTAAGGACTCTACTTCCCAGACTCCTTTGTGGTTTGCTTTGATCATGTGACTGGATTGGTCATGTGATTGCATTCCAGCCAATGAGATATTAGAGTTAAACATTGTCTAGCTATGAAAATAAAATCTAAGAGAGAAGAGGCATACTTTCCCAATCCTCTTATTCCCACCCCCTCAGGAAATATGTTGGCAAAATCATCTCACAAAGCAATGCCCAAAGGATAACCAAAGTGTAAGATGGCAGTTTGAATCTCTGACAAAAATCTTAACAGAAAGCAACCCAAATGCCTATCCATGTTTAACTTGCATGGCAGAGGAGTCAACTTCACTATTGCATAAGCTGTACTAAATCTGGGTCTCCATGAGTAGTGCAGAAATATTTATCTTGATTAATACCTGTAAGGTTTATAGTACCAACAGCTGGTGAAGGAGTCTAAGTTGATTTTGTGTAACCATTTTTGCTGGGTGTATCTATCTTTTCCTGTGTGTCTCCCAGTTGCTGTCCATGTGAATCCTCCTCACATCACACCATGCCATCTCAGTCTGTTGTAGAGACCCAAGTTTTCCAATTCACAGATCATTGGTTCCTTTAAAATAATCAGCAGCAGCCATGGGAGACTTGGAGCCTTTTGAAGAATTAGCCAATCCAAGAAAGATGTCATCTTGTCTTTTTTTTTGTTGTTGTTGGTGTTTCTGTTGTTCCTCTTGCACACCACCAATGAAGGTCTCCAAATGTCAGCTTTTTTAGTTTCCCCTGTAACCCAGTAATCTGAGAATAATATCAGACAAATCAGCAGCAAGGAGAGGCACCATGATGAATCAGGCACATTCATGGATATCATGGGGAAGCAGAGGTGATTATGAAAAACGAGTTCTTATTGGTTGATAACTTATTTATTACATATCATAACTGACTGCCAGCTAGGCTCCAGTTATTGTCTTGGTTGGTCCTCAGGATTTATATCTAGCTATTCCCCCAAAGCTTTATGTGCTCATAGGTAAGGCTTTTGGAAGGAGACTGGATCATAGGTGTGTAACACTCATGTGTGGATTAGTCCTTAATAATTTTATACCTAAATGTGATATTGGAAGGTAAAGCCTGATTGTAGGAACATGCGTCAGTGTGGGCATGACCTGCAAGAATCTATCTCTCTTCCTTTTGCATTGATCTTTCTCGTTGCTTCCTGCCTCCCCTGCCATGGACAGTTTCTCCTCTGCAATGCCCATCTCCCATGGCACTCTGCCTGGGAGCCAACCAACTGTGGACTGAAATCTCTACAAATTGTGAGCTACGATAAACTTCTCCTTCTTGTAAATGCAAGTGTCTCGTATTGTGTTTTGTCCTTGAGAAAGTAATTAAGACAGGTTCTGAGGACACAGAAGTGGCCCCAGTACTTCTTTGTCTCCTCTGAGTCTCATCCTAGCTAAGGCTGGGAGTGATGCAATCAGATAGTGCCAAGTTTTATGAAGAATAACCCATGGCAGAAGGGCAAATCATCTGAGTCAGGACAGGGTTCCCCATTTGGTTGACATTTCAGCAGAGACTTTCAGGGATGCAAAGGAATAAGCCATGTGAATGTGTGGGGACAAAACACGGTGGGCCCAGAGAAACGTAAGTGCAAAGACCCAGACTCCAGGCTTGCAGGGGATGATTGAGAGGTTCACTGCTACTTGACTAATACCTCACCACTGTTGTTGTTTGAACAATAATTAGGTAGATGTTTTGCAATTGCAAAGTGTCAGAAGTCCAACTCATACAATTAAAAGCTACAGCTGTATGAGCAGTGTTATGGTTTAGATAAGTGTGCCCAAGGGTCCACATGTTAAAGGATTGGCCCCTAGTCTATGGCACTACTTGGACAGGGTGGAACTTTTAGGAGGTGGGTCCTGGTGGGAGGGAGTTAGGTTATTGGGAGATACACCGTTTAAGGGGATTATCGGATTCAAGCCCCTCCTCTTCCTATCTATGTTTCCCAGCCACAGTGAGGTGAAAGGTTTTCTTAGCCACGTGCTCCCAGAATGAGGTTCAGCCTCATTCCAAGCCCAAAACAATAGGGAAAACCAACTGTGGACCGAAACCTCCAATACTCTGAGCCAAAATAAACCTTTACTCTTTCTAAGTTGATCATCTCTGGTATTTTCTTATAGTAGTGAAAAGTTGACTGACACAATCAGCTTGTGTCAGTTGAGTATGTAAGATAGGTATACTCAGCTATTGTACCAGAAGTTGGCCAACCTAGAACTTTTGCCTTCTTCTTTGATGGCCTTTGTGTCTTCCCAGATTCTCAGTAGTGATTCAAAGGTGATCAAGGATTAGAGTTCAACTGGTGTAATGAATCAGGGGAAAATGAAACACACTTCCCCCAAGAATTTCAGGAAGGACCAGGAAACTATAGAGATTTCGCACCCAAATTCCACAAAAGCCACATGGATTAAGAATGTTCAAGGGTCATTTGTTTTACTTCTGGAAAATCAAGATGGTGCTGAAGACAAACATAAATTGCCATCTTTTAAAATTTCTATTCCCATTTTCCAGCATGTGTTGAATATATCTGACTTTACTATTTATCAATGAAAGTTCATGATTCAGCTCTCAGGCTAGCTGTACTGACTATTGAAAAGCTCCTGTGAACTTGATCTTTTTCTATAGGATTTTCTGGAGCACACATTTCCTGTGCCACCCAAGCTACATCTGCTAGTTACGTATGCATAATTGCATTGGAAAATAGAACAAAACAACAACAAAAAGGTGTCCTTGCTATTCATACAGTCAGATGACTATGGCTCCTTTCTATGCTGCCTGTAAGTTTTTCCAGAAGATGAGAGAAGCTGTTGAAATAAACTCCTTTCCAAATCTGGGCTTTCATGGGAGAGACTCAAAGAGTTGATTGTATGGAGCAAGGGAAATGGGGTCAATATGGTTACGATTTAGGTCAGTTCAGGTGAGGCCAGAGCAAAATATTGTTCAGCAGATATTATTTATTATTATTATTATTATCATCATCATGATCATTATTTTATTAGCCCGTGTTTGCAGTACATAATGATTACATTTACTGTAGGGCATTGGTACGTGGCCACAACAAATCTTAATTCATTTTCTTATCCCCTATCCTTCCCATGCCTCCCTCAACTTTCCAACCCTTGGTCTCCTTCACATTTACAAAGATTCTATTTCCATTTATTCTTTCATTCTTTTTTTCCATTCCCTTTCCATCCTCTGTCTCCCCATCTGTCCATCTTTTGATATCATATTCCCCTTGCCATTTGAGAAATATCTCCCTACTTCCCAGTGTTTATTTTTAATTTTGCTGTGTTTTTCTTATTTCTCATATAAGAGAAGCCATGTGACATTTAAAATCATGTGCCCAATTGATTTCATTTAACATGATCTTATCACGGTCTCCAGCTGCAGCCATTTTCCTCAAAATCACTTGAGTTTATCTGTCTTTATAGCAGAGTATTACTACATTGTGTATAAATACTATATTTTCTTTATCCATTCGTCAGTTGATGGCTGCTTCTATGAGTTGTGGTGCTATAAACATGGGTATGCATATATCATTGCAATGTGATGTCTTAATTCTTTTGAAAAGATACCCAGAACAAAAGTAGCTGGGTCAAATGGAATTTCTTGTTTTTGTGATTTGAGGAATCTCCATACTATTTTCCACAGTGCCTGTGGTAGTTCATGTTCCCACCAGCCATTTAGAAAGCTCTCCTTTTCCCCACAGCCTCACCAATATTTGTTATTTGATTTCTTGATAATGACCAATCTTTCTGGAGTAAGATGGCATCTCAGTGTTGTTTTAATTTGCATTTACCTAATGGCTAGCAATGTTCAGCAGATATTTATATCTGGTTGCTGTGACATTTACCTCCTCACATTGATCTTATTGTTACATTAACATGAATCCACCATGGTAGTATAATATAGAATAGTTTCATTGCTTACTAATCCAAGACAAGAGGTAAACTCAAAGCAGTCTCCTCCTGAGGTATTAAGGGAATTCATAGGACAGGAGAAGGGAGGGATCTTAGGGTTCTTTCATGTGAGTGTGGATAGTCATTATGCCTCTTAAAGGCTGACTATTTCCTTTTGGAGAAATTCTCCCTGTTCTGCACAGGGGAGTTTAAGCTTGTGATATAAAAATATCACTCATGATATGAGCTGGCTTCTTTTGCATAAATCCATTTCTGAAAAACTGGTTGGAGATCACTTTTGAATGGATCCTGCAGGCATTTTGTGAGAAATAACTTCAGGGTATCTTGTTGTTTAAAAAATTTATGTTGGAGTGTTTCTTAATCACTTTTCTCATCACTGAATAAAAGCCCTGACAAATGGAACTTAATGGCTGAGGGATTTGTTTCCACTCAGTTTCAGAGGGCTGAGTCTGTTGTTCATGGACTGTACATTCCATGGCAGAAACATCATGGCAAAAGAGGGTTGTGGCAGAAAGCTGCTCACCTAACGGCAGCCACGAAGCAGAGAGAGGAACATCCAGAGGGAAAGATGCATTGTCCTGAGGCACACACCTAGTGACCCACCTGCTCCCGCTGGGTTCCACCTCGTAACAGCACAGTCAATGCTGAACCTATCAGTGGGTGAATCCATCCATGAGCTTAGTGCCCCATGACTCAATCACCTTCTCAAAGCCCAGCCTCTGAATGCATGAACCTCTAGAGGGACATTCTAGTACTCACCCATAACAGGCTGATCCAAGTCTGGGTTGATTTGATGTGCCCCTCTGTCTTTGCTACTGAGAAAAAATACCCAAAGCTCTGACACAATGACCACCTCTGGAGAGCAGGAAGGGCGTGTCCTGTTTACCACAGGATGGAGAACTCCTGAGTCACTTAACCAAACCTCTAGACTCCCCAAGTTGACACAACATATCAACCATAACATCTTCCCTCTTCTTACCCCCAACCTCTGACAACCACTCACCTCTTCACTCCCTCCATAGTTTTGCCAGTTTTGTTATTGATTTCACAGTTAAGAGATTTTCTGAAGGACCTTACTCAGCTGTATTGTCTTCATTTCCCTTTGCCACTCTTGGCAAACTCTTTATGCTACAAAATAGATTGAAAAGATGGCCACAGATTCTCTGGTCCCTGGCATGCATATCTTTCAGCAATGAGCTTTTGCAGCCATGCTCTTGAAGAGTTAGAGGGCATTTGTGCAACTATCTGATCTGGAGTTAGCCATCTGATGCCAACTTGCAGCCAACAGATGCCAGCAAATAGACACAAGCAGAGGCTCTCATGGTATCTGCACTTGGGAACGGTCCACTCTAGCTGCTTTATGAGCTGCAAAATGGCTCAAGCTCGAGCTAGCCCACTGGACAATGCAAGGACCAGATGGAGAGAGCATACCACTGCTCCTCCTTCCCAGATGAGGACAGAATAATCCAGCTGTTCACAGACTTCTTTCCAATGCCGCAGGTTCTTGTGCTCGCTATCCAAAGCCCCATGGGAACAGGAACATGACCAGGGGGAAGGTCACGTAGTACAGGAACCCCAGAGTGACCCAAACAAAGGGCAAAGGTACACAACTTTATGGCATCTGTGGGATAGGCAGGGACCTGGTCTCATCAACAGACCAAGAGTCATGAGAGCTAGACTTGGGGTTTTAGCTGCCTCATTACTATCAGAAGTCTCCACTGCAGTGTGGTGCTGATAAAACAAAGGCAATGGTACTAAATTTGGTCACAATTCAACCTTTGCATTTCTTCCTGGGGACCTGGAATTTGACCTTTTTTGTTTAGGACAATTCCTAATTGAGTTTTGGACTAGGACAGGTCACCCCACTTGCCTCAGTGGGTTTGATGTCCAGAATCTTGTTTCTCTCACCTCTGCATGGTACCTCTGCTGATCACCTAGTCTCTGGGGGCTGAGCTGGCTTCCCATCCTCCTGTCTCTTGCTCTGCTGCTTTCAGTTTATATCTTTGAAGATTGGGCCATGTTTTAACTCCATTTTCCAGTACGTCCATTTGCCCCATCAGTGCTACAGAGAACCAAGCCTGGATCATCTGAGAAACCTCTCCACCACTTCCAGGCAAAACATCCACTCCACACATCAGAAGCTCCACAGGGAGGTACTACAGGAAGCAACTACATGTTGTAAAGGTTTGGCACACAGAACTGTAATCTTTGTCTTTATCAAATTCTACAATACACCCTCACGAAGTTATACTTACTCAAAAATATATATATATATATATATATATATATATATATATATATATTGCCAGAGCAGTTTGTGGATGTTGAAGCACTAAAATTGTTACTTTGTGCTCAAAGATGACAATGTGAATCTTGAAAATATTGTGGCATATTAATCCATTTGTGGCCAAAGATGGGTAACACTGTGGAAGTGTTTGATGCTTAAGGATGAGGTCTTAGAGGTTTAATATTACAGTATTTTTACTTTTGTGCTTGAAAGTTTCCACCAGAATTTTAAAAATATGTCTATCAAGTATAATACATTTTTTTCCATCTTGAAGCCCTATCTGGAAGAGTATTGGATGAGGTTGGATTTTTTTAAATATAAATTTTCCTCTGCGGTTCTCTTTAGAAGCATGCCCACATTATTTTATTCTCAATTTACATTCCACAGAGCTGAGGTGTCTACAAGCAAGTTGAAAACAGTTTCTTTTCAGCAATAAGCACAATACAACCCCACGCAAATGAAAAATAAAGAATCTTCACTATTATCAGACTTTATGTAAAAATATAGAAGGCACAGAGTCTCCTGGAGGAGTTCATGCCACACGTTGGTGTTTGGTGTAAATATCTTGCTTTTGCAGCATTTAAGGTATAAGCAACTGCAACAGAACACAGAGTTAGGGGCTGGGGATTTAGCTCAGCGGCACAGAGCCTGCCTGGCAAGCACAAGGTCATGAGTTCGATTCCCGGTACCGGAAAAAAGCCAACAAAAACAAAAACAAAAAAAGAACACAGAGTTATCAAAGAACTGAGATCCATGCCGGACACAACTGTTTCTCTGCTAAGGTAAAAGAAAATGCAGGGCAATGTAACTAACTCTGTGCTTTGCACTCCATATTTTATAATTCAGAAAAACAAATTCATCAGTTAAGAGGGAAAGAATTTAGAGCAAACTTTTATTTATCCTGAGCTACAGTTAAAACTATAGGGCCATATATGAATAGGAATCATCACAGATTCCAGGAGAACACATTTTCTAATTGGGCAGTCCTCCCTTACAAGAATACTTAAAATGGGTTATAGAAACTCATTTTGTTTAATCACAACAGCACCCTCAAATCCAACCATCACTGTGTTCACTGTCCTCCTTTCTCAGACAGAAGAATGACATACATCATGGTAATTGATCATTTTAAACTTAAATTAATTCTCCCAAACTAGTGACTTGCAGGTACATTAATCCACTGGGTCAAGACCTTTTCATTGCATAGCATCCAAATTTCTGCGATCATATTACAAAAAGGAAACACTGCAATCATAATACAGGAGTTTTGGTTGCATGATGGAGCACAGAGGGAAAGAGGGCGGGTACAACTCTGTCATGTGAGTGGTCAATGAGTGGGAAATGCTAAGTACCTACAGCAGCCACAGAATGACAGTTTTGTTATTGCCACTAACATCTATCAAAGGCCACACGCCATGGATGGGTTAGACGCATTGTTCACTGCCAAGGCCCATGGAAAGCTGCTCCAAGAACATTGTCCTTCCCTGGGATAAAGCACAGCAATTCCACAAGGGAGTTCTTTTAATTTTGGAAATTCTGTGGAGCAGAGAAGCACTGAAACAATCTTCTCCAGAGTAATATGTATTTTTAAAACCATGGTAGACAACGAGCTGAAACCTGGGTCTTGCACACTTTAGACATGCAGGTTGGTGACAGGTGGAGGTCTGAAACGTCAGCTCTTTATTCTTCCTTGGAGCGTAAGTAGTTGTTTGGATGGAAGAATTCACAAAGTGCTTTCTCCAGCACTACTTGACTTGGTGGAAGACGAACTATTGCAGGGTGATTGCTACTCTGTGCCTAGTGTCATGTTGGTTCCTTCGGGACCAGCTGTACCACCTTTGAAGAGATCTGGATCACGTAGAGCACTTCACCCTCTGCTTTCTCTGGTCTTCTGCCTTTTTTTTTCCATTGTCATTCACCCATCATGTCACTCTTGCAAAGGATAACTGACACCGCTGAATTTAAACACGACGCCACCCAAGGACGCGGGCATTGCCTTGAAAGACCTTTACCACTGTTCTGCTCTGATGAAAATTATGCAATGTGCTTTTAAATATGTTTTGTGCACAAGATGCCCTTTAAAACATTGTCATAGAATATAATAGCTAGCGTCATATTAAGCACCAGAATTCACGAAACATGACTGTTTCTTTTTTAAAGGCAAACTTAATCCAAAATATAAAAGGTCAAAAAATGGGTCATTTGCATTGAAAGTGCTAATAAGCAGATGCAGATAAACACTATTGTTTCTACTGCATATTCATACATTTTACTTTAAACAGATTGTCAAGGAAGTTTAGTGTACAATTAAACAGGAATCAACATTCTAAACACATTTTAAGTGGCATTAAAATGTATGGTTTGAAACAAACTACATATATATATATATATATATATTTATACACATATATACGACAAAAAAGTTAGGTTTGTCCTTTTTCATAAAGCAAAATGACTGAAATCACACAATGATTGCTAAATTTCCATGTGGTATAGCATGCTTTCCAATGTAGTGATATTTACTTTTTAACGTCCCCTCAGTGAAATCAGAAGTGTGTAATTCTGAAAATAGAGTCAATTTTATAGACACTAGTTTTGCTTTACCCTGGCCCAAAAACATCCTCAATTTTCCTCTTTCCAACCAGCTAAATTATCTTTGCAAGTCTGGTTAAGCATCGGCAATTCCCATGTCCCAAATCGCTGAAGATTCCGTTAGCTGCAAACTTGCTACGGGAGGTTTTGTTTCTGCTCACGCCATATGTTGATCACGGGTCATTTGGGCTGCCTTTGGCATCATGTTAACTCAGAGACCAGCCTGAGAAGGAAACATCTTTGTGGGATGTTGACAAACTGCTGAGGATTTTTACCATGATCACAGACCCTGGCGTCCCAGAAGTAACATGTGACTTTTCTCCTGCAAGCATATCAAGCTCAAAGTGCAGTCCTCCTATGTGCCTGGGTGGAAGATGAAGCAAGAAACCTTTCAGCAAACTGTGTGGTATTGGCCACAAAGTCATCCACAGACACCCACAAGATCATGTGCTTTTTCTTTGAATGTAGTACATCAACACTATCAATTTGGGTTTTAATGACCAGTACACTCAGATTGCTTGCATCCTATAAATATCTCACACGGATATGAGAGTTCATGTCTCCACTGGATATGTTTCACACAGCCTACTCCTGTGGTTCTTGGTAGACACATCAATGTTATCAGTTCAGTCTATTCCTGACATATCTATGTATTTATGTAACATCACCCTCACTCATGCTACTATGTACAGTAGCATAGGCTGCACACTGCAGAAATTAGGAAGCATCCTTCCCAATGTAGACTGTTTTGGTTTCCCCCTTGAATTGTGCAGCCCCACCAGACATGTGCAATCCTATAGAAGGGCCATGAATCTATCTATTTATTTAAGACATTACACCACAAAACCTAAGAAAGAATACTTCTTTATGTACTATATTTTATATTTTGTTTCTCAGTTCTAACAGGACAGTAGTTACAGCAGAGAACACACATCACAAAGTAAATAGATTCAGCCACAAAAGCATTTCCAGCCTGCTTGAAGTCCACAAGCCTCACTTAGCAGCATCTCCAGTTCTTGCCTGTAACATCAGCAGCAAAGCGAGCTAGGCTGTGAGGTCAGAACTCAGTGGCATTCCTCCACATGCCTCAGCCCTGAGCGGGTCTCTCTGTGCAGACTCTGGTGGGTGACCTGTCTGATCCCACTTTCTCAGAGTACTTATGGAACCAGTGAGTTTCCTTTTCCCTGGCCTGATAAATTGCCACAAGTGCCCCTTCCAAAAGTTCAAAGCTCTGAGGTCGCCCTAGATTTTTCTCCAGTCCTCATCAGCCAGAGAGGCCCAAAATAGCAGCCCCTTGCAGAGCTGTTGTGTAACCCCTCAGATTCAAATGCTGCCTCTATACTCTGCATTACCTGCATGCCTTAAAGCCCATGAGAAAGAAAAGTCCCAGCAAGATGAATCTTGCCCATTTATTGGAAATACAGAAGCACAGGGTGTTACATCCAAGACTAAAATCTGACCTACAAAACTACACACATTTCCTGGAGTACTTTTGACAGACTCAGGCTCTACATAAAATGTGTTCCAAAAGTGATAAACTTCATAAGAAATTCAAAGAATGCAATGTGAAAATAGATTCATCGGAAAGTTTTGCCTTTAGAAATACCAGCATCTTAACCCTATATTACACATAAGCATCTCCGAGACTGGTTCCAAGATGCCCTTCCCCAAGCATACCCAAATCCCCCCATATACAAATCCCTTATATAAAACAGTGAAATATTTTCATGGTACCTACCTATGTATCTCCCATATACATTCAGAAATCTCTGGATTAGTATATCTAATAGCTTACCTTCATTACTTTGTTCATTACTAGGACAAAACACCCAATACTTACAAGTTAAATGAAGAAAGATTTATTTTGGCTCAGAGACTGTAGATGTTTCAGTTCATAGTCCCCTGGTTCCAAGGCAGGATGGCATGGCAAAGGGACATGGCAGAGGAGAGACAGTCCAAAGCAGGGAAGGCAGGAGGCTGGAAAAAAAGCAACTTTCCATGTGGTTTCCCTTTTATCCCACACGCTACAAGCCTTTAAATGGTACCAGCCAGACCCAGGGTGGGCCGTCCTATTATCCACACCCAAAACTACACTAAGCCAATCACTGGACTAACTCAGTTATCACATACCCTTAATCCATATTCACACATCCTAGGTACGTCTGAAAAGCCCCTCCTATAAGCCCATGAGACTTTGGGGGAACATCTAGATGTAAGGTATAATATAATGCAACACAATGTCAATGCTGTGTATGTAGCTGTTGTACATAATGACAAGGAGAAAAGTTCATATGTTTAATAGAGAAGTAATATTTAAATATTTGTGTGTGTGTGTGTGTGTGTGCATGTGTGTGTGTGTGTGCTCTTGAATTGGTTGAATTTGTGGCTTTGGAGCTGGCTGATACTGTATTCTAAAATCTGTTACTCTGATGTAATCTATAAAGCAGAATATCATTTTCCAGAAAGTCTCAACAGTTAATTAATCATCAGCTTCTTTGCTGTACAAGTGAACCAACTCTTCCTTCTTTCCCACTTCCTCAGTGTACAAGTGGAGAATCATATATACTTGATCCCGGACCATGGTCAGCAACAATTGTTGGCCGTGCTGAACAGTTCTACTATACAGTGGTCAACATTCTTTTCTATGACAAAACATCTGACATCAACAAATTAAATTTGGAAAAGTTTATTTTTTTAGTTTTTATTTTTTGGGTTTTTTTTTTTCCCTGTACCAAGAATTGAACTCATGACCTTGTGCTTGACAGGCAGGTGCTGTGCCGCTGAGCTAAATCCCCAGCCCCTTATTATTTATTTATTTATTTATTTTGGATTTGGGAGTAGATTTATTTGCATCAACAGGCAGTGATCAGGATCATTCCCAGAATATCAGACCCTGATCTTTGGTGGTCTAGGGCTTATATGGGATAGCAAGCAGGAAGTACAGAAGCAGAATGGCTTGTCAAATGGGGAGGGGTCGCTATGCATCATAGCGACCAGCTATGCATCACAGTCACCAGCTGTGTCTAAGTGACAGGAGCCACCAGCTGTGAAACCGGAACTATTACCTGGGTAAGTGAGAAACTGCAGTATACTGGCTGGTGGGGGCATTTTTAACCAGGAAAAGTTTATTTATTATTTAATCAGTAAGTGCTTGTGAGTATTATGGTTTAGATCTAAAATGTCTCCCCCAAAGGTGAAGCTTTTGGAGGGTGATAGGATCATAAGAGCTCTATACTCATCCATGGATTAATCCACCCACAGATTGATATGTAAATGAGCTGTTAGGCAGTGAGGGCCTGGTTAGCAGTGAGTTACTGTAGCTATGACCTGGAAGGATGTATCCTTGTCCCGTTCCTTCTTCCTCTCTCTCCATATCCTGGCTGCTATGGGGTGAGCACACTTCCTCCCCCACACCCTTCGGTCATCCTATTTCTGCCTTGGAGCCAGCCAACCATGGCCTAAACCACTAAAACCATGAGCCGAAACGAACCTCTCCCCCTTTAAATTGTGGCTGTTGGCTATTGTGTTTCAGTGAACAGAAAGTGAATAACACTACAATACATAATCATGGCATTCCTTCTGAGAAACCGGTTCATATACATATTTTGACTATTTTCGATACCATTTTCTCCCCCACTCCAGCACTCTCTCTTCTTTCCAAGTTCCCCTTCCCTATATTCAGTAAATCTATCTCCCAATTTTACACCATCTCCCCTTTTTAAAATTCTTTATTTATATTTTGAGTTTCTCATACAAGAGAAACCATGTGATAATAAAACCATCTGAGTTACTTCACTTAAGATTCTGGTCTCAAATTCCATACATTTTCCCACAAATGCCTCAAATTTATCCTTCTTTGAGACTCAGCAATACCCCCTTGTGTAAACATACCACATTTTCTTTACTCATGTGCCTGTTTTTGAGCATGGAGTTTGCTTCCACTTGTGACTTGTGCTGCTGTACACATGGGTATGCCAGCATAAATACACTACAATGTCTTTAACTTTGGGGAAAAATACCCAGGAGCAGTGTAGCTGGGGGCAACTGAATTTTCATTTTCAGGTTTTTGAGGAATCTTTATAATGATTTACACAGCAGTTGTGTTAGTTTCCATTCTCACCAACAGGGAAAGGCTGATGGTTTTAGAGGTTTCAGTCCATGGCTTTCCGGATTTCAGGCTTGTGTCGGAACAAAATACCATGGTGGTAGGAACAGGTAGAGGACAGCTGCTTAATTCATGGAATCCAGGGAGGGAGAAGGAGAGCGAGTGAGAGAGAGTGCTAAGATGTTGTCTCAAAAGACATGACCAACTCCCTTTCACTAGGCTCCTCCTCCTAAGTGTCTATCACCTCCTGATCTCATCAAACACTTAATTCACGGATTAAATTACGCCCTTTATGATCCACCTTTGTAGTGCATTGTGGACTAAGCATTCAAGAGACTTTGGCTACCATTTCTGAAACCAAAATACACTATATTTCTATCCAAATTTATCTGACTGAGACATGCACATAGATGGGGCTTTCATTTAAATTAACACCACTAAATTGAAGGCCCTTTTTCTTTTTTGAAATCCAATGAACTGTCCTAAAATGTTAGCGGTAGGTCATGTGGCTGAGCTTTTGTGCTCTGTAGGTAATGCACTCCAAGTGCTGCAATATTAACAGCCTTCCAATGTCAATGGTTTGGAAAACACAGCATTGAATTCTTGTCTAGGTGGCCATCACCCATTTATCAATCAGATCTAGATCCCTCTGCAGGTGTCCTGGTCAGTGACTCAAGGATGCAGGCTATCTTGTGGTCTCACTGGAGTTCCACGTATTCTGAAATCAGCAGCAAGAAGCAAAGAGCCTTAGAGAGAGGTATGCAAGCAGACACATAGCAGTGTGTCATGTTCCATACAATGGCACCTAACTGTAAACAGAGTAAGAAACACCTTCGTGCCTGGGCCCCACTGAGATAAAACTCTCCTGTGAGCCAGGGGACAGTGTCTGTTTCCAATGTAGTCACAACTGTTTTCTGTCCACTAAAGAATATGAGCTCTGTGTGGAAATACAGAATATGACATTGCATGCCTATTAGATTCCAATGGTATAAGTTCTGACGAGCAATTCAAAGTACTTACTTAACATGTTTTCATTGGAAAGTCTGTCTTTAGAAAAACACTAACATCCCAAGTACATATTAAAATGTGAAACTTTAGATTTCCCTGTAATCAGGGAATCTGATTTTCTTTTTTTTTTATTTTACAGAGAAAAAAAAAACAACAAGATAACAGACCTCAATATGAAAGTGCTCAGCTGGGCATGGTGGTGCACGACTGTAATCCCATCACTCTGGAAGGCTGAGATAGGAGGCTTGCAAGTTTGAGCCCATCCTGGGCAACTTAGCAACTTAGCAAGAGGCTGTCTCAAAATAAAAAGAACATGAGTGTGGTGGGAGGGTGCTGGGGATGTAGTTCAGTACGAAGTTCCTACAGTTAATCCTAAGTGTTAAAAAAAAAAAAAAGTGCTGACATTTTCTCACGTCAGGTGTACTTAGGGACTGTACAATTATCTTTTCTGAAGATGTAATATTATTTGCTGTACTAAGACATGCCTAGCATTATGGAAAAAACTCATCCAAGGCATTTAAACTGAACGAGTAGCACTATCTTTAGCTGCTAATTCTGAGGGTTAACTATATGGAAGGCTCATTACAGTTTTCCTTAGAAAAATGAATAAATTGCTACATGACCATGCTGACTTTATGAACACCTCAGTATATTTTAAGTTCATAGTATTCTAATTAGAGAAGCTTGCATTTGCCAACTGAAAAAGTTCTGCTTAATATAGGACTTGACGTCATTAAACACTGGTAAGCCACCAGTCCTTAGGCACAAGCTGTTTGACAGAGAGATGCAGTGGGTAATATTTGCTGCAGGAAGGGCTCATGACACAGAAGGTATCGATGGTGAAAGAAATGGAACAGTGAGGGTCTTTGGAAGCTCAGTATAGAAGCCCCATGCTATTGGCATGGATGACAGTGATGAGCACATTCTCCAGTGAGACTTGCTGCCATTGCTAGGGAAGACTTTGTCCAAGACCATGGCCAATGGGGACTTGTAGTAGGGGAGAGACATGGGTTTAATTGTAAACAGAGAATGAGCAGATGGGGATTGATAGTCAAGGGGCAGGTAGGAGTCAAGGGGTGGAAAGTTCTTGAGAAGAGACCTCTGGGATGAGAGGGAGTCCAGCTAAACCAACCAAAAGGGATTCTTGCTAAAGACAAGGTAGGGTGACATAATGCCGCCCAGACAGGGTGGAGGGCGAAGAATGTCATCTGGTGTTGGGGTGAATGGACAACACCTACTTCTCTCTGTTTGGGGGATTTGCTCTGACTCTGGTGTGGTTTTCTTATTGAATCCATTTAAAAAGAGAGAAAAAAAGAGAAAAGGGTTCTCTGCATTAAAATTCTGTCCTGAATGTTAGAGCAAAGCAATCTTTCACCAGGGTAAGGTATCTGTCCTGGGCCCATTAAGACTTTAATGAATCATGGAGCTGAAATACAGTAGGTTTTACTATTAAACATACTACACAAAAATGTGAAACACAACAGTGCACACCAAAAGTACACTTTATGATAGGATCATGTTGGCACAAATGCTGATACGATCTTCAAGTTTGTGTTTTGTTACTTCTATTTTGTTTTTGTTGATTTATTTTTGTAGTGCTGGGGATGAAACTGGGTGCATTTTCCACATGGTAAGCAAGTCTTCTGCCACTGAGTTATGCTCCCAGCCCTTCTTATTTTATTTGTTTGCTTGTTTGTTGTTTTGTTTTGTTTTCTGGTACTTGGAATCGAACTCACAACCTTGTGCATGCCAGGTAGGTGCTGTGCCTCTGAGCTAAACCCCCAGCCCTCTTATTTTAAAACAAATTAAAATATTATTGGGCATCCATAAATGTTAATCATTTGGCTTTGTTCTGTCCTCTAATTAATTGAGGTCAGGGCTTATTTTCTTTTAAAAAATTTTTACTTTTATTACTACATGCATAAAGCATACAATGATTGCATGCATCATGGGGGCATTGGTATGTGAATGTAGCACATCTTAATTCATTTTACTCCCCTCCCCCTTTCCTCCGTCCATTTCTGGGACCCCTGTCCCATTTGAGAAAGACCTATCTTCCTGTTTCCTAGTACCTATCATTTATTTTACTTTTTAATCTTTTATACTTTGAGTTTAAGCTCGTGTGTCTGAGGTACTTTACATTTTGGTCTCCAGGTGCACCTATTTTCCTACAAACTACTCAAGTTCATCCTTCTCTATGGCAGAATAGTACTCCATTATGTGTGAATACCACATTTTCGTTATCCATTCCTCTGCTGGTGAACTTATAGGCTGCTTCCAAGGTTTAGTTAGTTTGAGTTGTGCCATAAGCAAGGGTGTGCATGGATCCCTGTAATAGGAAGTTTTGAACTCTTTTAGGAAGATACCTAGGATTGGAATAGCCCAGTCAAATGAAATGTTTAGCTTTAGGTTTTTAAGGAATCTCCACAGTGATTTCCATAGCATTTCTTACTTTCTTTTGCATACCTCAGCCTCTTCTCTGAGCTAAGAAGGGTCTTGATAGTTTGCTGCTACACACTGCTTAACATCCTGCCGGAAACAGTGTAAACATGCTGTGTATTAGGGAACCCAGCCACATAGGAAAGGAGAGAATTTGGATGCAACATTTTTAATTGCCAAGGAGTATTTTATTTAGCTTTGCATTAACATGTGACAAGGAATTCTTTTTATCTGATGCAATCATTTTAAAAGAAGCATTTTTGGGATATGCTTCAAATACTATCCCTATGTGTGTGTGTGTGTGTGTGTGTGTGTGTGTATGTGTTTAATTTATTTTTTGTTTTTTGCTTGGTCTATATTGCATGTTCTTCAGGGAAGTTTGAAATGTCAGCCACCTCTTTTAAGTTCTCTCTTACAGGGATATGTCACTTATTCTGTTTTCCGTGCAGTGCAAATGACCCATACATTACTGAGCTGTTTGCTTAACTTTTGGCATTGATGTAATGCGAGGAATATGAACTTCTTTTTGAAGAGCTTTCTGGAAGCTTCAAAATGCAGGAAGGTTTGAATATAGAATTGAAGAAATAATATCAATAGAATGCTTTGAAAATATGTAGCCATGCCTTACAGCTCTGTAAAATTACAAAAACAAACAACACCTGTACCTTCCAGCTTTCTTAAATCTCTCCTGGACAACACCCCACCCAATAAAAAAATCAAATTTGTTATACAATAAAAGCAAAACCTTCAGGTGGTAAACAGTTTGAAATCTATGATCGTTATGGTTATTACAAATAAGCATGACTTTGAAATGTCCTGAATTTTAATAGTGATATCAGGTATTTGAGGCACTTTTAAGCTCAGTTCCAATTCAGACAGAGGTATATTTTGTGTTTCAAGTCCTGTTGACACTTCACACATTAAATAACTCTACACCCAAACGGGCATACAGTATCATCTATAAACGTGCTTCTAGTTACAGAATCCTCTCACAGATATTCCCTGCACCCTTTGGCATCTTCTAAAAGTCCACTTGCATTGATTTCTTCAGTAAATAATGTCACCCTAAAGCCAGATTACAGAAGTCATGGATTTCCTGGATGCCTGCAGGAATAATCTCCATGCATCACCAACATCCCTGTCCACTCTTCTGTATGAGCGCTTCCTGAAACAAAATGACAGATTTTGCACAATTTCCAGAGGAAGGAATTCATGTTAACAGGAAGAATCCTATCTGCTTTCTGGCTTTAAAAATTCCAGGGGCAGGATGGTGTGGGCATCACTTCTTTTTTTCTTCCCTCCAGAAAAGGAAAGCAAAAATTAAATAGAAGAGCTATAAGGGGCCTTGGGGAAATGCTGTGGAATCCTGGGGGTTCCTTTGTGGAGGAACTCAGGATATTTGGATCAGGTTTCAGAAAGCCCAAGATAGGCTCCCATATCTCTCCCAACAGCCACGAGAGTGCTCAGTATCCCATTCCCCTACATGGACTTAGAGTGACCTGTGCTGAGCAAACAAAGAATGCCTACACACATCCCCCAAATTTATAGAGGACTGGTAAGCTAGTTCACTTCAGCTTGTCTCCATTTACCTATAAAGTCATCTAATCATTTTCTGAGAGGATGTGCCACCTGGACCACTTCTTGAATTCGAAGGGTGGAGAAATCGTTCCCCAGACAGACTTGGAATTTCTCACCTAAGCCACATCCTACGTGACCTGATTATGATTTTCCCAGAAGTACTGAGGTTTGGGGGAAGTCAGATTAAAACATAATCACAGGAAAGTAGCAACACTACCTACTGATTTCTCCTCTCTAGTTCATGGCTAGGAATCAGGAGCAACTCCTATATGTGTATAAATCATGGGTTACATGTGCCCCACCTCTTTTGGACCCCAGATAACATACTTTCCATGTGAGCCATTCTGAATTATATTCCAAGACATTCCTGGGAAAGTAGAAGCCCCAAATTCCCTTGTAATTCCCAGCTCCACCCACCAAAAGGCAAGACAAAGACTGGAATATACTACTGACAATGGACTACAAATCAGTTCAGGAGAGCTCTGTGTATTTTTGTTGAAAGATTTTACAGTAGATTCATTGCCCAAATCTACCTGGGAGCTTCTGTTGCATTTACTTAAATAACTATAAACACCTCGATTCCCTAAACATCTTAATCTTCTTAAGCAAAGAAACTTTGTACATCTATGTATCCATGTATCTGTTTATCTATCTATATGGCTAAAAGCATTTAATATGTGCTGCCATAACAGTAATACTGAGTTGTCTTCCTATAATCAAATAGGAATGTACGATCCTCTTTGCATAGGAAAGAAGATGGGCCTTCATTTGTTATAAAGCTGAATATGCTACTATCTACTAAAGTCTTTGAAGTGTGCTTGTCTTTTGGCTGCTGTGCTTGTTAGCCTTGGAGGTTACATGATAACTTGAGGAGATCATGTAAATGACACCTTATCCCGTTAGTCGGGGAGATGGGCGCATTCACTCTTGAACTTGCTCCACCTTGCTGCAGTGGTGTAAGAGGTGAGTGTCCCGTTCACCCTACTGACACCAAGTCCAAAGACCCTGGCCATGGAAGACATCAGTTTATCATGTTCTACTACAGATGCCGCAAGCAGGACCTAACCCCTACTGGCTGGGTAACCACTGATGTCTTGCTCAGGACTGCAGTGATAGGACAGAGAATCAGAACACATCTGAGGCAGCAAGACAAGGCAGGGCATTGCGATGAAGATAGCGGACTCAGCCACATGCATCTTTCTGGTCTCCAGACCCACAGCAGCTCACGGCTAATTGCTCATTCTTTGACCCTGTTTTTCTCGGTCGCACTGACAAGACAGGGAAGAGGAAGGTGACGGACAGCAGAGCTGGAGCCACGGTTTCCAAAGCACATTCCACGCAGACAGCTGGTTGGGGACCTCCCGAAGGCTCCTGGTGTGGTTGTCTGCCACTTCCTGCATGGTTCTGAGGATCTCATGGAAACGTGGCTCCGTTGCTGGAGTCAAAGGGCTTCTCTCCCGTGGATCTCTGGAAAGGTCGAACAGCAAAGGTGGGTCGTGGTGGGTGATGTAGTTCCCAAAACAGAAACACACGTGTGTGGAAAAGCATCCATTGGCACCTTCAGGGTTGAACTTGGGTGTGAAGTACAGCATTTTCCAGATGGATTTGCCTGTGATTCAAAATATAGAAAGAATATCACTAAAAACCATCCTTAGGTGACGTGTTGAAAATGTACACTGAATGTTTAAATTTAAAAACAACTTATTCCAGTACAAGACGCATTGCCACGAACCTCCTATGAAATCTTCTCCCTTTATTCAAACACACTGATCCCATCATTCTTGCTAATTCCTGCCGCAGGTCTGGAAGTCCTCTTTCATGAGTGTCTTTACAAACTATGATCAGAAATACAACGAATGGTCCTGCCGAGTGCCACCCAAGGAAAAGCAGGCTTCTAAAAACAGGATGCTGTGTCTTTATCCACCTTATTCACCAGATCTGGCATGGAGCCACTTTTGGGTCTTCCCCAAAGTCAGAAAGACCACAAATTGTCAATGTCTTGGATCAATTCAGGACATCAAGTCAGCTACAACTGTTCAACTAAAGACTGTCAGGAAGGTCAACTTCCAGACCTGCTTCAGAAAGTGGCCAGGATGATGAGATATATGTGTTAAAAGTGAGGAGGAGGGTTGTGAGGGGAATTAATGACAACTATTTTTTACTATGATACATGCTGTAAATTTAGACATTCACCCTAAATTTTCATCACAATCAACCAACAGCTACAAGCAAAAAGCATGTCAATACAGTGCTTTAAGAAAGGGAACACTTATTGTCCAACTATGGATGGAATTACATTCTTTCCAGCCATCCTTAAGTCTCAACAGGGTGAATGGGACAATGTAAAAATAATGCATTGTAGGTCAAACGTCCCTCATCTGCAAATCCCAAATCAAAGATGCTCTAACCCCAAAACATTCCATTGTTGACATACATAATTCCCCTAGCAATCAAAACTCAGATGTGATAAACACATGCTGTAAACTGACCTGCAGGTTGGGTGCATAAGTTTTACAGGAACCAAGTGACTCCCTGGTTCACCCTCAGGTCCCTTGCCCAAGATATCTCATGATGTGTGAGCAAACACAGTATCCCCAGATCCCAAACAATATGAAAACATAGCACTTCTGTGCCCCAGCCTTCCAGAGGTGGGACACACGGTCTGTAGCTGTCTAATCACCAGCAGCACCAAATGGATGAGATGAAACAAATGAAGCAGTTGGTGTGAGCCAAACTGAGCACACAAAACACAGTGTTTTCTTTTCATTCAAAGACTTTCTTTCTCTCCTCTCTCTGTCTGTCTTTGTCTCTGTGTCTGTGTTTCTGTCCCTGTCTCTCTTCTCTGTCTCTCTCCTCTCTCTCTCTCTCTCTCTCTCTCTCTCATCTCTCTCTGTGTCTGTCTCTGTCCCTGTCCCTGTCTCTCTTCTCTGTCTCTCTCCTCTCTCTCTGTCTCTGTCTCTCTCCCTTCATCCACTGCCCCCTAGTCTCTCTCTGCTCTGGTTCCTTCACTTTTTTCCCAACCCCCAAGGATCAGGTGCTGGAAACCTAGCAAATGGAGAAACAAATTCTCTCAGGAGAGCTCTCACACCTGGCTGTCCTTCTTCCTAGCATAAACTTTGGGGCTTGACTTTAGGAAGTACGTGCTTCACGAGTCCCAACTGACAGCCATACTATGAGCACCTGGCTCTGCTACCGCTGGCTAGCCAGTCTCCCTTTGAGCTGGCCACCCATATTTCTATTCAAAACCAAAGGTGAGCAAGAGGCAGGCACAAAGCTCACATGTAACCAAAGCAGGATAAAGCCACGCACAGAGGCACACACACTAACACGACATCATGGGCCATCTGACACATGCTAGGACCTCAACTGATACTGTACTTTAAACATTTTAGGGGAAAAAAATCCAAAAATGGTGAGTCCAGAATTAAATGAGGCTAGAGGTGGGGGATGGAGGACTGCAAATGGGTAACAGGAAGGATCTTTCTAGGGTGGAGAAAATGTTCTAAAATTAGATTGTCGCTAGGGCTGTACAACTCGACAAACATATTAAAAGTCTTGGGATTGGAGTTTTACAGCATGCAAATTAAACCTTCATAAAGCTGTCAGAAGCTCCAAATTAGGTGAATTCATCAACACCTGAGCAGCACGCTTAGTTTGTAAAATTAAGTTCCGTCTTCCACAACCCCCCTACAATACTGACATTTCTTAGGAAAAGTAACACATATACAAACAATCAGTCTGAAATAATGGGTGCATTTCCTGTTGGCTGGACAAAAGTGTGACTTTCTGAAAGAGCATTATATTCATTGTGGTGGCACATGCCTATTATCCCAGCACGCTGGGAGGCTGAGGCAGAAGGATCACAAGTTCTAGCCCAGCCTGGGCAACTTGAGGACTTAGAGACCCTATCTCAAAATAATTATGAAAGAAGGGTTGGGTTGTAGCTCCGGAAAAAGCCCTGGCTTCAGTTCCTAATACAGAGAGAGTCAGAGACAGAGACACAGAGAGACAGAAGAGGGAAAGAGAGAGACAGAGAGAGAAAGAGACAGAGAGACAGATAGGAGAGACAGAGATAGAGACAGGAGAGATGACTAATGAAAATAGAATTGAAACGCACACCACTAGCAGAAAGAGGTACAAAACATGAGCAACCTTCCCATGACTCATGGATTTTTACCTGAAACCCAAGCTACCTCCCAAGGAGAAGCAACCCACACCCTTGTAAGGCACTCTGACACTTATGCCACGAAACAACAGGGAGGGCTCTGCAGCTATTTCGTCATGATTGGTTGCAGACACAACAGGATAGCCTGGGATCCACTGAAAGCAAGTCGCTGGTGTGTGCTTGGAGCTCCTGCAGTCCCGATCCCTCTGCCTTATCACAGGGAGTACTCCTTCCCTGTGTGGGGTTTAATTTATTGTTTGGAAGAGGCTGGGAAAAAGGGTGAGCGAGTTGCGTGTGGTCTGTCATGGGTGACTATATCAGAGGATGTTCCTGAGGAGAGGCTGGCAATCTGGGGCAGAGATGGACAGGGCGTCCAGGTCACTCAGACGTGCTCAGGGCATCTGTCACTCCCAGAGAAGGTCGGGGTGACACCAGGCATACGGCTGCAGCAAGAAGACGCTGTTGCTACCTCCAGCAGTCCTGAAAACAGCAGTCAGTAACCTTCAGGGTCTTCCTGTCAATGACAGCAGTGTGTGTCATCCTGCTTGCTTTCTGGGGACAAGAGAGCTCCTTCAGACGCCACTTAGTGTCTGGCTGACCCAGCCTGCTGTTTGCAACCATTGAGAAACTGTCCTTGCAGTCAGAGACACACAGAAAGGCCCTCTCCTTCCAGCTCTGAAAGCTGCGAATCCGGAACGCGGCTTGAACTTGACATTCAAGTCAAGCCTGAGCTTGCTGCAAGCCCCCAGAGAGCTCAGGCTGCAGGGACAGGCTCAGTGCGACAGCCCGCAGTTCGCACTTGCTCTCCAGGGTGGTGCACGGGACCCAGAGATGGCAGGCTCTGGGCAAGCCCGCTCCAACGTGAGCACCCAGAGGACATGGTGTTAAAGCTGGTGGACAGCCAGCAGGTCCCCTCCCCAGGGGACACAGGAAGGGTGGGAGGATCATTACACAGACACATCTGCCTGCCAGATGGAAACAAGAGGAGGGGAGGGAGAGAAAAGGGTGGAGAGGGAGAGAGAAGGAGAGAGAGGGAGGGAGGGAAAGACAGAGAGCCCGGGAGAGGGAGAGAAGGAAAGAGAGGGAGAGAGAGGGCGGGGGAGGGAGGGGGAGGGAGAAGGGTGACAGGAGGGGGAGGGAGGGGGAGGGGAGAGGAGGCCAACAGAGCCACACAGAGAAATACAGATGAGGAAAAATGGGACGGGAAAGAGGGAGGGAGAGAGAGGGACAGAGAGACAGATGGAAAGAGGGAGAGAGGGAAAGAGAGAGAGGAAGGGGAAGGGGAGGGGGAGACAGAACGAGAGGGGGAGAGAGAGGATTGAGAGAGACAGAGGTGGACAGACAGGCCCAGAAATAGAGTGAGAGTCAAAAGAGGCAAGCAGCCTGGGACAGTGAGACAGGGAAAGCGGACAGAGAGCCACAGGTCTACAGACAGAGAGATGCAGAGATATAGGAAGCAACTGTGTGAGAGAGAGAGAGCGAGAAGGAGAAAGAGAGAGACAAAGAGACAGAGGGGAGGGAGGATGGGGAGGGGCATCGGAGGGGCGGGGAGGGAGAGGGAGAGGGCCGCAGCCAGCACAGGACTCAGCTGGCCCGCGGGCTCTTCCTGGCGGTACAGCTGACCCCTCCCAGGCTGCGTCCTGTCCCTCCCTGCACTGCCCGACCCCTGCACCCACCCCGAGGGCTTGGGCAGCGCCTTCCTGCTCCAGAGACACCAGTCCGCACCCCCAAAAGCAGGCACTTGCTCACTTCCGGTTGCCATTCTGGGGGTTCTGCAGCCGAGACACTCGCTTCTCCTTTTCTGCTCAGTCCTGAAGGGTGCAGTGCTTTGGTGAATTGCTCCCCTCAGCTGTTCCTTTCAACTCTAGGGCCTCAGCTTTAGGTTCGAATCCCGGCTCTGCCATTTCCTAGCTGTGAGCGTTATCTCTTTGAATGGGACCCCTCCCTTCTTCCTGTGAGGCAAGTTCACAGGTTGAGGCAAGTTCACAGGTTGAGGGTGTGGGGGTCACAGCGGAGAGGTGACTTAGGAGTTACTGGGGACATGGAGCTACCGGCAATGACAGTGGAAGCACATGAATTTCCATCTGCTCCAAAATCTGCTGCCATTGGAAGACTTATCTTCCACATCTTGCTATTATCTTGGAGCTCTTCCATTTCCACTTCAGATACTGGCCTTTTATTACTGTGAGGAACCCACACCGCGGGGCCCAACGGTCTCCTCCATCCCATGGTCCCAAGCCTATCATGAGTTACTTTCTCCTGCCTCAAAAATCTCACTGCCTTTCCCCATCCTGGAACAGACACCCCAAATCAGCAACTCAAAGATCACCTGGAACCACCCAAGCCCACCAAGGTCTTCTAGCTCAGTGCACATAAATGATCCCTGAACTCTGTGTGCCTGAGCCTTTTAACCAACTGCAGGAGCTGACTCCCTCTTGAGAACCGCATCCCCGTCCTTTAAGTGGTCAGCGCTGGGCTAACGTGTCCTAGACCGAGTTCCGCCAGCTTCCTGTGCTTGGCTGCATCAGAATCATGACACAAGACTCTGAAGGAAGACTACACAGTTCCAGGCTATGGCTAACAGCCTCTGTTCAAAGTCAGGCAGGTGTGGGAGCAATCCAAACTCCACTAAGTGATGCAGGAGTCCAACCACAACTAAACTCTGGCTTTGCATACTGAAAGACAGAGCTACAAAACTCAATAAAAAGTGGGTGTGTGATGTGTACTAGACATGTCCCCTTCCCGTCTTTGCTACTGGAATATTAATATCCCATGCACCTTTCAAGGCCCCACCACAATTTTTCTTCAACAACCCTATCTCAATTCCCATCTGGAAGTCCCCAGGATCCCCATTCCCTCTGGTGGGTCTCCACATTCATCTGGCACTGAGGTCCATCTGTGATCCTCTGCAGTCTCAGCTCGTCTTGCTACATTATTTGCTCTTTGAATGCAAGCTTGGATCTCCCACACCTCTTAAATGCACAGCATCTTGCACGTCAAAGAAGACCAATAAACATTTGATGGGTATTAAAATGCAAAAGGAAGACAGCCATGAACAAAGAGGGACTAAAAGAAAGGGAAGAATCCAGTTGTCTTCATGAAATCCAGCAGAGGAAGGCAGGAAGCCCACCACATTCTACCATCATTCTTGGGAACTACCCTGATATCTTGCCTAAAACCACACAGGCCTTCCATGAAGCCTGCTGCCTCCACTACAGGTTGCCTGCAGGTCTTCTGGAATGGCAACTGGTGATGACAGAGACTTGAACAAAGGAGCTAGAGCTCTTGCAAGGGCATTTGCCTGGGGTTCTCCTGGCATCAACAAGTGGGCAGTTGGCAAAGATGAACAGACTGGGCTCAAGTATTTCCATCTTTAGGAAAGAAAGTCCATGGAGAGATGCTAAGGGAGGAATGGGGGCAGCTCAGAGGGGCTAGGTAGGAATAAGAGGGCCAGAGCAAAGACGACCAGGGCTAAGCTGCCCTGGATGGCCACTCTAAGGGAGTAAGAGGGCACAGATGAACTCCAGGAAGGGTGCAGGGAGGCATACAGATGCCCAGACAGATGGTAGGGTGGATTTTTTGTGACTGTGTGCAGGGGAGTATATGGAGTTAGATGAAGATGTTACAATGAATGGGACGCAAAGTCTAAAACCAGATCTTGTTGGCTGCAAATCCCAGCTTTGACACACACTCTGTCAGTGCAGGGCAACCCTGTGACTTCCTGCGCTTCTGTCTTGTGCCTGTTAGTAGGAGAATTAACATCGAGAGAGACTGCTAGCAGCTTTCCCAGTGTTACCTGTGGCTAAGGCTCCACTTCCTGGCTGCTTTGGAAGCCAGGACTACACACAAGTGATCAATGTCTGGTTAGTGAGCTTTAAATAGGAGAGTGTAGATAACTTTCCTAGGAGATGGTTTGGATCTGAAACGTCTTTCGAAGGTTCCTGTGTTAAAGGTTTGACCCTCCGTGGACCAGGCTTCAGAGGAGGGGACTTTAGGAGGTCACTGCATTATGCCGATTGTGACAAGACCATTGGATTTGTCCACTGATGGAATAAAAATTGGATGGCACTAATGGGACATGATGAAAACTGAGCAGGTAGGACCTCAGAGAAGGATGTACTTCTTCGGGGTGTGGCTTTGGTGGCTATATTTTATCTCTGGTCTCTCTCTTTTTCTCTCCTCTCTCTTTCCTGGCTGGCAGAGGGCTATCAGCTTTCCTCTGACAATTACTTCTACTATGATGTTTCTGCAATGGAGCCAGCAGGCCAGGGACTGGGAGCTCTGAAACTGAGCCAAATAAGCTTCCCGTCCTTTAAGTTATGCTTCTCATGTATCTTGTTAGAGTGAGAGAAAGCTGCCTGACTCATGTACCTTTTCAGTGTCAGCTTTGCCTTCCATTTATCCATCCATGCATCCATCCACCCATCCACCCATCCAGCCACCTATCCACCCATCCATCCACCTGCCTGCCCATCCATCCATCCATCCATCCATCCATCCATCCATACATGCACCCACCCATCTGCCCATCCACCCACCCATCTATCCACCCATCTATCCATCCACCCATCCATCCACCCCTCCATTCATCATTCATCCATCCATCCATCCATCTATCCATCCATCCACCCATCCATCCACCAATCCACCCGTCCAGCCATCCAGCCATCCATCCATCCACCCATCTATTCATCCATCCACCCAT